>NC_045442.1:37985496-38013890 GCF_002776525.5 Piliocolobus tephrosceles | reverse complement strand
TTTTTTTTTTTTTTTTTTTTTTTGAGACAGAGTCTCTGTCACCCAGGCTAGAGTGCAGTGGCATGATCTTGACTCACTGCAACCTCCACCTCTTGGGTTCAAGTGATTCTCGTGCCTCAGCCTCCCGAGTAACTGGGACTACAGGCATGCACCACCAAGCCCTGCTAATTTTTTGTATTTTTAGAGATGGGATTTTACCATGTTGGCCAGGCTGATCTCGAACTCCTAACCTCAGGTGACCTGCCTGCTTTGGCCTCCCAAAGTGCTAGGATTACAGGTATGAGCCACTGTGCCTGGCCAACTTAACGTAATTCTTAAAGGCCCTAGGATTTTCAGAATGGTCAATTAACAATGGCTTTAACTTAAAGTCACCAGCTTCATTAGGCCCTAACAAGAGAGTCATCCTCTCCTTTGAAGATTTGAAGATTGACTTCTCCTCTCTAGCTATGAAAAACTCTACTGGCCCCCAGAGGATGAAGGGCCTAATATGGCATCCAAGATGGCATCTTATTCCAAAAGAAGGCTATTTCATCTACATTGAAAAGCTGTTGTTTCATGTAGCCACTTTCATCAATGATCTTAGCATGCTCTTCTGGATACCTCGCTGCAGCTTCCCCATCAGCACTTGCTGCTTCACCTTGCACTTTTACATTATGGAGATGGCTTACTTTCTTAAACCTCATGAACCAGCCACTGCTTGCTTCTGACTTTTCTTCTGCAGCTTCCTCACCTCTCTCAGCCTTCACAGAACTGAAGAGAGTAAAGGTGCTGCTCTGGATTAGGTTTTCACTCAAGGGAATGTTGGGACTGGTTTGATATTCTATCCAGAACACTCAGACTTTCTCCATATCAGTAATAAGGCTGTTTCTCTTTCTTATCATTTGTGTGTTCACTGGAGTAGTGTGTTTACTTTTTTTAAAGAACTTTTTCTTTGCATTCACAACTTGGCTATTTTCTGCAAGCAGCTTAGCTTTTAGCCTATCTCAGCTTTCGACATGCCTTCCTTGCTAAGCTTAATCGTTTCTAGCTTTTGATTTCCAATGAGAGATGTGTGACTTTTCCTTTTACTTGAACACTTATAGTCCATTGTAAGGTTATTAATTGGCCTAATTTCAATATATTGTGTCTCAAGGAATAGGGAAGCCCAAGGAGATGGGGAGATAGTGGGGCAGCCAGACAGTGGAACAATCAGACCACAAACAGCAGTTATCAATTAAGTTCACCATCTCATATGGGCATGGTTCATGGTGCCCCAAAACAGTTACAATTTTAATATGAAACATCACTGATCCCAGATCATCATAAGAAGTATAATAATAATGAAAATTTTTAAATATTGCAAGAATTACCAAGATGTGCTACAGAGACATGAAGTGAGCACATGGTACGGCAATAATGGCAGTGATGGACTTGTTCAATGTAGGGTTGCTACAAACCTTCAATTTGTAAATACTGCAATGTCTGTGAAACACAATATAGCCAAGCACAAGCAAGTGGAGTATGCCTGTAAGAAACATACAATATGAAAAATCAGCAATGTGAGGCATTAAGCAATTCCCATGTTGCTGGGCACTTATGAAAGGCTCTTAGAATTTGGAGGAGAGAGAGTTAGCTGGAAGACTTGAAAGATTTAAGGTTTGAGCCAGACCCTGCAGGATGAGCTGAGAGAATCATCTTAGGCTAAGTAATGATCTCAAAAGTGTGAAAATTACTATTACTATTATCTTTCTCTATTCTCCTATTTCTTCAGGCTTTACTGGCCCCCAGAGGATGAAGGGCCTAATGTAAAGGAGAACAGGGGCCTGATTTTGGCATTACCTCAAAGATTTGTCACCTCTGGCTGATCTCTGCAAAGGCGGAGGCGTTAACAGCAACATAGGAGCTTCCTGTTATAGACTGGTCTGGTATTGTGGGATATTATTGTCCTCAAAAGCTGGGCGTGTGGGCCATGCTGATAAGGTCATCGGCATCAGTCTAAGGGCCATGTGTTCTTTAAAATTTTCCACTGACTCTTAGGAACAGCAAGGTCCAAAAGTGGAACACAGAGATTTATGCTGTTTGGAGTCTTGATTGCTTGGCAAGTATTAATACAATTCTGGGGCACTTAAGTTGGTCAGTGTGGTGAATTTTGCTCAACACCAGCTTTTCTGCCTCTCAGAGCTAGTTTAAGTTCTCTGGCGATGTTCCCAAATAAGGGTAACCCCGTCTGGAGAAGCCTAGGCCTTTTCCTTCCTTTTGTTATTTTTTTTCAAGTGCTGCAACCAGCAGTCGGTACTCCTTCCTGCCCTCCCCCCTGGGAGTTGCTGACTTCTCCCCAGTGACATGTATTTGGAAACTTTTTAAGATACTAGAAAATCAACTTAGAGACTTTCTTTTTCTTTTTCTTCTTCTTCTTCTTTTTTTTTTTTTTTTTTTTAGACCAATGGGAATATTGCGTGTCTTTTGTCGTGGATGGAAAGATTTGAATACTACTATGTTTTCACATTGAGTTCAATGTAACAAGGCCATTTCCGTGTCTTGGCACACAGCCCGAGTTAACTTTGCTTTGCTGGATGTGGACACAATGAATTCTGTTTGAACAAGAAATCATGTGTAACAAATGCTTTTGCAAAATCATGTCATGTCATTAAAGTAGTTACTTTAACAAAGATGGGCTTCACAACAGCTACTACAGTTAAATATCTATACACTGTTTACATATTTTTTAAAATAAACTTTTAATTATAGAATAGTTTTCAATTTACAGAAAAGTTAGGAAGATAGTACAGAAAGTTACCAGGTACTCTCTACCCAGTTCCCTGATTATTAACATCCTACATTACTGTGGTACATTTAATACAATAAATGAACCAATATTGATACCTTAATACCAACTAAAGTCCATACTTTATTCAGATTTCTTTAGTTTTTACCCAATGTTCTTTTCTGTCCCAAGATTTCAAATTGCATTTAATCTTCACGACTCCTTAGGTTCCTCTTGGCTGTGAGAATTTCTCAGACTTTATTTTTGATGACCTTAGCAGCTTTGAGAAATACTGGTCAGAAATTTTGTATAATGTCCTTCAATTGGGATTTGTCTGATATATTTCTCATGATTAGACTCGAGTTACGTACTTTTTGGAGGAAGACCACAGAGTGCCATTTTCATCACATCATACCAAGGATATGAGTTATCAACATGATTTATTACTGTTGATGTTGATCTAGATGGCCTTGCTGAGGTAGTGTTTGTCAGGTTTTTCCACTATAAAGTCACCCTTTCTTACTCTTTTTCTCTGCTGCACTCTTTGGAAAGAAGTCACTAGGCAGGCCATACTTAAGGAGTGGGGAGTTATGCTTTACCTCCTAGAGAGTGGAGTATTTATGTAACTCATTTGAAATTCTTCTGTACGGATTTGTCTATTTTCTCCCATTTGTTTATTTAACAATTCATTTGTTAAATATTCTATTTCATAAATACACTAATAGTCTATTTCAGTATAGACTCATGGCTATTTATTTTATACTTTGATTATCATTGAATATGATTCTATTTTATTGTTCAAATTATTCTAATTTTGGCTGTTGGAAGCTCTATTGGCTCCTGTGTCACTTTGACACACCCCATCATTGTACATCATTGTAAGCTTTTTTTTTTCTTAATTACTTTCTTACTTTCTGGGCCCACAATATACTCTAGGATTACCTTGTAATATTTCCTGTCCCCAGCCTAGAGTCGGCTGTTTATCAGGGGAATTCTGGTTCCTTTTACTGGAGAACAGTTATAGAAACAAAAATCTGGGGGTTAGATGTGCTTATTGCTACTGGAGTATCATTGCTTATAGGCCCACTCAGCTGACAGAGCAAGAAAATATAGATGTATTTTAAACCATATATATATATATATATATATATATGCACAACGATAAATAGTTCTACATTTATTCATATGTATCCCTATTAAGCTAAACCTGAGTTCTTACTGATGTCTGTAACCTTAATCCATTACCACATGGATCATTCTAGCCATTTCCCCTTACTTGTCTATAACCTTCCACTCCAACAGTGAGAAGCCTGACTCTTATTGTCTGTCATCCATTTACGTAATTTTCTGATTCCAGTATACATGTATAGTGGTTTCAGAATTATGAATCTTGGGAAACAGAGTAATGTACTTTTATATAGTTCCTCTTGCCTTTGGTCTTACAGACTTTACTCACATCTAAAGTGATTTAGGGCCGGGAGTGGGGACTCATGCCTGTAATCCTAGCACTTTGGGAGGCCAAGGCAGGTGGATTGCTTAAGGCCAGGAGTTCAAGACCAGCCTGACCAACATGGTGAAACCCCATCTCGACTAAAAATACAAAAACTAGCCAGGCGTGGTGGTGTGCTACTTGTGAGGCTGAGGCACAAGAATTGCTTGAACCAGGGAGGCAGAGGTTGCAGTGAGCCAAGATCATGCTACTGAACTCCAGCCTCTGTGACAGAGTGAGACTCTGTCTCAAAAAAAAAAAAAAAAAAAAAAAAAAAAAAAAGTGACTAGGTTAGCACCCTTAGCACCCTTTTCCTCTACCTCCCTCTGTGAGGTGTTTCACACATTTGTAATATAGTTCCATTATTTTGTTGCAATTTACATTTCATTCTGGGCTCCCTTGACTTCCTGAATAATTTTTGAAAACTTTGTATGGGTTAAGGTTTGTTCTTTGTGATTTAAAGTTCTATAGATTTTGACAAATGCATATTGTCATGTATCCACTATTACAGTATCATACTGAAAAACTTTTTCACTCAAAAAATATCCCCTCTGCTTTACCTATTCAACCTTTCCCTACCCTGATGAATCTTTGGTAATCACTCATCTATTTATTGTCTCTCTTTAAATTTAGCAGTTTTTTAAAAAATTTAAAGTTTTAAAAATATTTTTAGGTTTGGAGCTCTAATAAATTGATTGGTCTTTCATAGATAATGAGTACTTTGTTTGAAAATGAGTATTTTTGACCTTAAAGAAATTACAGCTTTTATCAATTATACTTGGCAATTCACAGATTTGGGTTTGTGTTTTGAAGCAGCAATAACATCTTACTTTTTTTTTCTTTTTTTTTAGAAATAGAGTCTTGCTCTCTGGCTCAAGTTGGAGTGCAGTGGCACAATCATAGCTCACTGCAGCTTTGAACTCCTGGGCTCAAGTGATCCTCTTGCCTCAGCCTCCTGAGTAGATGGGATATAGACATGAGCCACCATGCCCAGCTAATTTTTTAATTTTCATTTTTTAAAGATGAGATCCATTATGTTGTCCAGGCTGCTCTCCTGGCCTCAAGCAATCCTCCTGAATTGGCCTCCCAAAGTGCTGGGATTACAGGTTTGAGCCACTGCACCTGGCCAATCTTACCATTTTTGATGAAGTGACAGTCACTTATCTTTGCAAACCTTTGAGACATTTAGACAAATTGAGGCACTTGATGTGGGGAGTAGGATAAAGGAGTTAAAGGGGATATTTCAACAGAACATTTATGTAAGAGAATCCACTCATGCAAGGCAAGAGAGTAGTAGTAGTTATAGCTAAAAAAAATTAAGGTAATGCCTACACAGCACTGACTTCATTGAGTACTAGAGCTGGGTTAGATACTTGCCGTAGCATAGGATCTTCATTTCAGTTCAGCAAACTCTCATTGAGTGTCTGCTCTGCTTGAAGCTGCTGTGCTGTGTACTCTAGACTTACCTTCTCCTGCTGCCATGTTGAGTTGTGTACTTTCACTTTGGAAGAGTTGGCCATTCTGCGACATTCAAGGGCTTCCCCAAGCTCAGTTAGGGCATTCCTCCCTGACTACCTGGAAATAGGAAGATATGGGTGATGTCAGGTCATACTTCAGTCCCTCTCCCAACATGACCTCAGTCCCACAGCTGCTGGTTGAACACATAGAATCACTTAACTTTGGGAAAAGGGGTGGAGAGGCCCTTTGTGCTACAGAAGGGAAAGGACTTTGACTCTCATTTCCTTCAAGTACCCTTAGGTTACTTCTGAAAAATAAGTGGAAGATATCAGAGGGGGAAAAAGCAAGAGACACAAGTACAAAAGGCAATGTTTTGTTTAATCTGCACATAGATTAGCGCATAGTGAAGAGGAAGGGAACTCACACTTACTGAGTGCCACCTATGTGCCAGAGTCTGTGTTGGGAGTTCTCACGTATTTATTCTCTTCCCCCCCCCCCCAAAATGGCTCTGTGAAGAAAATTTAAAAAAAAAAAAAAAAAAACCTTTATTTTATGGATACATTGGGGTTCAGAAGGGCTCACTAACTTGTCTAAGATCATACAAAAAGAATTGAATCCAGATCTTCTTAATGCCCTGGCAGCACTCTAAAATCATCTTGGCCTTTTTAAAAAATGGCTGAAACCTACCCCAAACTCAATTAAATTCCAATCTCTGAGAGTTGGGATGGGCATTAGTATTTTTTATAATTGGGCCAAGTGATTATAGTGTGCAGCCAAAATGGAGAACCATGACTCTGACTAAAGAGGCAGTGCCTCTCCTATTACTCTCCACAAGAAGGGACGGGGCATTTTTTGAACGAGGGTGCGTTCTAAATACTCTTGGAACACTTTCAGATACATCTCTTTTTCTCTGCTCCTTCTACCCTCCACCACAGGGTCCTCTTCATCTCTGGATATCTGTAAGTAAGCAGATGGAGTGAGGAGAGAAGTTGTTATTGATAGTAGAGAAATACAAATTCAATTGAATTAATTTAATCAGTATTTCTCTTTCGATAAAACATGTAACGTGTAGTGCTGATAGACTGTCAAAGCACAATGTCAAGTAGTGTCAAGAAAATTTCATACGGTTTTCTAATTTTGTTGACAATTTTGGTTCGTTGAATATGCATTCACCAACACCAAATAGTACTGACTTATTATCTTGGTTTATAGGGATCATAAAAAAGATGGGGCATGGATCTCTTGCTGGTAGGAAAATAATTTTGAATTCCTGAGATTAGATTTGTTAATTGCCATATAACATGTAACATTTTACCCCAAAATTTTTGAATTATTGTGATTTACCATATCTATGACATCTCAATTATAAAAATCCATTCTTTTACAGTCTCCTTTTAACCTTGAAATTGACCATGAGCAATCATAATATTTTGATTCAAATCAAAATGTTCATATGTCATAATATTTTGAACACTTTTCATATGTTATGAAGAACCTCTTTGTATATTCATCTATAACTAAAGTTGAATACATAAACACAGGCATTCTTGGAATTGGCAAAACATGTCATTTCATACAATAGTTACCCTGGGCATTTATTTTAGGATATGTAAAACCAGAGTACCACCTCTCATGAGTTTTATCAATAGACTTCTGTTTTAATGGAGAATTAGAAACAATATAGAGAACAGAATGTTCATCTTCCACCCTATCCAACTAGCTCCGTCCTTCCTGTCCCCACTATCTGGCCCCTAGTGATGCAGAAACTACCATTACTACTTAGTCCAATTTATGTGGTTCCTGCTTGGTCACTGTTGGGTTTATGGAGCCTACCTTAAACCATCAAACCATAATAACATATTGCATGTTGGACATTGCGTATGGTCCTTCCTGATTTCTACACCTAATGTTAAATTCCACAGGGAAATCTAAGGAAACCTTGATATTGCTCCCTGATTATTATACTATAGACAAATTGCATGGTGAATATACGTGTCTTGCTTACACTCATTTAACAGTTTTTTTTTTTTTTAGCTTTGGTCAGTTTATTGTTCAATTACTTATACTTTTCTGGCAAATGATTTCTTTTTCCTATTTGCCCCTAAAGTGAAATAGCCTATTTTGTGAGGATCATCTTGCCAAATTATAGCATTATTTTTAACTACCCAAGTCCATTTTGCATATGTCTACTGACTCAGGAAACATTCAGTTACATTCCTCAAATACCAGTAATAACAACCCATATAACCACTGCATATCAAATAATCTCCCACTTTTTCACCAGGATTCTTTTTTGCCTTTTATTGCAAAAAATTTCAAACATAAAAAGTAGAGAGAATAATAAAACATATCCCTGTATACCATCCAGCTTCAGCAGTTATAATGTCATCCCTAATCTTGTTTTATCTGTACCTTACCCATTCTTCCTCTTTTTGAAACTAACCCCAGATTTCATCTGTACATATTTCAGTGTGTGTCTCCAGTAGATAAGGATTTTGGAAAAATTACAGCCACAATACTACTATCATACCTTAAAAGTTAACAGTTCTATAATATTATAAAATATCTAGTCCATTTTCAAATTTCTTTGATTTTCTTTAAGTTTCTTTTACATTGGTTTGAATCAGAATTTCAAGATCCTGGTATTAATTTTGTTGGTATATCTTTTTAAATTTCTTTTAATTATAATTCTCTTTTTTCTTCTCTGCAATTTATTTGTTCAAGAAGTTGAGTTGTTTTATTGCTTGTTTTAATCTAGTCTCCTACAAACCGGATTTTACTGGTTGCATTCCTGTTGTATTTTTTTAACGTGTTTATCCGTGCCTTCTTTTTCCCATAAGCTGGTATTAGGTTTAGAAGCTTCCATTTCTGGGAAGACAGCTTCAGAGGATGTGATGTGTGCTTCTATCAGAAGGCACAAAATGAATGTTTGTACCCCCTTTTGTTATGTGAACAGTCATTGATGATTATTGTTTATATTCATTCCTTTGTGAGGTATTGCAAAATGGTGATACCCAAATGCTACCAATTTTAGTCTTTCATTATCTGGAATACTTTAAAGAGACTTTTCCCCATCAATGATTTTGTTGTCCTAGGGTACAGTTTGTGCAGCAAAGGGAGGTTGAGTGTTGCTATTATCCCCCTTATGTGTTTTCACAATAATGAATTGGTTCTAAAGGTGAACAGTGATTTCTTCATAGTATCATTATGACTATGTGGATCTCAATATATCTGATACATTTCAATCCATTGCAGTTATTCTTTTTATTGCTGCTCAAATTTCTTCTTTTTTTCTACTTTGGCCAGTAGGAGCCACTGAAAGTTGGCTCCTGAGTCCTTTTGACACAACCCTAGTAATTTTAGATAGTGTCCTTGCTTTCTGGTATACTTCCTGCCCCAGACTTGGTTAGCTATTTTTCCAAAGGGCTTTAGGCCATTTTAGTAGAAAATAGTATCTAGAAATAGCAATCTTGGTGCTGGGATAGAAGGTAATAATTTACTAAAAACCTATAGGGAAGGAGGGAATGAGCCATGTGGATATTCAGGAGGACAGTATTCCAGGCAGAAAGAACAGCATGTGCAACGACTCGGAGGCTGGAGCAGAGGGAGCAAGAAGAGGACAGTAGTAGGAGAGAAATAGAGGTGATGAGGAGCAGGCCAGGCAGGGCCTGGTGGGAAGCTGGAAGGACTTTGGCTTTTCTTGGGGTGAGATGGCGCCTTTTATAAATTTTGAGCAAAAGAGTTCCATAATCTTTTGTTTGTTTAATTTTAACTGAATTATTATGGGTTCTGGGTTGAAAATAGGCTGAGGAGTTTAAAGAGCAGAATCTGGGAGGAGACCAGTGAGGAGGCTATCACAATAATACAGGATACAGGCAAGAGATGATGTGGCTTGGATCAGTGTGGTAGCAGTAGAAGTAATGAGAACAGTCAGGTCCTGGATGTATCTGGAAGATAGGACCCGCCGAATTTGCCAAAGGGTTGGACTTGGATTGTAAGGAAAGAGGATTCAAATGTGACTCCAAGGTTTATGGCCTGAGATGTAAATGAAATTATAAAACGTGATAACACGAGTGGCATCTCTTCTGTGGGTCAGCACAGTGTCTGTGGGAAAGGAGCGGGGTTGGGTCAGGCAAAACTTCACAGGGGATGATGTGGTTTGGATATTTGTCACTTCCAAATTTCATGTTGAAATGTGATCCCTAATGTTGGAGGTGGGACCTGGTGGGAGGTGTTTGGGTCCTGGGGGCAGATCCCTCATGAATGACTTGGTGAAAATGAGTTCATTTGAAATCTGGTTGTTTAAAAGAGTCTGGCACCTCCCCTTTCTCTCTTGTGCTCCCTCTCTTGCTATGTGATGTACCAGCTCCCCCTTCACCTTCTGACATGATTGTCAGTTTCTCGAGGTCTTCACCAGAAGCAGATGCTGGTGCCATGCTTCTTGTACAGACTGCAGAGCCATTATCTCTCTTTATAAATTACTCAGTCTCAGGTATTTATTTATTGCAATGCAAAAACGGCCTCACACAGGGGACCAGATATTTGAGTCATGAAAGATACATAGGAGGACCAGGTGGATAAGAGGGGAAAGAGCATTCTGAGCAGTGTAATTGCTTGTATACATTTAGAGTTGTGGCCAGGTGCGGTGGCTCATGCCTGTAATCCCAGTACTTTGGGAGGCTGAGGCGGGCTGATCACAAGGTCAGGGGTTTGAGACCAGCCTGGCCAATATGGTGAAACCCTGTTTCCATTTAAGTTTTGTAAAAATACAAAAATTAACCTGCCATGGGGCCATGTGCCTGTAATCCCAGCTACTCGGGAGGGTGAGGCATGAGAATTGCTTGAACCTGGGAGGCAGAGGTTGCAGTGAGCCAAGATAGTGCCACTGGACTCCACCCCGGGTGACAGAGCGAGACTCCATCTCAAAACAAAAATTCAGAGTTGTACAAGGATTATGGGTTCTGAAATTAGATTCAGTTTTTGGAGTGCAGGAAGCCTATAACAGGAAATGAGTTTAGAGAGGTAGAGAGAGTCCTTACATATTTTGTGACAGGAATTTAAATTTTATTTTACGCATGATAAGGAGACTAGAATTTTTAAAGTCTGCCAATGACATGATCAGATATTGATTTCAGAAAGATGAGGAGAATATGCACTATGGCAGAAGTGACGGGAATGGAGAGAGGAGATGAATTTGAGAGGTCTTAAGATATAGAAACAATAGGATTTGGTAAACATTAAGATGTGGGATGTGGGGAGGGGTCTAGGAGGACCCTGAGGTTGCTGGGTTGTGTGACTAGGTGGATGGTGGTGCCATTATCTAATGTAGGGGTTGGGTGCAGTGGCTCACGCCTGTAATCCCAGGACTTTGGGAGGCCGAGGTGGCCTATCACCTGAGGTCAGGAGTTCAGGACTAGGCTGGACAACATGGCGAAACCCTATCTCTCCTAACACAAAATTAGCCAGGCATGGTGGTGTGCACCTGCAATCCCAGCTACTCGGGAGGCTGAGGCACAAGAATTGCTTGAACCTGGGAGGCAGAGGTTGCAGTGAGCCAAGATTGTGCCACTGCACTCCAGCCTGGGTGACAGAGTGAGACTCCATCTCAAAAAAAAAAAAAAAAGGAGGGAGTACTGGTACTGGATGGAAGCAGATTTGGAAGTAAAGATACAGAGTACAGTTTGGATGCTAAGTTTGAGCTGCTTGTGGGATATTCTCTTGACACCCAGTAGGTGGATGGAAATATAGATCTGCAGCTCATGGGAGTGGATTTGGCAGAAATGTAAAGGCATGAGAAGTTATGACCTAGGTAGAATAAGTGAAGTAGGGAGAGAAGGCAAAGGGTGAAGGTCTAGGGAATACCAACATTTACGAGACACAAAAGTTGACTGAACAGGAGCCATCGTACACAGATGGAGGAGGAAAAACTGACATGAGGGGAGTTCTGGAAAATAAGGAGAGATCAATTTTCAAGAAAGAAGGAAGGCCAACAATGGCTCATGCTACAGAGATCCAAGAAGATAAAACACAAATTAGTCTTTGCTTTAGAGGTCATTGGCAATCTTAGGGCAGTTTCATTGGGGTCGTGCAGTGAGAAACGGGAATGCAATGGAAGGAGGAGTAAATGAATGAGGAGAGAATGGAGGTGATGAAGGTAAGGCAAAGGTAGACCATGGTCTCAAGTAGCTTGTTTGTGAAGCAGCTGTTTTTGTTTTAATTAATTTTTTAAAAATTGTGATAAAATAGACATAAAAGTTACTATATTGCCAGGCCCGGGGGCTCATGCCTGTAATCCCAGCACTTTGGGAGGCCAAGGTGGGCGGATCCCCTGAGGTCAGGAGTTCAAGACCAGCCGCCTGACCAACATGGAGAAACCCTGTCTACTAAAAACACAAAATTAGCTGGGTGTGGTGGCACATGCCTGTAATCCCAGCTATTCAGGAGGCTGAGGCAGAATAATCGTTTGCACCTCGGAGGCGGGAGTTGCCATTGCACTCCAGCCTGGGCAACAAGAGCAAAATTCTGTCTCAAAAAAAAAAAAAGTTACTATATTAATCATTTAAAATTTATTTTTATTTTTGTAGAGATGGGGTCTTGTTATGTTGCCTAGGCTGGTCTCAAACTCCAGGCCTCAAGACAACCTACTGCTTCAGCCTCCCAAAATGCTGGGGTTATAGGGAAGGCCAATGCACCTGGCCCATATTAATCATTTTTAATTGTACACTTAAGTATTTTTAAGTACATTCACATTGTTGAACTGCCAATCTCAAGAACTTATTCATGTTGCAACACTAATAATCTATATCATTAAACAACAGAATTTGTTTTTAAGAATGAGAATTACTTAAATATTTTATATGCAAGGGGGATGAACCAGTACAGTGAAAGAGGATGAAGGTGTAGGAAAAATGAAAATTCTACCATTTAAGAACTTATAAGACCATTTCATCATTAAAATACAGACAAATATCTTTACCCCTTTCTAACAACTTCCTCCGTCTTTCTGAGTGCAGTTTTAATTTTCTACTTTCGATTACAAACAACAAAATTAACAATGATGATAATTTTTTGTTGAGAAAGAAAATTTATTTTTTAAGATAAATTCTGAGGCCTTTAGAAAGATACACACAAACTCCCATCTCTTTTATAATTATTCTTGTATGAATTGGTGATAATATATACTTAACCATAGTATTTTCTTGATGCTGAGGAGGGCGCGAACCTGGACAACATGATTAAATTGTAGCACAGAGCATATTACCTATAAAAAGCATTAAATATTGTCAAAAGGCTCATGTAATATGAGTTGGGGTTAAAACTATGTTTCTATTACTCCATATTCAGCTTGGATGAACTTCAAATATTTATGAAGTGCTAGTTATTATAATGAGATTTTACCTCTCCTGGTACAACCAGAAGTTGGGTATTAGAACAATTTACTTTTTACTAACTCTTTCTCTCCCTGATGAAATGTAATGAGAATAAGTCAATTGTCAAAGTAACCTTTTGTCGACAACGTCTGATAGAACATGATTGAAGTGACCTTGAATTTTAATTTTGTTTAAAATAGAGAACTGTGGCCAGGCACTATGGCTCACACCTGTAATCCTAGCACTTTGGGAGGCCAAGGCAAGTGGATCACTTGAGGCCAGGAGTTTGAGACCAGCCTGGACAACATGGTGAAACCCAATCTCTACTAAAAATAAAAAAAATTAGCCGGGCTTAATGGTGCACACCTATAATCCCAGCTACTCGGGAGGCTGAGGCACAAGAATCACTTGAACCTAGGAGGCAGAGCCTGCAGTGAGCCGAGATCACGCCACTGCACTCCAGCCTGGGTGACAGAGTGAGGCTCTGTCTCGAAAAAAGAATGTAAGAATGTAGTAAAATAGGCCAGGCGCGGTGGCTCACGCCTGTAATCCCAGCACTTTGGGAGGCTGAGGCGGGTGGGATCACCTGAGGTCAGGAGTTCGAAACCAGCCTGACCAACATGGTGAAACCCCATCTCTACTAAAAATACACAAATTAGCTGGGCAAGGTGGTGGGCGCCTGTAATCCCAGCTACTTGGGAGGCTGAGGCAGGAGAATCACTTGAACCCGGGAGGCAGAGGGTGCAGTGAGCTGAGATTGCTCCATTGCACTCCAGCCTGGGAGACAAGAGCAAAACTCTTGTCTCAGAAAAAAAAAGAACCTAATGTCCTAATGTAATAAAGCAGAGAACTGTTGCCACAGCACCCACCAAAGTGTGTCTCTCATTGACAAGTTCAGTTACTTGTCTGTCTGTTTCTCCTGCCTACCCCTCAGCCTCTGGATCTTCCCTTTGATCATTCTTTTCTCTTTCTGGCTTTGATGTTTTGGTTTCCATTCTGTAATTCACAGAATATTTTGTGGACATGCTCTTTTCAAATTTGTCTCCAAAACAATAGTACAAAGGCAGTCAGTCATAAACCGATTATATTGTTGGTTTTTACAAAAAATCCCATCATATCACCCAAAACCAATTTTATCATAACAGGATGAATATCAGACCAATATTCATTATTAGAGATGTAGTCTAAACTGGCTCGAGAGAAGACATCCATTGAGTCTTTCATTCAATATAATTAGTTGTTATTATACATGCAAAATCCTATAACTATAAAGCATTTCGGAAATAAAAAAAGTGTTGTTATGCAGCTCCAAATTTATTAAAGTATAAAAATGTATTAAGTATATACCATGTGGCACCATGCAAAGTAACAGATGCCTAAACTAAAAGGTTATCTTTCATCATTATTAAAGTATGATTGAAAGTTCGCTGGAGAATATAGTTTCTACATGGTCAAAACAATCTTTAGGGCTCACAAATTTAATGATTTATATGGTATAATTGGCTTTAGATACAAATTTTCATGCCAGACAAGCAATGTAGAAAAAGCAAGAACTAGGAAACAGGAAAACAGATCTACGTTTGTGCTTTGCTGCAATTCATTCACTTTTTCAACCATTCATCAAATATTTATTGAGAGCCCATGCTGTGAGAGAAACTGTATTAGGTGCTGGGGAGCATGGTAGCAAATAGGAGAGACCGTGTGTGAGCAAGAGCGGGTGGCTTAACCTCTCCACATCTCTAACCTTGTTTAGACTCGATGTCTGAGGTACCTCTCAAACCTGAAATGCTAAGGTTTGCAACAGCCTTGTGGAGGGAGAAACTGCCAAGTCGCCTTGGGACTTGAGGACTTACCTTCCTTTCAAAGGGTAGCCCTTGTTTGGATTTCAAAATAATTTTGTTACACAGTTTAAAAATAATTTGCTCAGGTTCTCATCTACATTGGGGTAATCTTGATAGTCTGGATGTGGCAATTCATGCTCATTAGACTTCAAAGGTAGGAAGTGAAAGTTGTGAAATGGTGGATGACTTTCATCAATTCACAGCCAGGCAGCGGTTCCCATTGAGCAGCTCCTCTGTGGTTCCACCCAGCCTTCCAACCAATAACGCAGCTTCTCCTGCAGGAAACTCATCGCTTGGGTCACCTGTTAGCCTTTGCTCTAATGAGCCTTGAGAAAGGATTGCTGGTCTTGGGACCAGAGGCTTTATGGGGAGGGAAGAATTGTTCTTGACTTTCAGTTTTTCGAGTGGGTTTCAAGGTAACAACTTTCTTATTACCTAGCTTCATAATTGCAGTAAGGAAATAGCTTTTTTGCTTGGAGCCGAGACGACTTTTTCAAGGGAGAAAAAGGGATTTCTATAACAAAGAGAGGGAGAGAGAGATGAAGAGGGAGGGAGTAAGGGCGAGAGGGAAGAAGAGAGAAAGAGAGAGAGATTTGAATATACATTGCTTCAAGGATACAAAAAATTACAACCTGGAAAAGGCTTCAAGTAACTTTAGGAAAATGAACTGCTGGACTCCTCAGTCAATCTGTCCTTTCTAGTCAATGAAAAAGACAGGGTTTGAGGTTCCTTCCGAAACGGGGCCGGCTAATTTAGCCCCTCCCACGAGCCTAAGGGTCTGTTATATCTCTGTTTCCTTGAGTACCTCTCTCACGGAGACGGACCACAGCAAGCAGAGGCGGGGTGGGGGGAAAAACGAGGAAAGAGGAGGAAAACAAAAGCTGCTACTTATGGAAGATACAAAGGGTAAGACCAAAATTGATTTGATCTGAATCCTTAAAAAAAAAAAAAAAAAAAAGAAGGAAAAATAAAAGCCAGAGCAAAACGCAAGTACTTGAAAGTTGGAGGCAAAAAGCCCTGAATGAACTTTCCCACCCTCTTCCTTCTGAGAGGAGGCAGAGAAAGAGCTTTGGGAAACTTTTTAGGAAGCAGAGTCCAGGGTTGCAGTCAAGGGTGGCTCTAGAGCAAGCTGGAGGGGCTCATGAATATTCATTACCAATTTGTATTCAGAGTTGGTTTTTCAGAGGCAAATGACTTTTTCTGTCCCCTTGCAGTTTAAGAGGCAGCTGCCTCATCTGCAGTCCGGACTCATCTACCCTCGGGTCTGTACCTCAGGGAGTTTACTTGAAGATGCTGGGCTCTGCGTGTAGATTTGTTTTGTTCTCGAATTTCTTGCATGCTTTCCTGTTGTGAAATTAGCAAAGGCTTCTTTGCTGGGAACAAGACAGAGAAGTTAATGTGGCACGAGGCTGTCACAATGGGACCCCAGAGTATGTCTTTCAAAATGCTGAAAGTTTCTTGAGAGATGTGGGGGAGTTTTATGTGAGGGACAGAGTGGGGGACGGGGAGGGGTGGAGGGAGGAAATAGAACAATTCTATCTTAAAAGGGCAGGTCATATCTGACTACATTTAGATTTTGTCTAAAAACTACAAGAGCAGCCTGGTTTGCACAGATGGTGTGCAGTCTCTATCTTTTACCTCTTTTGGGCATTTTCTGCCAGGACGGAGAGCCAGCTGCTTGCCAGCGTGTGAGAGCCAGGAAGAATCTCTGCAGCAGTGAGGGAGTGTAGGGTTGTAAATCTCCTTCTCCTCCTCCTTTATCATCTCTAACTTCTAACATTCCCACATGCTTATACCATATAGAACATGGAAGAATAACGTAAGTAGGCAACAGATTTCTTAATACTTAACAATAATGATAGCTGTTAATGTTGACTAAGTCTTTATTCTGTGTTGGGAGCTGTACCTAGCATATTACATGTGCTACTTACTTATCACATGAACCTTACAAGTGCTATCATTGTCATTCCCATTTCCCAGATGGCAAAATTGAGGTACTGAGAAGATAACTTGTCTTGAGATCTCACAGTTAGTAAGGGCCGAGTGTGGATGGAGGTGGTCTGAGGCAGGGCTGGTGGCCTTTTCCACTCCCCAGTACTGTTTCTCTGCTTTTTCTGGTGCCCTGACATTGTGGATTTCAGGTTCGCAAATCCTTGAACCTACTGGGGCAATGATACTGATAAAGTCTTAAGTCTGTGAAGGAATTTGTACTTGGCACTCAAGTTCACATACATTTTCATCATTTGGTGCTCATGGCCATTCTCTAGGAGAAGCAGGTATTGTTATTATGATCTTTTACAAAAAGGAGAAACTGAGGTCAGAAGGGGTTAGTTAGGTGACACCAGTCACAGCTAGTTGTCAAAAGTCTGGACTGGGGGGCTGGGCGTGGTGGCTGGCACCTGTAATCCCAGCACTTTGGGAGCTGAGGTGGGCAGATCACCTGAGGTCAGGAGTTCAAGACCAGCCTGGCCAACATGGTGAAACCCTGTCTCTACTAAAAATACTAAAATTAGCCAGGCATGGTGGTGTGCGCCTGTGGTCCCAGCCACTTGGGGAGCTGAGGAAGGAGAATCACCTGAACCTGGGAGGTAGAGGTTGCAGTGAGCTGAGATTGCACCACTGCAGTCCAGCCTGGGTGACAGAGTGAGACACTGTCTCAAAAAAAAAAAAAAAAGACTGGATCTGAAACCCTCTGCTTCTTGTTTTTCTTCCAACCTACAGAGCAGGCCCAGTCATCTCTGAACATCTGTCCCCACCCCAAGCTGCGCCTCATTGAGTTGCTTTCAGTTCCCCAGAGGAACTGCATCTTTCCTCAGACTGAAGCTAGGCTCTGTCTCCTGTTTTAAGGGCCTATCCGGTGCTCTCCTTCCCCTTTAGTCTGGAGCTGAGCTGCCTGGGTTTGAATTTCAGCTTCACCATTTACTGTGTGCCTCAGTTTCATCATCTATAACATGAAAATAATAACAATAACATCTGTCTTGTAGGATTGTGGTAAGGACTGAATGAAGGATTCAGGCAAAGTTTTTAGAACAGCGCCTGATGTATAGTATCGCTAAATAAATATTAACCTTTACTAACACTCCTTGAAGCCTCATATTGGGTGTTATTCCCCTTTAAGCCTTCTCTAATCCTTCAAGTCTAGATTAGCCCCCATCTTGGATGCTTCTATAGTACCTCATCAGTTATGCCTAAGGTGGCACTCATCATACTTGTCCACACTCCTGCCCTCTGCATCACGTTCTGTCTCTCCCCAATTGTAATTTATGTATTCATGTTTAGATCTGCAGTGTCTAGTGCAATTTTATTTTTAGTCTCTCAACTTATGGCAACTTTTTCATCAGTGTGGGCAGAGTGGTGGGAGAGGGGCCTCAATCGTGATAGGGGTACAGGAGGCAGCCACAGAGGGTGACCATATAGCAGTCATAGAGGGCCAGAAGCCATGCAGGAAGTGGACAGATGCTGAGTACTGATTCAGGAAGAGCACATGTCATTCAGCAGCCAATGGTGAAGGTGTCAGGTTCAGTGAACTCTGTGAGGTCTGGGAGGTCCTGTGATGTGCTTATTGTGGGCCAGCTTGGCAGCCACATTCATCAGCCCCTGGGACAGGTTCTTCAATTTGGTGTCCATGTCAGAGAACATCCCAAGCTTTCCTTAGACGGTGGTACACACCAGGCTCTTGTGCAAGTCCAAAAGGTCCTTGTCAGCCATTAGCACCTTGAGCTCCTTAATGGGAACTCAATAAATATTTAGTGAGTGAAGTATTATTATTTTAGCCGATGCTCATTTGAGACTCAGGAGGCTGGTTTAAAAGGGGGACCTTTGAGTTTGCAGTAGGGTTCCCCACTGGCACATATAGATCTTTTGCACAATCTGTAAAGACGTCCCCCTATGTGGATACACTGAAAAACAAAATGCATCCCTCTGGGTGGATGATTTTCAGAGATAATGTAACCCCATGCCAGGGCACCCTGTTGGGCAAGTGAAGCTCTGGCTGAACTTCACCCCCCACTCCCTGCTCAGCCAAGGGCCAAACTAGAGATTTCAGGTGCCTCATAGCCAACTTTGCTTTCTCTGAACAGAATATCTGGTTCCATAAATAGTGTCTTTCTAGCCCTACTTTATAGCAACCTTGCTGTCTGAGATAATGTACTCTGGTAATGAAATAAAAACAAACACTACAGAAGTTGGCCCTGGGAAAAATCATAAAGTACACTACGGGTTTTTCCAGCACCCTGCCTTTCCTCTTCCTGGCATACCTTCAAACCAATTTGACACATATTATTGTGTGTCTACCATTTGTAAGTTCCCATGCCACACAGATCCTTGGATAAACAGTTTGCTCATGGTCTAGTGGGGAAGCCTAATAATAATAGCCGGGAGTGCTAATAATAATAGCTAACATTGGTTATTTATTATGTGCCAAACATTGTAATGCTTTATATGTGTTATCTCGTGTAATCTTTACAAAAATTCCATGATATTGGTTTCTGTATCTTCCAGCTGGTGGAAGAAGTTCATTTGGTTAAGGTCACACAGCTAATAATAGGCAGAGGGGAAATTTTGACTGCTGTAGTTAGGCTGCAAAGTCTGGGATCCTAATGGATGCATTCTACCTCCCTAAGAGCTGTAATATAAGTCTAAACAAAGTGCCATGACACAGTGGTACATACTTGTAGTTCCAGCTACTCAGGAGGTTGAGGCAGGAGGATTGCTTGGTCCCAGAAGTTTGAGGCTGTAATGTGCTATATTTGCACCCGTGAATAACCACTGCACTCCAGCCTGGGCAACATAATGAGACTTTGTCTCTAACAAAATAAAAATAAAAAATAATAATACAGGAGAAAGTGCCATGAGAAGCAGAATAGGGAGTGATGGCTTCTGGAGAAACTTCTCAAAGGATGGGACACTTCAGTTAGATCTAGAAAATGAGTAGAATCTGGTGCCCATGGCAAGCCCCTTCACCCTCCCAGCAGTGCTTAAAGATCTTTTCTCTCTTTTACCTTAACTATAGTGTAGATTTAAGAGTAAAAAGCCCACTTTTTTTTCCCAAGCTCTGAGCAGTCAACCTACTTACATGTCCATCTTGGAGATTTGAATGCAGAAGTACAGAGTTTATCCTTCACTATGGGTCATGTAATCAAATAAGCCTTTACAAAGCAATCAACTGCACATTAAATGATTTCCTTAATCATGATTGGTAATAACCTTGGTAATAACCTGTAAACAGTTTTTATAAATCATTGTGTTGGTATTGCCTTTACTTGGTCAAATTACATTTTGAGAGGGCTTTCCCCCTTGTGTTGTCTTTTTGGTTGTTTCTCTGCTCTTTATAACTGGTAATGGTGCTCAAGGGCAGTAGGGTTTAATCCCACCCACTACTGTCCAGAGGTGATGGGTTCCATCTGTGTAGAGTGAAGGTGAGGCCTGGAGTAAATTACATGGAGTCTATTCTTTTAAGTACTTCGCAGGAAGGCCAAAATCAAGGGCAGCCCCTGTGGTGAAGAATCACTAAATGTCTTGATGGTTTGGTGAAGTGTGCAAGAGTGGAATCACTTTTTTGTCTTGGTGATATTGGTGTGTGTGTGTGTGCACGCGTGTGTGTTCTGAGGCAGTGCTTCTCAAACTTGACCATGGGTATGTATCATTAGAGAACTTGTTAAAATGCAGATTCTGATCCAATAGCTCTGAAGTAGGTCTACATTTCTAACAAGTTCCCAGGTGATGATAATGCTGCCCCTCCACAGGCCACACTTTGACTAGCAATGTGACAGGGTCATCGCATGGCTTAGTCTCAGGGCTTATTTTGGTACTAAATGACCAAGCTCTTCCCACCCTCCACCCCCTCACCAAGCTACCACTTCTAGCACTGATCAGCTGTCATTGCAGGATGATGGGAAGCCTAATTCATTTATTCATTCAGCAGATATATGCCCTAGAACAGGAAATTGAGGCTCCCAATTTGCCAAATCCTAGAAACTGGAATCTTCAGGACACACAAACTACTGTTACACAAAAAGGCCTTCGGTTAGATTTCCTACATGTCTCCACCTTTTCTCCATGGCTCCAAGCTTCCCTAAACTTCCTTATTCTCTGCCTTCAACTTGAGAAGTACTGGAGCAGAATGTGTGGCTGCCTGCAGAACCTTGTGCTGGGTGTTGGAGTCCCAAGAAGCTAGAGGTAGCAGGGGCTCAGGGCTCTGAGATTGGGAACAGTGTGCCTGAGGCATTGTCTACGCTCTGTAGAAGAAAGGTGGGAATAATTCTAGGAGCAAAGCAAGGAAAGTGGGTGCAGAGAAAACCGATGGAATTTCTTTAGGCTTGGAAACTTGAGGGAGTTGTGAAGAGAAAATAAGTTTTTGGAGAAAAGAATCCAAAGTAGAGGTTATCTAACATGTATGCGACATGCAGTTTTGTTAGAATATCAAAGTGACTTTAGAGATCCACAATGGCAGTACATGCCCTACACAAAGAGGTGTTTCCTTCCATAACCACTGCTTGGTTTAAAAAATTAAAAAAAGAAGCCAAAAAAAAAAAAATGAAGTGTTTCCTTTTGATTCATAGGAACGATGTAAAGCGTTGCTTTATGTCCATGAGGATAAAAGTAACGTAGCACATGCCTGTTAAAGAAAACATGATACTATAGATTACAGTAGGGAAGAAAAACAATCACTTGTAATATTTTGGTGCTATTTCCTGGCAGTTCTTTTTTACTATGCCTGGGTTGTTTCTCTCATTTGGCATTCACTTGAATAGGACCTTGAAAAATTGAGATGGCACCATGATCATTAGGCCATATATACAGTTTTAAAGCCTGGTTTTACTGTAGTAGTGAAGCACAACTATTTTCCATTTTATAGCGTGGTCTTTGTTAGCGTATTTTTTATATTCACATGGTTTATTTAACAGTTCTCCTGTTATTGAACACTGAGATTGTTTCCATTTCCAATAAATGTCTTCATGCAGGAAGTTTTTTCCATATGTAGGATTGCACTCTGAGGATAGGATCCGAGAAATAGACTTACTAGATTGAAACTTGTTAATGTTTTTTAAAGTTCTTGATTACTGTTGCCAGGTCACCTTCCCAAAGGTTGGGCCCTTCTTGCTCTCAAAAGCAGTTCCTGTTTTGTGGCATCCCTGACAGCTTTGGTGTTTTTGTTTTTAAATAATCTTTTTTTTTTTTTTGAGACGGAGTCTTGCTCAGTTGCCCAGGCTGGAGTGCAGTGGCATGATCTCGGCTCACTGCAAGCTCTCTCTCCTGGGTTCCCGCCATTCTCCTGCCTCAGCCTCCCTAGTAGCTGGGACTACAGGTGCCGGCCACCGCGCCCGGCTAATTTTTTTGTATTTTTAGTAGAGACAGGGTTTCACCGTGTTCACCAGGATGGTTTGGACCTCCTGACCTCGTGATCCGCCCCTCTCGGCCTCCCAAAGTGCTCGGATTACAGGCTTGAGCCACCGCGCCCGGCCCTGTTTTTAAATAATCTTATCAATTTTTAGATTGTTTGAGTTTGTATTTCTTTAATTGCAGTAAATTTGACATTTTTCACATGATATACTTCTTTTGTATACTTTTTACATCCTTTTCCTGTTTATTATAATACTTATTTGGATTTGACGTTTTTAATCAACATATGTGAGTGCTTTATCATATAGAGGTATTCCAGTTTTCCTGCCATACTTATAATAGTTTTTCGGTATTTATTTATTTATTTTTGTTATGACGGGGTTTCACCATGTTGCCCAGGCTGGTCTAGAACTCCTGGACTCAAGTGATCTGCCTGCCTAGGCCTCCCAAAATCTGAGATTACAGGTGTGAGCCACCGCACTTGGCCTGTGATAGTTTTTCTTTTTTTTTTTGAGACGGAGTCTTGCTCAGTTGCCCAGGCTGGAGTGCAGTGGCCGGATCTCAGCTCACTGCAAGCTCCGCCTCCCGGGTTCACACCATTCTCCTGCCTCAGCCTCCTGAGTAGCTGGGACTACAGGCGCCCGCCACCACGCCCGGCTAGTTTTTTGTATTTTTTTAGTAGAGATGGGGTTTCACCGTGTTAGCCAGGATGGTCTCGATCTGCTGACCTCATGATTCGCCCGTCTCGGCCTCCCAAAGTGCTGGGATTACAGGCTTGAGCCACCACGCCCAGCCTGTGATAGTTTTTCTGAATCTGTTCTTACTGTGAATAGATCCAACACATTTTTATATGTGGTGTCATAGTTTTCTAAATAGTTTGACATCATATTTTTATTCTCTGTAGCCCAGGTTATTACTTTTAGAAGATTCTAAATGAGTTTTATTTTTGTTTAGCCATTATGATTAATTTTTCACTTTTTCCATGATGGTTAAAGAATATGGCTTTATAATTTCTGAGGTTTCCTTGTAACTAAGCATATGGTGGGTTTGTATAAATCTATGAACACTTGTGAAGAAGCTGTATGTTTTTAGTATATAAAATTGGATATTTATTAATCCAGTCTTTTCAATTATATGGTAATTTATCTCCAACCATAATATTCTCCGATGGGTAGAGAGGAGCTTAGTCCTACCAACACCTTGATTTCAGTCCAGTGAAACTGATTTCAGGCTTCAGACTTCCAGAGCTGTAAGAGAATAAATGTGTGTTATTTTAAACCACTGAGTTTTTAATGGTAATTTGTTATAGCAGGAAAAGGAAATGAATATGGTAAGTGTTTAATGAAAGGAAGTGCTGGTGGCTTTAGTTAGTTAACACACAGACTTACAGTGGATTAATTCAGTTAATTCAGTTTTCCAACAATCCTAGGAGATTGGTATAATTTAATGTTAAGTAATTCAATTGTTAAAGTCTCTTAGTTGGTAAGTGCTAAAGTTGAGATTCAAATCCATACTTGTTGATATCTGGAGATATAATTGATATAATTCACATATCATACAATTTACCAACTTAAAGTTGACAATTCAGTGGTTTTTGTATACTCACAGGATTGTGTACCACCACCAAAATCAATTTTGGAACATTTTATCACCCTGAAAAGAAACCTCATACCTATTAATGGGCACTCCCCATTTCCTCCCTACATGCCCCTCCACCCCTGCCCCCCCGTTTTCTGAGTCCTAGGAAAACACCAATCTACTTTCTGTCTCCACAATTTTGCCTATTCTGGACATTCATTTCACAGTATATATCCCACTGAATGTATATACCACATTTTATTCATCAGTTGATGAATAGTTGGATTGTTTTCATTTTTTGACATTGTGAATAATGCTGCTGTGAGCATTCATGGACAAGTTTTGGTGTGGACTTATGTTTTTAATTTCTTTTGGTTATATACCTAGGAGCAAAATTGATGGGTCACTTGTATGTCTATGTTTAACCATTTGATGAACTGCCAGACTGTTTTCCAAAGCAGCTGGACTATTTACATTTCCACCAGCAATATATGGTGATTCCAATTTCTCCACATCCTTGCCAACACTTGTTATTACCTATCTTTTATTACAGCCTTCCTAATGAGTGTGAAGTAGTATCTCATTGAGGTTTTGATTTGTATTTCCCTGATGGCTGATGGTTTTGAAAATCTATTCATATGTTTAGTGGGCATTTGTGGATCTTTTTTGGAAAAATGTCTGTTCAGATCCTTTGCCCATTTTTTTTTTTGTTGAAGTGGAGTTTCACTCTTGTTGCCCAGGCTGGAGTGTGATGGTATGATTTTGGCTCACTGCAACCTCTGCCTCCTAAGTTCAAGTGATTCTCCTGCCTCAGCCTCCCAAGTAGCTGGGATTACAGGCACGTGCCACCACGCCCAGCTAATTTTGTATATTTAGTAGAGACGGGCTTTCACCATGTTGGCTGGGCTGGTCTCGAACTCCTGACCTCAGGTGATCCACCTGCCTCGGCCTCCCAAAGTGCTGGGATTACAGGTGTGAGCCACCACACCTGGCCCCTTTGCCCAGTTTTTAAATTGGCTCACCTGTTTATAATTGAGTTGCAATGATTCCTTATATATTCCCTTTTCAGATATATGATTTCCAAAAATTTTCTCCCATTCTGTGGGTTGTCTTTTCACTTTCTTGACAGTGTTGTTTGCAGCACAAAATTTAAAAGTTTTAAATTTTGATGATATTCAATCTATAGTTTCTTTGGTTCTTATGCTTTTGTTGTCCTGTCTAAGAAACTATTGCCTAATCCAAAGTCATGAAGACATACATCTGTATTTTCTTCAAAGAGCTACATAGTTTTAGCCCTTGCATTTAGGTTTTTGATCCACTTTGAGTTAGTTTTTATATATGTTATGAGGTAGGGGCCAAATTTCATGTTTTTCTATGTGAATATGTAGTTGTTACAGCACCATTTGTTGAAAAGATTATTATTTTCTCCTGTTAATTGTTTTGGCACCCTGTTGAAAATCAATTTCCCATAAGTGTGAGTATTTTTTTCTACACTCTCGGTTACATTCCAATTTTTTATGTATCTAGCCCTATGTCAGTTCCACATTTCTTGATTACTACAGTTTGATAGTAAGTTTTGAAATTAGGCAGTGTGAGTCCTCCAATATCTTTTTATTTTTAAAATATTGTTTTGGGTATTATGGGTCCCATTAACTTCCATATGAATTTTAAGATCAGGTTGTCAACTTTTGCAAGGAAGCCAGCTGAGATTTTAATAAGATTGCATCAACTCGGTAAATCTATTTGGAGAATATTGCCATCTTAAAAATATTAAATCTTCCAATCCATGAACATGTGATGTCTTTCTGTGTATGTAGGTCTTACTTAATTTCCTTAAGTAATATTTTGTAGTTTTCGGAGTGTAACTTTTGTATTTTTTTGTTAAATTTATTCCTAAGCATGATTTTCTTCTTGGTGCCGTTATAAATGTAATTGTTGTAAAATTTCATTTTTGGTTTGTTATCAGAGATTTTTTGTTGTTGTTGTATTAATTTTTCTGTTTTGAAAGGACTTCAAAATTACAGAAAAGTTACAAGAACAATTCAAAGAGCACTTCACAAATATTTACCAAGTTAAAAAATTCTGCCACATTTGCTTTATCATTCTCTCTTCCCTTTTCTGTCTCTCCCACACACAACAGTCACATATAGTATTTTTTTCTGAACTATTTGAGAATAAGTTGAATATATTATGTTCCTTTACCCCTAAAGATTTCAGTATGTATTTCCCAAGAACAAAGATATTCTCTTATATAACCACAGTACAATAATCAAACTCAGGAAATCTAACACTGATAGAATACTTTCAATTGTAGTCCATAATCAAATTTTGTTAATTGATCAAACAATTGTTATTATAGATTTACTTTTAACCTCAATTACCGTCAATACTGTATTCCTCATAAGTTCTTAGATTCTTTAACAGTGCTTCAAATAATAGTGACTTCATGCTCTTAATGCAATTAAGATTCATTTAATTCAATACAATTGTCTGTTGTCTATTTACCTCTACTCATGTTTTGTATGTTTTTGCAGTTCATATTTTGATAAAATTGAAATAACTGCTTTTTATCTACTTTTTTAGTCTGAAATTCTGTTTCCCCCCTCATTTGGCTGATATATTTTGTCTGTTTTTAATCTTTCTAAATCCAATTTGATTCTCTGTTTAATAGAGGAATTTAAACAGTGCACATTTATTTTACCTGCCTTTTTTCATTTTATTTTCTTCAGTGTTTAATTTTTTTTCTGTTATGCTTTTTACTCTACAGACTCTGGACTTTGTTATTTGTTTTTATACTTCCACAAAGCTGTGAATAATGGACATCTTATTTTTAGTTGTACTTGTAGCAATCTTTTTTTTTTTTTTTTTTGAGTCAGGGTCTTGCTCTGTCACCCAGGCTGGAGTGCAGTAGCATAATCATAGCTCACTGTAACCTTGAACTCCCGGGCTCAGGTGATCCTTCTGCTTCAGCCTTCTGAGTAGCTAGGGCTACAGGCATGCACCACCATATCCAGCTGATTTTTTTATGTTTTGTAGACACAGGGCCTTGTTATGTTGCTCAGGCTGTGGAAATAAAAGAAAAGCATTCCATCCTGGCTAACATGGTGAAACTCCGTCTCTACTAAAAATACAAAAAAAAAAAAAAAATTAGCCAGGCATGGTGGTGGGCACCTATAGTCCCAGCTACTCAGGAGGCTGAAGCAGGAGAATGACAGGAACCTGGGAGGCAGAGCTTGAGTGAGCTGAGATCACACCACTGCACTCCAGCCTGGGAGACAGGGCGAGACTCCATCTCAAAAAAAAAAAAAAAAAAGGAAAGCATTCCTGAGCTTAAATTTATCTTAATATCAAAGTGAAGTTAGTAATTTTTGACCCCATTATGAGAGAAGGATTAAGAGTTTTTGTGTCCCTGTGTCCTCCTTTTTCTTATTTTAAATATTTAATTTGACAATGTTATACATTCAAATAGTAAAAATTATATTAGTCATTTATTTCACAGGATGTTTTTCTCTTTGTTTGGATATTAATAATCAAACTCATCCCTCCATGAATTTAATGAATTGTAATATAGTTCTTATCTCACTATGCCTTTCCACATTCTTGGGTCCCTAATCTTGATTCCTTTCATAATGGTTTAGTAAGCATATTAATTTTTTAGAAAGGGAATCAGTGTTATAAAAGAGAGACAACTTCTCTTAAATATAACAATCTTTCCCCCTCAAGTCATTGGAAATATTCCTCCATTGTCTTGAGAAGTTTGATGCTGTAAAGAAATTGCTATAGTTTGAATATGTCCCCCTAAAAACATATGTTCAAAACTTAATCCCCAATATAACAGTGTTGGGAGGCAAGACCTACTGGGAGGTGTTTGGGTCATGAGGGCTCCTCCCTCATGAATGGATCAATGCCAATAATAAAAGGACTTGAAGCTGTGCGTTTGATCTCTTGCTCTTATGCTCTCTTGCCCTTTGCTTTCTGCCATGGGATGACACAGCAAGAAGGCCCTCGCCAGATGCTGGCCCCTTGATCTGGAACTTCCCAGCCAACAGAAAAGTGAGCCAAATAAACTTCTGTTGTTTATAAATGACTCAGTCTGTTGTAGCAGCACAAAACAGACTCAGAAGTTGAGGACAACTGTTTTTTAGCCTGAATGGTTTTTGTTCCCCATTTCTGAAATTTACAACTTTCACAATAAGACAATTGGGTGTAGACTTCCTTTCAAAAATTTTTGCCTGGAATATGGTAAACCCTCTTGATTTCCAAATTTAGGACTTATTTAGGAGCAAGAAAGATTTCTTCTGTCACAACTTTGATTAATGCTCCTGTTTTCTTTGTCTTTCTTCTTCAGGGACCTATTATTTGAATCTCTTATCTCTAAATTGCCTGCCTACCTTCCACCCTCCCTCCCTTCTTCCCTCCTTCCTTCCTTCCCTTCCTCCTTCCCTCTCTCTGTCTCTTTCTCTTTTCTTTTCTTTCTTTCTTTTTCTTTCTTTCTTTCTCTTTCTTTTCTTTTTCCTTCCTTCCTTCCTTCCTTCCTTCCTTCCTTCCTTCCTTCCTTCCTTCCTTCCTTCCTT
>NC_045442.1:37858530-37985486 GCF_002776525.5 Piliocolobus tephrosceles | reverse complement strand
CTTCCTTCCTTCCTTCCTTCCTTCCTTCCTTCCTTCCTTCCTTCCTTTCTCTTTCTTTCTTTCTTTCTTTCTTTCTTTCTTTCTTTCTTTCTTTCTTTCTTTCTTTCTTTCTTTCTTTCTTTCTTTCTTTCTCCTTCCTTCTGTATTCCTTTCATTTTCTTCATTTATTCTTCATTGCATTCTGATACTATTTTCCTAAGAATTTCCTCTATATCACTGATTCAATTTTCCTTAACTATCTCCAGTATAAACTTTCATTCAGTTACAATGTTTTTGGCTTCCATGAAATCTTTTATTTTAGCTTGTTTATGGCAACATCCTCTTGTACAGAGTTCAAAAAAAAAAAAAGATTTCCATCTTATTCCTGCCTCATATCTATTTTAGAGGCAAGCTTTTCCTTCATTGTTCTTTCTATTTTCTTGCAAATTTATTTAATCTAAGGCCTTATCCTTGAAAGAAAAGAGATTCCTTTTGTATGTATGGATGGATGAATGTGTTTTTCACCATATCCTAAAAAGTATTTAAGGATGTATTGGGGGAGATTTATCCCAGTCTAACGTTAGATATGGATAGAATGCATAGTCTGCCCATGGCTCCCTCAGGTTCTGTTCAGATCTTGGAAAAATGCAATCACCAAATGCTAGATCCCCATCTAAATATGAGAAGACATCTAAATCCTCTAAGCAGAAAAGTTCACTCAGATCCCAGAAAGAAGGCAAAAGTCTTCTCGCCATGTACAGTAGTCATGTTCCAGAAGATAAAGTTACTAGGGCTGTCAGAGTTTTGTCAATATGGTTGTCCAGAGGCATAAAGGCATTCAGAAAGGAGCCTTTGTTCCTTCCCCACTGAGAGCAAACCTCTACTGAATTAGGGAGGGAGCTCCTGTTCCACTGCTTAGCAGTTTTCCTGAGCCTTTGTTGGATATCATTTCTATGATCTCTTTAGACTTGTGGTAGGTAGCATATAGCTGCTAATGTGGCTGTTTCTTTGAAGAACATTCCATGCAGAGGACCCAATATGTACAAAATTCTGAGGAGAAATTAGGTGTTTAAGAAACAACAAAGAATCCACTGTGGTTGGAGTGGAGAAAGCAAGGAGGTGAGAGTTGAGAGGTAGGTTTGGCCTAAACAGAATGTCTAGCATTCTGCAGACCACTACATAACCTTTGACTTTTACTTACAGAGCAATGGGAAACCACTGTGAGTGTTGAGCACAGGAGTGACTTTATCCAATTCACGTTTTAATAGGATCACTCTGGCTGCATTGTAGAGAATAGACATAAAGGGATATGAGCAGAAGAAGAGAGACTAATTGGGAGACTACTGCAGTAATACAGGTAAAAGATGATGGTGTCTATTTCTAGGTAGCAGCAGTGGATGTGGTGAAAAGTGATTGGATTTTGGATCTAGTAGAGCCAATAAAATCTGCTAGTTGGATTTGAATGGGAAACAAGAGAGAAGGAAACTTGACTCCAAGGTTTTGGGCCTTCCAAGAAACTGAAGGATGGAGTTGCCTTGAGATGAGAAGACTGTAGGAGGAATAGCTTTGAGTGGGAAGATCAGGATCTCAGTTTTGGGTGTGTTAATTTTCAGATGCCTGTTTGACATGGGTCTTTCAAATAGAGCAGAAGGATATACAAATTTGGAGTCTGGGGAAGAAGACTGGGCTTGAGATACAAATTTAGGTCAGCAGGTGGTGTTTAAACTGAGTGAGACAGGATTTAAATCCAATGAGACTGGGTAAGTGAGCGTAACTAGAAAAAAACAGCAACAACAATGCTCTAAGCACTGAGCCAGATGCTCCAACTTTAAAGGTTGGGTATAGGATGAGAAACCGTCCAAGAAGATTGATAGATTGAGTGAGAGAGAGAGAGAGAGTGAGAGTGTGTGTTGGAGTAGGGGAAGGGGGATAAACTAGGTAGGCGAGTATGGTGTCCTGGGAGCCATCAGAGAAAAGTGTTTCAACTGGGTCTAACTGAGTCTAATGCTGCTCATGGGTAAAATATGAAACTGAGAATTGACCCTGGCATTTGGCACAGTGAATGTTGAAGGTTGTTAGTAAAGATTTCACAAGTAGAGGAAGTCTTTTAGGGATGGAAATATTTACAGAAAGGTGTGTAACTTCCTGGTGCTGATGTCTATCCAGACTGCAGACATTTTCTGTGAAAGAAAAGCCAGAGGTCTTTCAGGGCAGGAAGTATGGTCTTTTTCAATTGTGTTTTTCTCAAAAAGCTTGCTCTAAGATTCAGATTGTGAAGACAGCCCAAACTCCAGGTAACAGTGGGTTACTCCAGAGTAACCTACTGTTACTCTTCCCAGAACTGCCTTATGGCTTCAGAGAGCAGATCTGTTTGCAAAACTAATGGAGGATTAGGGCTGGGGAGGAGTAGAAGATCACATTTCAAATGTGGTGTATGTATCTATGCATTTGGCATTTTAAAAAGACTCAATGGATTTTAGTGCTGGAAGACACTTAAATATCCTCAAATCTCTTAATTAAAATGAAATTAATTGCATTTGCTGTCTGTTTTAATTACAAAAATAATATGAGTTTATAACAAAATTTAGAATATATGAAGAATAAATAAGAAAATAAAAATTTGTGTAAGTTTACTACTTGTAACTCTGTCATATGACTTTTTAGTCTTTCTCTTATTCCCTCTCTTTGGCTTACTTTTTATTGTTTTTTTGTATTTATTTTCTACAAATTTGGAGCCATGTTATGCATACCAATTGTAATCCTCAATTTTACTTTACAGTTTGTTGTGACAGTGGCTTTTACCATATGATCTTTTAATGGCTGCATATAATATTCCATCATTTGAACATATACCATATGTCTATTTAACCATTTCCTTTTGGGAAGCATTTGGGAAACTTCCAATTACTTTCCAAATTGTTTTTCAAAAACATTTGCAAGTTATTTTCCAAATATATAATTATATTATAACTTCTGTGGATTAACCTCATTTCACATATTTGACAGTTTCTTTAGGATCAATTCCTTTAGGATCAATTCCTAAAAGTAGAATTTCCAAATTTCTTTCCAAATTTCAGCAGTGTATGAGTGAGAAACATTGAAGTCCTGAGGTGGGAAGGAATGTGCTCATGTTGCACAACTGGTTGGTAGCTGAGTGTACCCAGTTCCCCTCTCCTTTTCTTGCTACCATGCATTCTATAGCATTTCAACCTCCTTTTAGTGATGTCCTATATGATTCCTTGGACCTTGAAGACATTTAACTTTTTCCTGAAAACTCTTGGCTCCCACTTATCCCAAACTAGTCCCCCAGTGTATCTCTAGGCATGAACTCTGAACAATTAGAGAGAAGATGTGCTTCTCAGATACATTCCCTCTTTAGGAGTACAAATATTTTCCCATTAGTCAAAAACGACCACCCATTAGATATTCCTTCATGTATCTGAAGGCTTCCTGGAGTTTTCCTGACTTCTTTTTAGCTTTACTGGTCATATATTTTCTCTCTAAAATCTTACTCACTATAGTACAGACATACTTCAAAGTTATTGCAAGTTTTGTTCCAGACCACTACAAAGGAAGTAACGTGATTAAAAGAGTAATATGAATTTTTGGTTTCCCAGTGCATATAAAAGTTATGTTTACATGATACTGTATCATTAAGTGTACAATAGCATTATGTCTAAAAATCAATGTACCTTAATTAAAAGTACGTTATTGCTAAAAAAAAAAATGCTAAGAATCATCTGAACCTTCAGTGAGTGGTACTCTTTTTGCTGGTGGAGAGTCTTGCCTTGATGTTTATGCTGCTGTCTTATCAGGTGTTGATTGCTGAAGGTTGGAGTGACTATGGCAGTTTATTAAAAGAAGACAATAATGATGTTTGTTACATCGAATGACTCTTCCTTTTATCACAGATTTCTCTGTAGCATGTGGTGCTGTTTGATAACATTTTACTAACAGTAGAACTTCTTTCAAAATTGGAGTCAGTCCTCCTCAAGCACTCCTGCTGTTTCATTGAGCAAGTTTAAGTAATATTGTAAATCCTTTGCTGTCATTTCAACAATGTTCACAGTATCTTCCCCAGGAGTAGATTCCATCTCAAGAAACTACTTTCTCTGCTCATCCATAAGAAGCAACTTGACACCTGTTCAAGTTTCATCACAAGACTGTAGTCATTCATTCACATCTTCAGGCTCCACTTTTAATTCTAGTTCTCCTGCTGTTTCCATCACTTCTGCAGTCACTTTCTCCGCTGAAGTCTTGAGCCCCTCCAAGTCATTCCTGAGGGTTGGGGTCAACTTCTTCCGAACTCCTGTTGGTATTTTGACCTCCTCCCATGAATCATGAATGTTCTTAATGGCACCTAGAATGGTAATTTTTGTCCAGAAGGCTTTCAATTTACTTTGCCATTTACTTTGCCCAGGTCCATCAGAAAAATCATTATGTATAATATTTTTATACATACCTTACTAAATGTATTTATAAGTATAATACTTTACTAAATGTATTTCTTAAATAAGACTTGAAAGTCAAAATTACTTTGTTTTGTGTTGCTATAAAGGAATACCAGAGACAGGGAAATTTATAAAGAAAGAAAAGTTTATTTGGCTCACAATTCTGATGGCTTGAAAGCTAAAGATTGGGCATCTGGTGAGGGTTTCAGGCTGCTTCCACTGTTAGAGGAAGGTGAAGGGGAGCCAGAGTATGCAGAGATCACATGGTGGGAGAGGAAGCAAGGTATAGAGGGGCTGGTGCTAGCCTCTTTTTAACAACTAGTTCTCATGAGAACTAATAGAGTAAGAATTCACTCACCCCCAAGGAAGGTCATTGATCTATGCATGAGGGATCTGCCCCCATGACCAAACACCTTCCATTTGGCCCCACCTCTAAAACTGGGAATAAAATTTCAGTATGAGGCTTGGAGGAGACAAATATCCAAACCATAGCACTCCTTGAACCATAGGCTGCAGAATGGACGTTGTATTAGCAGGCATGAAAACATTTATCTTTTTGTATATCTTCATCAGAGCTCTTGGATGACCAGGTGCATTGTCAATGGACAGTAATATTTTGAAAGGAATATTTTTTTCTGAGAAGCAGACATCAACAGTGGGCTTAAAATATTCAGTAAACCATACTGTAACAGATTTATGGTCATCCAGCCTTTTTTGTTCCATTTATAGAGCACAGGCAGAGCAGATTTAACATAATTCTTAAAGGCCCTAGGATTTTCAGAATGGTCAATTAGTAATGGCTTAAACTTAAAGTCACCAGCTTTGTTATCCTTTAACAAGAGAGTCATCCTGTCCTTTGAAGCTTTGAAGCCAGGCATTTTACCTCTCTGGCTATGAAAGTTCTAGATGGCATCTTCTTCCAAAAGAAAGCTATTTCATCTACATTGACAGTCTGTTGTTTCATGTAGCCACCTTCATCAATGATCTTAGCATGCTTTTCTGGATACCTTGCTGCAGCCTTCTCCATCAGCACTTGCTGCTTCATCTTGCACTTTTACATTACAGAATTGGCTTCTTTTCTTAAACCTCATGAACTAACTTCTGCTGGCTTCTGACTTTTCTTCAGCTTCCTCACATCTCTCAGCCTTCACAGAACTGAAGAGAGTTTAGGTCTTGTTTTGGTCAAAGCCCTAGGCTTTGGCTTAAGGGAATGTTGTGGCTGGTTTGATCTTCTATCCAGACCATTCAGACTTTCTCCGTATCAGCAATAAGTTTGTCTTTCTCATCATTTGTGTGTTCACTGTAGCAGTGTGTTTATTTTTTTAAAAGAATTTTTCTTTGTGCTCACAACCTGGCTGTTTTATGCAAGAAGCTTAGCTTTCAACCCATCTCAGCTTTTGACATGCCTTCCTCAGTAAGCTTAATCATTTCTAGCTTTTGACTTCAAGTGAGAGATGTATGGCTCTTCCTTTCACTTGAACGCTTAGTGGTCATTGTAGCATTATTAACTGGCCTAATTTTGATATGTTATGTCACAGGGAATAGGGAAGCCCAAGAAGAATGGTGGAGACAAGGAAACAGATGGGAGTGGAGCAGTCAGAACACACACTACATTTATTAAATTTGCCGTCTTACATGGTACAGTTCATGGCATCCCAAAACAATGACAATAGTGACATCAAAGATCACTCATCACAGATCTGCATAACAGGTCTAATAATAATGAAAACATTTTAAATATGGCAAGAATTACCAAAATATATTACAGAGACAGAAAGTGAGCACATGCTCTTGAAAAAGTGGAGCCAATAGCTTTGCTTGACACAGTGTCACCGCAACCTTTAATTTGTAAAAAATGCAGTATCTGCGAAGTTCAGTAAAGCAAAGCTCAATAAAATGAGGTATGCCTATATTTTTATAGGAAAGTCATCTTTCAGTGAACTCCAGTGATTGATGAAAGCCTTCATCCCCATCCTACACTGCTTCTGTTTTACTTTGACTTACCCCAACCCATACACAGCAAGGCCCACACATTAGAGCAGGTTGAACCGATGGCTCCTCAATAACTGAGAAACTCTTAAAAGGTAATGCTAATTTGTCCAATTCTTAACCTGCAATATCTCATTTTACAAATATTGGATTTTACAAATATTTATTAGGTTGAACAATTTGAAATGGACAGTTTTGTAAGTCAAAAATTGTCATCTTGGCAGTTTCTTATGATTCATCCTAATATATAAAATGATCTTAGATATTGAGGACATGTTACAGAAAATATCGCAATTTATCTCCATGGTAGATTCTGAAAGGCCTGTCCATGACTCCTACGTACCCAACCAGGTCTGCTGCGTACAACCGGTAGGTTGTTGGGGCATAACTCCAGTGGTATCCAGATGGTCTAAGGTGTAAATAACACCCCTGGAGTTGTGAAGTCCCCAACCTACACAAACATTTAAAGCAATCGTGAAAACTTCTTCTTATTACATCCAAACTAAGAAATCAATTGTTAAATCAAAAACAGCAACTAATTACTCAGATGGTTCCTAATTGCTCAGTGGTATAAGTAGGCCGTTCTCCACTCAGTTGCTGGGTTTTCATATAACAGTGTTTCAGAGGCCTTGATATATTTCTGTTTTATTGCCTATTCCAAAAACCCTCCTCACATATTACATCTATACTACTCAAAGATGATTCTTTTTATTTTTATTTTTTTTCGGAGACAGAGTCTCACTCTGTTGCCCAAGCTGAAGTGCAGTGATGTGATCATGGCTCACTTCTGCCTCAGCCTCCTCAGTAGCAGGGACTACAAGTGCATGACACCATGCCTGGTGAATTTTTAATTTTTTTTTGTAGAGATGAGATCTCACTATGGGGCTCAGGCTGGTCTTGAACTCCTGGCCTCAAGCAATCCTCTTACCTCAGCCTCCCAAAGTGCTGGGATTACAGGCATGAGCCACCATGCCTGGCTATCAAAGATTTTTTTTTTTTTTTTATTATACTTTAAGTTCTAGGGTACATGTGTAAAACATGCAAGTTTGATACAAAGGTATACATGTGCCATGTTTGTTTGCTGCACCTATTAGCTCATCATTTACATTAGGTATTTCTCCTAATGCCATCCCTCCCCCTGCCCCCCCACCCCATGATAGGCCCTGGGGTGTGATGTTCTCTGCCCTGTGTCCAAGTGTTCTCATTGATTGTTCAATTCCCACCTATGAGTGAGAACATGCAGTGTTTGGCTTTCTGTCCCTATGATAGTTTGCTCAGAATGATGGTTTCCAGCTGCATCCATGTCTTTGCAAAGGACATGAACTCATCCTTTTTTTATGGCTACATAGTATTCCATGGTGTATATGTGCCACATTTTCTTAATCCGGTCTGTCACTGATGGACATTTGGGTTGGTTCCAAGTCTTTGCTATTGTGAATAATGCCACAATGAACATACATGTGCATGTGTCTTTATAGTAGCATGATTTATAATCCTTTGGTAGATACCCAGTAATGGGATTGCTAGGTCACATGGTATTTCTAGTTCTAGATCCTTGAGGAATTGCCACACTGTCTTCCACAATGGTAGAACTAGTTTGCACTCCTATCAACAGTGTAAAAGTGTTCCTATTTTTCCACATCCTCTCCAGCACCTGTTGTTTCCTGACTTTTTAATGATCGCCATTCTTACTGGTGTGAGATGGTATCTCGTTGTGGTTTTGATTTGCATTTCTCTGATGGCCAGTGATGATGAGCATTTTTTCATGTGTCTGTTGGCTGCATAAATGTCTTCTTCTGAGAAGTGTCTGTTCATACCCTTTGCCCACTTTTTGATGGGGTTGTTTGTATTTTTCTTGTAAATTTGTTTAAGTTCTTTGTAGATTCTGGATATTAGCCCTTTGTCAGATTGCAAAAATTTTCTCCCATTCTGTAGGTTGCCTGTTCACTCCCATGGTAGTTTCTTTTCCTGTGTGGAAGCTCTTTAGTTTAATTAGATCCCATTTGTCTATTTTGGCTTTTGTTGCCATTGCTTTTGGGTGTTTTAGTCATGAAGTCCTTGCCCATGCCTATGTCCTGAATCATACTACCTAGGTTTTCTTCTAGAGTTTCTATGATTTTAGGTCTAACATTTAAGTATTTAATCCATGTTGAATTAATGTTTGTATAAGGTGTAAGGAAGGGATCCAGTTTCACTTTCTCCATATGGCTAGCCAGTTTTCCCAGCACCATGTATTAAATAGGGAATCCTTTCCCCATTTCTTGTTTTTCTCAGGTTTGTCAAAGATCAGATGGTTGCAGATGTGTGGTGTTATTTCCGAGGCCTCTGTTCTGTTCCATTGGTCTGTCTCTCTGTTTTGGTAACAGTATCATGCTGTTTTGATTACTGTACCCTTGTAGCATAGCTTGAAGTCAGTTAATGTGATGCCTCCAGCTTTGTTCTTTTTGCTTAGGATTGTCTTCGCAATGTGGGCTCCATTTGGTTCCATAGGAACTTTAAAGTAGTTTTTTTTTTTTTTCCAATTCTGTGAAGAAAGTCATTGGTAGCTTGATGGGGATGGCATTCAATCTACAAATTACCTTGGGCAGTATGGCCATTTTCATGATATTGATTCTTCCTATCCATGAGCATGGAATGTTCTTCTATTTGTTTGTGTCCTCTTTTATTTTGTTGAGCAGTGGTTTATAGTTCTCCTTGAAGGGGTCCCTTACATCCCTTGTAAGTTGGATTCCTAGGTATTTTAGTCTCTTTGTATCAATTGTGAATGGGACTTCACTCATGATTTGGCTCTCTGTTTGTCTGTTATTGGTGTATAAGAATGCTTGTGATTTTTGCACATTAATTTTGTTTCCTGAGACTTTGCTGAAGTTGCTCATCAGCTTCAGGAGATTTTGGGCTGAGACGATGGGGTTATCTAAATATATTCTGCAAACAGGGACAATTTGACCTCCTCTTTTCCTAATTGAATACGCTTTATTTCTTTCTCTTGCCTGATTGCCCTGGCAAGAACTTCCAACACTAGTTGAATAGGAGTGGTGAGAGAGAGGGCATCCCTGTCTTGTGCCAGTTTTCAAAGGGAATGTTTCCAGTTTTTGCCCATTCAGTATGATATTGGCTGTGGGTTTGTCATAAACAGCTCCTATTATTTTGAGATACATTCCATCAACACCTAGTTTATTGAGAGATTTTAGCATGAAAGGCTGTTGAATTTTGTTAAAGACCTTTTCTGCATCTATTGAGATAATCATGTGGTTTTTGTCATTGGTATATTCTGTTGATCTGGGGTGGAGAGTTCTGTAGATGTCTATTAGGTCTGCTTGGTGCAGAGCTGAGTTCAAGTCCTGGATATCCTTGTTAACCCTCTGTCTCATTGATCTGTCTAATATTGACAGTGGGGTGGGTGTTAAAGTCTCCCATTATTATTGTGTGGGAGTCTAAGTCTCTTTGTAGGTCTCTAAGGACTTGCTTTATGAATCTGGGTGCTCCTATATTGGGTGAATATATATTTAGGATACTAAGCTCTTCTTGTTGAATTTATCCCTTTACCATTATGTAATGGCCGCCTTCATCTCTTTTGATCTTTGTTGCTTTAAAGTCTGTTTTATCAGAGACAAGGATTGCAAACCCTGCTTTTTTTTGCTCTCCATTTGCTTGGTAGATCTTCCTCCATCCATTTATTTTGAGCCCGTATGCATTCCTTGCGTATGAGATTGGCCTCCTGAATACAGCACACTGATGGGTCTTGATTCTTTATCCAATTTGCCAGTCTGTGTCTTTTAATTGGAGCATTTAGCCCATTTACATTTAAGGTTAATATTGTTATGTGTGAATTTGATCCTGTCATTATGATGTTAGCTGGTTATTTTGCCCATTAGTTGATGCAGTTTCTTCCTTGCATCAATGGTCTTTACAATTTGGCATGTTTTTGCAGTGGCTGGTACAGGTTGTTCCTTTCCATGTTTAGTGCTGCCTTCAGGACCTCTTGTAACACAGGCCTGTTGGTGACAAAATCTATCAGTGTTTGCTTGTCTGTAAGGGATTTTATTTCTTCTTCACTTATGAAGCTTAGTTTGACTGGATATGAAATTCTGGGTTGAAAATTCTTTTCTTTAAGAATGTTGAATACTGGCCCCCACTCTCTTCTGGCTTGTAGAGTTTCTGCCAAGAGATCCGCTGTGAGAAAAACCTGACTTTTCTCTTTGGCTGCCCTTAACAATTTTTCCTTAATTTCAACCTTGGTGAATCTGACAATTATGTGTCTTGGGGTTGCTCTTCTTGAGGAGTATCTTTGTGATGTTCTCTGTATTTCCTGAATTTGAATGTTGGCCTGCCTTGCTAGGTTGGGGAAGTTCTCCTGGATAAGACATCTTGAAGAGTGATTTTTCAACTTGATTCCATTCTCCCCATCACTTTTAGGTACACCAATCAAATGTAGATTTGGTCTTTTCATATAGTCCCATATTTCTTGGAGGCTTTGTTCATTTCTTTTTACTCTTTTTTCTCTAAACTTCTCTTCTGGCTTGATTTCATTAATTTCATCTTCAATCACTGATACCCTTTCTTCCACTTGATCAAATTGGCTAATGAAGCTTGTGCGTGGGTCACATAGTTCTCTTGCCATGGTTTTCAGCTCCATCAGGTCATTTAAGGTCTTTTCTACACTGTTTATTCTAGTGAGCCATTCATCTATTTTTTTTTCAAGGTTTTTTAGCTTCGTTGCGATGGGTTCAAACATGCTCCTTTAGCTTGGAGAAATTTGTTATTACCGACCTTTTGAAGCCTACTTCTGTCAGCTCATCAAAGTCATTCTCCATCTAGCTTTGTTCTTTGCTGGCAAGGTGCTGTAATCCTTTGGAGGAGAAGTGGTGCTCTGGTTTTTAGAATTTTCAGCTTTTCTGCTCTGGTTTCTCCCCATCTTTGTGGTTTTATCTACCTTTGGTCTTTGATGTTGGTGACCTATAGATGAGGTTTTAGTGTGGATATCCTTTTTGTTGATGTTGATGCTATTCCTTTCTGTTTGTTAGTTTTCTTTCTAACAGTTAGGTCTCTCAACTGCAGGTCTGTTGGAGTTTGCTGGAGGTCCACTCCAGACCAGACCCTGTTTGCCTGGGTATCACCAGCAGAGGCTGCAGAACAGCAAATATTGCTGCCTGATCCTTCCTCTTCAAGCTTCGTCCCAGAGGGGCATCTGCCTGTATGAGGTGTCAGTCAACCCCTACTGGGAGGTGTCTCCCAGTTAGGCTACATGGGGGTCTGGGACCCACTTGAGGAGGCAGTCTGTCTATTCTCTGAACTCAAACACCATGCTGGGAGAACCACTGCTCTCTTCCCAGCTGTCAGACAGGGACATTTAAGTCTGCAGAAGTTGTCTGCTGCCTTTTGTTCAGCTATGCCCTGCCCCCAGAGGTGGAGACTACAGAGGCAGCCCCCCTTGCTGAACTGTGGTGGGCTCTGCCCAGTTCGAGCTTCCAGACCACTTTGTTTACTTACTCAAGCCTCAGCAATGGTGGATGCCCCTCCACCTGCTAGGCTGCTGCCTGGCAGGTTGATCTCAGACTGCTGTGCTAGCAGTGAGCAAGGCTCTGTGGGCATGGGATCCACTGAGCCAGGCGCTGGATATAATCTCCTGGTGTGCCATTTGCTAAGACCATTGGAAAAGCGTAGTATTAGGGCAGGAGTGTCCTGTTTTTCCAGGTACCGTCTGTCATGGCTTCCCTTGGCTAGGAAAGGGAAATCCCCAACCAGTTGCACTTCCCGGGTGAAGTGATGCCCCACCCTGCTTTGGCTCGCCCTCAGTGGACTGCACCCATCGTCCAACCAGTCCCAATGAGATGAACCAGGTACCTCAGTTGGAAATGCAGAAATAACCCATCTTCTGTGTTGATCACACTTGGGAGCTGCAGACTGGAGCTGTTCCTATTCGGCCATCTTGGAACCAAGATGCTTCTAATGACACACAGGGAAAAGAAAACTGACAAGACCCAGGCAGTTGACTTGACTCTTGTTAGAGGTCAACAGGTGGTTTGTAGGTGAGGAAGTGTCAATGGCTAAAGATACGAGAAAATATCCAACTTCACTGGTAGGCAAACAAAGTAAACTAAAACAATGAGATACTATTTTTCACATACCCAAAAGCAAAGATTTTTTTCTTAATATCCAGCGTTGTTGAAGATGTGGGGAAACTAATATTCCCCAACCATTGGCTAGAATGCAATGGATAAAATTTGACATTTTGTTCTACTTTTTAGGATATGTCCTCAAACTTATATTTTAACTTTTTTGTTAAAATTTCTTATTTTGATTATTACTGTTTAAATATCTAAAAGCTTGTTTTTATTTTCTGATATTTTCTTTAAATACAATTATACACTTTTTTGGTCTCATGGATGTGATATTTTCTCCTCTCTCTGATGATAATAATTAATGTTTTCTTCTTTGTTTCCTCTGTTTTTTTAACTGTTTTAAAATTTTCATTTATGTCTTTCATGTTGAAGACCTTTTCTCATGTTATCTTATTTAATCTTCACTTAGTTCTATCAGGTTGATATTATTATCCTTGTTTTATAGTTAATGGGTCTTAGGGAGTGTATCACTGTTTTATTTATCTTACCATGGGCAGCTGAAAAAATTGTTGGTCATAGACCAAAATTATTGGTTACAGACCAGCCAAATCCACAGTCCAGCTTCTTAATCTAGTTGGATTCTCTGTTGAATCCTTAAAATCTCTCCTCACCACCTCCCCAACCCCAACCCCAACACTTGTCTCACTATATTAGATAACTTTGTTAGAATTTTTCCAAGTTGAATTAAAGTCTTTCTCCTTCCCTTTATCTTTCCACTGTCATTAGAACTAGTTCTGCCCTGTAGACCATAGAGATCGTCTCCCCTTTCTACATCTCCTTCCGTAGGAGAGAGTCCCTCAAATATTCGAAATGATACTCCCATGATTCCTCCACATCTGCCATTCCCCAGCCTGAAGAGGCCTGGTTCTGCCTACTTTATTCTGCATCTTTGTGAAATTCTGCTTGGCTAATGTTTTTGGAATGCTTTGGACCATGTCCTGTCAAAGTCTCACTTTAAGTGTGTGTCTATACTTAACATAGGGTCCATATATGCTCTGAAAGACTTAACCTCAAATGGGATACTGTCATTTTATTAATGCATCCTGGAGTTGGCTTAGTTCCAGTTTGAGGAGTTTCATGTGCTGCAACTTCTTTTCCTAGCAAGTGATAGTTTTGATGTTTCTCACAAATTTTCTAGGACTCTGAGCTGCCTATTTCTACTCACCTCCTTTTTAGTTAGGGTTGTGTGTGTGTGTTGTCCTTACTGTTTACTGCTTTTACCTCATAGGGTCTTTTTTTTCAAGGCCATTTTCACTTAACCTTAGCTATTAAGCCCAAGTGGAGGTGCTAAGGTGATTTGAAAAATGGAAATATCTTAATTTAAATTGCACAAACAAAAACTATCATGTGTATTTGAGAAGGAAAATACAATGTAAATGGGGGCTTTTCAGGCACCATGTTAAGCACTTGGTATACATTATTTCATTTGACTTTGATAACAGCATTATGAAGGGAGAACTGCTGTTATTCTCAATTTAGATGTGAGGAAGTGTGGCTAGTTCGATACAACTAGGAGGGCCAGAGGTATATTCCAGACCTAAATACTAGACTCAAGACTAATACTGCTGTTACCCACAGAAATGAAGCTCACATATTATATTTTATGCCAATTATAGCCGATGTTGTTGGATGAAATTATATAACCTACTGAGGTATATTGCATACTTCTCATCTTTAACAGAACATACCAAACATAAAAACTTTTATTTGATAGGTTGAGGTGATGATATGGAACATCTGCCCTCCCATGTTCATTGCAGCACTATTCACAATAGCTAAGATTTGGAAGCAACCTAAGTGTCCATTGAACATTAATTTTTGTGGCCCTGTAAGTATGAATAAATATGTGGCCCTATAAATATGAATCTTATTTATATTTGTATAGGCAGTGCCAAGCATATTATAGGCAACTATGATTCAAATCACTGCACACATGCATATGAATGAGTACATGAATATGTACTGTATATTATATTCAAAAATGAATCAGTGAAGTTATAAAACAGCAATAACCTCAAGGTCTATTAAAGTTTTTAGAACTATTTGCCACTACACTAAATCTTTTATAAACTGTTTTGCTTTATGAGTCTATATGTCTGTTTTTTGTAATTTTTTTCCCTTCTCCCTGTTGGTATAAATAGAATATCTATAGACATGAACTATGCCTGAAGTTCTTTGCAAATGGAAGACTGAAAGGAAGCTGCCCCAGGCAATTCAGATCATTGTGTCCAATAGAGGAACAAACTCATGTTTGATCCAGGTCATGACTATATTCAAGGAATTTGATCCTAGGTGTGGGGTCCAGCTATAGGGGCATCAGGGAAGTACATTCTTGGTCTGTGTCCAAATCGTTGGTCAGGGAAGTCTGTCTTAGCACCATGGAGACATGGGAAACTGAATTCAGACCTTATGTGACAGGAGCGGACTAAAACCAGTGCACGCGTACGATCCGGCAATTCCAGGGCTAGGTATACACCGAAAAGAAAGGAAATCTGTATATAGAAGAGCTGTCTGCCCTCCCATGTTCATTGCAGCATTATTCACAATAGCTAAGATTTGGAAGCAACCTAAGTGTCCATCCACAGATGAATGGATAAAGAAAATGTGATACATATACACAATGGACTGCTATTCAGCCATAAACACAATAAAATCCTGTCATTTGCAGTAACATGGATAGAACTGGAAGTCATTATGTTAAGTGAAATAAGTCAGGCACATAAAGACAAACTTCACTTGTTCCCACTTATTTGTGGGAGCTAAAAATTAAAATAATTGAACTGAGAGAGATAGTGGAAGGATGGTTACTAGAGGCTGGGAAGGGTAGTGGGGGCTGGGGTAGAGTGGAAAAGGGGATGGGTAGTGAGTACAAAAAATAATTAGAAAGAATGAATAAGAGCTAGTATTTGATAGCACAACAGGGTGCTATCAAACTTATTGCATTGGTTTGCAATAGGGTGACTATAGAAAATAATAATTTAATTGAACATTTAAAAATAACTAAAAGAGTACAATTTAATTGTAACACAAAAGATAAATGCTTCAGGTGGTGGATACCTCATTTATCCTGATATGATTGTTACGCATTGCATGCCTGTAACAAAATATCTCAAGTATTCCATAAATATAGATACCTACTGTGTACCCGTAAAAATAAAAAAATAAAAAAAATCAGCATAGGGAGCCAGTCTCCTACTAATTTGGTCAACAGTTTAGGTGAGGTTGTAGTCTTAAGGGTGGAAACGAAAAGAGGGCCAGGACCTTGGTAGCCAGGCCGAAGTTCACAATTGTGTTATATACTCTGGAATGGATGTAGCCAAGGAGGTTTGCCCAGCTTCTCCCATAGGTGATGTTAAATTCATTCCAGGACACTTGACCCCAGGCATGGGAGTGATGGTGGGTTTTCAGGTGCTCTCCTACTAACGCAAAAATGCCCATAATATATTCCAGGAATTAGGTGAGACAGAGCCTCAGGAAACAAGCCTGTTATGCCTTCACCAAGGCAGGGCAGAGCTGGATAAGGGTGAACAGAAAGGGACAAATTATTGATGAGAGTTCTGTGAGTAGAAACTCCTTTCTCTTCTTTAGAACTTCTGCCTCCAATTTGTTAATGCCACTTCCAAAATACACTGCTTTGAGCTGAAGATAATACGGCAGATAGAGTGCCATGAAGGCATTGGTTTGCAGTGATCTGTAAAAGACTAATGTGCCAGGCTCTGTGCTAAGTGCTTGACTTTCACCACCTTGTTTACCCCTACAACAACACTTTTTAAATTGCCCTATTAAGATATATTAATTATATAGAGTATCATTCTAAGATGTTTCCTGTGATTCAGTATATATTTATTTACTTTTTGGTTGATTTATTGAGTGAAGAACTGAAAATCACTTTTCATTTCCTTTTTCGTATCACATCTGAAGTGAGATATTGACAAACTGGGTGGGTATGTCCAGAATGGGGAAGGATGCAGAGACTATGTCATATAAGGAACATGTGTCAAAGGAGGTAGTAAAAATGAATATAACTGGGGCTAGTAGTTCCAAGAAAAAAATGGAAACGTGCTCCTGGCTAATCAAAAGGTTTAGCTAAAATATTTTCAGAGCCTATCACGTGAACCTGGTAAAAACAACCCAGTATTGGGCAAAAGAGTTAGGGCCATTTGAGGAAATCCTGGGGCCTAGGCTAGGTGGTGATGAACAGGGAAGATGTGAAGGAAAAAGAAGAGAGAGAATGTTCCCCCTTGCCTTATTGACTTCATCCTGTGTTAGTTCATCTCAGCAACACCTTTTTCCCTCACCCGCAACAGTTTTTCTATTCTTTTATCTATTTTTGAATTGATTCTCTAAAAGTACTAAGGCTGCTTTTTCAGCTCCTGGTCATCTGGATCACTACTGGTTTCAGGATTCTTGGGGATAATGGGATGGAGGCGTGGGAGGAGAATGTCTAGGTTAAAAAGATACTGAGCTGGAAGTAGAAGCCTTGGTTGAATTTTACACTCAGCCACATACAGGTTGGGCAAGTTGCTTTGCTCTTTAGCTTCAGCTTTTGCACACCTGTAAAATGGGAGTGGTGTGTGTGTATGTGTGTGTTTGTGTGTGTGTGTGTGTGTGTAGTGTATGTATCCTTTGTGTCCTAGGGAGTTTCTTTGAGGATCAAAAAAGAGAGTGGACATAAATGAATTTTGTAAACTGTTTCTGAGAGCATCTAAATGTAGTTTTATGAGTATCATTGTTACCATTGTCGCTGTTCTATTTGCTGAATCTAGTTTAATTTGGAAGCTCCCTAATTCACAATGATTTGTATAGTGGAGTCATCACTCTGTAGGAGCTCTAAATGGAGACTTTGTCCATGATTTCCAAGAGGTCACCCACCCCAGAGTCACATGAGACTAGAAAGCAAATCTTTTTGTCAATTGGCTTCAAGTACTTTCAGCTTCAAATGGAGGTCTCTAAGGGTCCTTGGCTGGCATATCAACGGGGCATTTCAAAGGAAAGTGGCAAAATCTTGACTGAGCTTCAGAGCAAACACACACTCTTTTCTTTGCTACTCCCTTTCTAAAAAGAAAAACAAATTCTACTGGTCTGGATTTGTGTGAGCATGTGTGTATCAGCTTGTTCTAATTCTCTTTTCCCAACCCCTTCTTTGCTTGTCCCATTTTCAAGATAGGATAACACCCAGGTTTTTATATTTCCTTCTATGTTAGAACTTTCTTAGGATTCCTAAAAATTTTGGCTAAGTAGCATTAGGCCTTCTCTATTTCACAGGTAGGCATTAAAAACAAACAAACAAACAAACAAACAAAAAAACCAGTGTCTACTTCTTCAAAACAGTATCCAATTCTTCCTGGCATTTTGATGTAGGAAAAATATTTGAATTTATTTTTAGGGCAAGTCACATGACAGAAGGAATAACAAGTATTCATGGTTGCCTGGGGAACTCAGCTTCTAGATACTACTGATTATGGGAAAGAGAAACTAATTTTGAGATGAGGCAAATTTGGTGACCAAAAACTAGAATAGCTAGTGGCCTGGGAAGAGGTGGGGGTGAAAGCAGGTAGAAAATCTATGCAAAAATATAGGTTCCTAGTCATTTTTTTCTTTTGTCTCTTTCTGATTACTATATCCTGCCTTCTTGCAGGAGGCATGTAGTAAGATGCTTTGTATACAGGTACTTTGCTTGTTCTTTTCTTTTTTTTAATTGTAGAAAAGATCAGGGTAGCAATTTGACCATTTGCCAAATTACCCATAAGATAGGGTAGGCATTAAAAACCCAGGGACACTAAAGTCAGGAAATCCAGCTTCTTGTATTCCTGGATCTTTCTTGGAACAGCCTGTCACATATGACATCTAATGATGTAGCACCAGCTGCTCACAAATACAAGTTCATTAGAGTATATAGACATTATGGGGCCACTAAAAATGTCTTATGTGGCTTACTGCCAGCATTTTCAGCAGTCTCTCACCAGCAGCCACTCTCTGTTTGCCCTAGCCAAGCTCAGTGACATGGGGACTCCTGTGAGCTCTGTTGTCTTGTGTAGAGAATGGGGATAACTGTAGAGTGTGAAGGCCTGGGGAGAAAAACTTGGGCTGTGTTTCCTAGTCACCCCAAGACCTTGTGGACCCAGGAAGTAGCAGTTCCAGAGACAAATAGCTATATGGCTTTCTGCATGCCCATTGCTTTTGTCTTGCTGTTGTCGCAAGAAACATCTAGTGTACATCTAGTACCCAGGGCCTTTTGGAAAACACCCATTGGCCTCAGTACTCTTTTCCCTCAGACTGGCAGACAATGAAGAAGGAGGAGAGAGCTACCCATTGGAGGAGGAAGTAAAGCTGGAGGCTAGGGTAGTGGCAAGATATGAGCATTCGGGTCTACAAGGCTCCAGGTCTCTCATTACTTTACTCCATCAGACCAGGACAATCATGGGGGTTTGGCAGGAGTGGTGTTGCGGGAGTTTAGGTCTAAGGAAGTGTATGTGTGAGGCATAAAGTAACAAGGAATGGACTTTGTTACCTGAGGTGATGAGGGTGACAGGCCCACATGGATAAATCAGGAAACACAGGCAACACGTTCTATAGCTGCATATCAGAGACTCATGGAGTGGAAATCCCTTTGATGAGGGCAGAGCAGCAGCTCAGATGACCAGATAGCCACTGTTGCAGTCATTCCCTCATCACTTTTTCATTCCCAAGACTCAGCTCTACTCTGACTCTGTTACTTTGTCGGCATCTCCTGTTGCAGTGTCTGGGCAATTTCTCTTAGTTGTTACAACTTGCATTCAAGAGCATCTCTTGTTCAAGGCCCACTCTATTGATCTCTGAAAAAATGGGAGTTAGAACAGTGTTCAAGCATTCAGATAAACCTACCTTCCAATCATAGTTTTGCTTCTTACTAGCTGTCCCACCTTAGGCAGGTAAGTTAACTTATCTGAATGTCAGTTTTCCCGCTTGTAAAATGCAGTTGGTATTAGGTACTTAATTTAAAGCTTTGTTATGAGGATTAAATGAGATAATGCAAGTCCAGCCTATAGTTGACTTTGGCTTAAGCAGCAGTTGTTGGAACAATCTATTCTGGCCAAGATCATATGGTCTCAGGACACAAGGTTGGCCACAAAACCAACCCAGCAACTTATGAAACAGAAACCACCTGTGGTAACTTTTCTCAGAAGGCGGTTATGTAAACTGGCCTCATTTGGTTGAAGGAAGTTGGGGGGTGGATAGGTGGAGGGAATAAAAGAGAAGAGAAGAGTTAAATGAGTGTCAATGTCTCCTAATAATTAAAAGCTTAGAATCCCTGGAGTCAGGCAGGCTTATGTTCAAATTCCAGCTCTGTGCTTACCATTTGTATGACCATGAATATGTTATCAAACGTTTGGACCCCAGTGTTCTCAAGTGCAAAATAGGCTAATGATATCTACGGTATTGTGATAATTTGATGAACAATGAGTATAAAGTGCTTAGCACAGTGCCTGCTACCCAGTAAGCAGGTAACAAATGGGGAAGAGGATGATTGTGAGGATGGCAGACATTTTTATTGTCCTAGCATCCGGTGGTGCTGCTCTTGTTATCTAAGGAGGCAAGAAGGAGACAAGAGTGGGTTCTTGGTAAAACTGGATGCAGGTGAAAGAGATGTGTTTATCTGAGGGCCTCGTTTCTGAGCCTCACTTCTACCTCCTGACCCCTTTTGTCCTCCCACCCTGCTACCCAGTGCTTCGGTGTTGCTTAAAGCACTTTGTTCCAAACTCCATAGGGATGGTTTGCCCCTCCCCTTCCCATAATGACTCAAAACTTCTGTTCATTCTGTTCAGCTTTGCCACAGCCAGGTTTTGGTGAGAAGAACCACACAGCTCCCTTTGACCTTTAAGGCCACCAGAGGTATTTCTTTTTAACTCCACCAAATTGGAAATTAGTGGAGCAATAAGCAATGGAGGATGGAGGGTACTTTGAGCACAGAGACTTCCATATTGTAGGATCAGTAGGGAAGGGAGAAGGAATGAATATCCCCAGCTTCCATATTGCACCACCCTCCTTTGCCTGAGAAAGTGAACCCTGATTTTAGAATCTCAGACTAATGTTGTTCCTCAAGGAGGAAGGCAACTTAGGACTGGTTCCTGCCAAACCAAGTGCAGTCCTAGATTCTGGCTCCCTGTGCCCACTGTCAGCAGGGAAAGTTTACCAAATCTAGTGAGAAAAAGTTTCAGCAAATGTTAAAATGACAGAAACCACCTTATCCAACCTAGACTTTTCTGCCATGGGAAAAAGATGAAACCTGGCAATCTGGGAAACTTAAAATTTTCAATACCATTTATAGATGTAAAAAGCCTCTAGTTACTTGAGTGTTGCACATTTAGATATTTGATTTTGTATGTTGATTACAAATGGAGTTGTGGCCTTGTGAACCATCATAATCATCATTATAATCATTGAATTTATGGTTCATTTGGCAGTTTCTTATACATTATTCAGTTCACTTTAATCTTCTTAACCCTGTCAAGTAAGTATTACCATTAATCCTCATTTTACAGCTGAGGAAACAAGGTGGAAAAAGTGACTTACTCAAGATCCCAGAGCTAGTAACCTCGAGGTTTTGTTTTACTTTTTGGTTTTGTTTTCAATTTAGGTAATGAGCTACCAACATTAGAATGATGCATAAAAAGGTGCTGGGCCATGGTCTTTGCATCTTCCGATAAAGAATAATAAGATATATTAATTTCCAGGAAAAGAGCTGAGGGAGAAAAAAAGGGGGAATATGATTTACTGATACAACTTTTAGGGAAATTTGATCAGTGTAGTATTCCAAGCTTTATTTTCATCATTTTCAAACCAAAGTTTAATCTGTTAAAATAGACATGCTTCTTTTACTCTGTAAACATGAAGCTCCACATATTACAAGAGGGTTTGGAAGGATGGGCCTACTAATTGGTACAGAGCAACACAGTCTATTTTTTATTTAAAGATTTAGATGTTTTAGGAATGAGAGGGGATGTTAAACATAGTATTTGGCTGTATGAAAATATAGAAGTATGAGACTGGCAGCTCTGTAGAGGGCTTTGGGTGAGAGAATACAAAGGAGAGAAAGTGAGAAAAACATTGTTGTGTGAATATAAGATAAACCACCCCAGTTAAGTACAGGCTCTCTGGATGAAGTATTTCTATTACAAATTACAGAGCTGGGACAGAAGCAATGTAGACTGTTGATGGAGTATCTTGAGGGGAGTTTGCATACTGGATATGTAAATTATTATTGTTACATTCTTTCATCTTGGGGAAGTTGTTTAACCTGTATCATTGCATTTTTCTTATTTGCAAAATGAGACTAAAACAGTATAGTTCTTACCATATGTAATCTTTGAGAGTATTAAATGCAAAAATTATGTGGCGTGTCTACTACAGTGCTTGTCATAAATAAGGTTGCAATGGATGTGGCAACACTTTCCTCCATCAACCCCCACCCCCAAATTCCTTTCAGTTATGAAAATTCTGAAACACTGTAACTTTACCTGTATATTTATTGAATATCTACTTTTCCAAGAGTAGAACATGTGAAGAATTCTTGACTTTTCCTTGGAGATACCTTTGCAAGTTAGAGGAAGATATTAGTGCCTGTCTTCCTTGGTTTAGTTTTAATTCAAAAGAAAGATATGATTGAGAAGGTAGGAGAAATGACTGACTAATTCATTTAGGTATTAATAGTCCTAAAAGAGGGAACTCTAAGGAAACCAGACACATAGCCTCAATTTTTTTTTTTTTTTTTTTGAAACGGAGTCTTGCTCTGTCACCCAAGCTGGAGTGCAGTGGCCAGATCTCAGCTCACTGCAAACTCTGGCTCCTGGGTTTACGCCATTCTCCTGCCTCAGCCTCCCGAGTAGCTGGGACTACAGGCGCCCGCCACCTCGCCCGGCTAGTTTTTTTTGTATTTTTTAGTAGAGACGGGGTTTCACCAGGTTAGCCAGGATGGTCTCGATCTCCTGACCTCGTGATCCGCCCATCTCAGCCTCCCAAAGTGCTGGGATTACAGGCTTGAGCCACCGTGCCTGGCTGCCTCAATTTTTTAATAAGGCAGATTTAAAAATAAATATGTGCATAAATAAAATTTTAAAACAAAACCAGAAAAATGATAGATGAATTTTCATGATCAAATTTACTAAAAAGAATATGGCTTTAAAAGATGAGTCTAGGCCAGGCACAGTGGCTCATGCCTGTAATCCCAGCACTTTGGGAGGTTGAGGTGGGTGGATCATTTGAGGTCAGGAGTTCAAGACCAGCCTGGCCAACATGGTGAAACCCCATCTCTACTAAAAATACAAAAATTAGCTGGGTATGGTGGTTGGCGCCTGTAATCCCAGCTACTTTGGAGGCTGAGGCAGGAGAATCACTTGAACATGGGAGGTGGAGGGTGGAGGTTGCAATGAGCGGAGATTTGTGCCACAGCACTGCAGCCTGGGCAACAAAGTGAGACTCTGTCAAAAAAAAACCTAAAACAACCAAAAAAAAAAAAGAAGAAGAAGAAGAAAAGCGAGTCTGAAAAAGAAATAACTAAATGAGAAATCTGATTATACAATAATAAATAATCATAATGGATGAGAAAAGTGAAAAGCAGTTAAAACACTTATTTGATCAGAGGAACTTTACGAAGAGGCCAGAAAGTACGGGTGAGTTTAATTTTCTTATATATTGTTTTCTGTATTTTCTAAAAATTTCTATGGTGACTATGGCTTTTATAAAATAAACAGCTTTCCTCCAAGGATTTGTACAATAGAGAAAGGGATGGCAAGTAATTGAGAAGAATGTTTAGAAGCTAGGATAATTCTTTTAAAAGTAGCATCACTTGGACTAAATATCTGCTGGCGATGAGGCATGGAGGAAAAAATGCTAAAGATAACAAAAGTTATTTTGGTTACAGTTCAGTGCAAGAACATGAACAGGAAGAGGGATGCACAGTGATCATGGATGATGCAAAGGAATTGGAACTTCTAAACTTGTTTTGCTTCCATCTAGAAAAATGGAGTTCAATCAGTACAAAGTAAAACATACACAATTAAGAAGTCATTGAAATGGATGAGAATTTATTGAGAGCCCTTGACTTTTCTAAATGAGTTTGAAGAATTTTAGAGAGATATGCTCTTTAAATTATTGGAATTGGTAATCTAAATAGTAAAAGATGAAAGAGAATGTATCCAGGAAATTCCGTATGAGTTGATACTTGGCAAAGTCTTAAAATAAATATGAAAGATTTGTTGGCAACTAAAAAAGAAAGCTCCAGTCACTGGAAACTGGCTTGCATTTATTGAATCAACTTACATCAAATTACTCTAACATGTGAAATGTTTAGAAGGGCTCCAGGGTTAAGAAATTTTGGCAGTCTCTCAAATTCATAGAAACAGTGTACAGTTGACCCTTGCACAACACAGGTTTGAATTATATGGGTCCACTTTGAAACAATTGGAAAAACTCAAAGATGAACCATATAGCCTAGAAATATTGAAAAAAATTAGGTAAAAGATATGCCATGAATGCACAAAATATATGTAGATATTAATCTATTCTATCATTACTACCATGAAATATACACAAATCTGTTATAAAAAGTTAACATTCATCAAAGCTAACACAATTACAGACCATGCATGACACCACTTACAGTTGAGAGAAATTTAAACAAATATAAAGATGCAGTATTAAGTCATAACTGCATAAAATTAACTACAGTACATACCGTACTACTGTAATAATTTTGTAGCCACTTCCTCTTGCTATTACAGTGAGCTCAGGTGTTGGAAGTATCTGCCTAGAATGCCATAAATTGCATATTGCAGTAAAAATGATCTCTCATGGTTCTCGAGTATTTTGAGTATTTTTCATTGTGTTTAGTGCAACACTGTAAACTTTGAATAACACCATAGGACCCATGCAAAGTACCATGAGTGATATTGGAAGTGCTCTCAAGAAGCAGAGAAAAGTCATGACTGATGATATTACAAGAAAAAGTTGAATTGCTTGATATGAACTGTGGGTTGAGGTCTGCAGCTGTGGTTGCTCACCACTTCAGACAGATGATTCATCTTGTAGATGCGGGATCTTGCAAACTTACCATATTGATAAATACAGTACAGGACTATAATGTATTTTCTCTTCTTTATGATTTTCTTAATAACATTTTCTTTTATGTAACTTTATTATAAGTATAATCTTTTATGTAGCATATAATACATGTAAAATAGAAAATATGTGTAAATTGACTGTGTATGTTATTGGTCAACAGACTGTTAGTTAAGTTTTTGAGGAGTCAAAAGTTACATGCAGATTTTCAACTCCATGGAGGTCAGTACCCCCAACTTCCATGTTGTTCAAGGGCTAACCGAAGTTTATTTCATCAAGAGTTTAAAAATGTTTTTTAGTTGTAGAAATTTTCAAACAAATACAAGATGAAGAGAATAATATAATAAACCATTATATACCCATTACCCATCATCACAAACTATCAATAGTCAGATTTTTTTTTTTGTTTCATCTGCCACTTTCCTCCCCACCATACCTTTTTGTTGTTATTGGACTATTCTAAGCAAATCTCAGACATTATATCATTTTAGGGAGTACTTCAGTATGAAAAAAATGTATAGCAGAGTCTTTCATGATATGCTTAAAGATGAGTTGGAGAAATAGAGATTGGATAAAAATGAACTAAAAGGATTGGTACTAACATGAACCATGGCCAAATCATGTTGATAAATAGTTTGAAATCTTCCTTAAAGAAAGGTGATGGGGAAATATACCACAAGATTCTGTCCTTGTTGTCTTACATGGCACGATTTATCAATGACATGACCGAAAATTTAGAAAGCATGCTTAGCAGATTTGCTAACAGTACATAGCTTTTAGTGAGACTGCAATGTATTACATAAAAGGATCAAGTATTATCAGGCTGGAAAAATGAGCTGAAACCGTAGGTTGACATTTAATTGATACACACAAGGTGAGAGTCCTGACTTGGAGGTAGTTCATGTGAAGATGTGTAGGTTTTACCAGACCATAGCCCTCAGTATGAGTATCTAAAATGATGAGTCATATTTAAACAGTGTTAATTAATGTTTAGTTTCCAGATGAAGGGCTATAATAACTTCACTATATCTGCTGTATTCAGTTCAGAGCAATGTATTTTGAGAGGGACATTATAAACTGAAAGGCATCTAGTGGAGGGTAATTAAGGTGACATAAAATCTGAAAATCATGATATGTGAAGAATGGTAAATGGAGCTCGAGCTATTTAGCCTGGAGAATAGGGGACTTGAGGATGGGGTTTATATACTGGCAACCCTTGAGGACTTGAAAAACAAATTTTTAATGAAGTAAACAAATTCTAACTTGTTTTGTAGCTTTGAGCTGGGATCAGAGAGTGGAAGTTAGAATGAAACAGAACTTGGGTCGAGATAGATTGCTAACAGTTAGACATGTCTGGCAATGGCTTGGTGGACTATGTGGATTTGCACTTCTGTCCCATCAGTGGAGAATTTTACTGCAGAGGGTAAATACCCATCTTTTAAACAGGATTGCCACTTGGAAGGAGTTGGACTAAGTCAGAGGTTCACAAGGGAGAACCTTGGCTGTACATTAGAATCACCTGGCAGGAGGTGGGGGTGTTAAAAGTAAACAGTGCCTGGTCCCCATGCCAGAGATTCTGATGCAATTGCCCCAGGCAGGACTACAGAAAGTCCCCAGGGAGCTCCCGAGTGCATGAGCTCTAAGGATCCTTTCAACTTTGAGATTTTTTTTTTTGGTCCGAAAAAAAGAAATCGTGTTCATGGGGGCTATTTTAGAAGCCAGCATGGTGGAAAACCTGAAGATGACAGTGAAGTCATGTACAAAACTGAGCTCAGGGGAGTAAAGAGAATTGCTTAAGAGAGACTAAAAGTGCCAGAGCTTACCAGGAGACAGTGCAGCTTAGAGGAGAGGGTGCCTTGCATAGTTAAAAAAACATCAAAAAAAGTGTGACTGAGTGGGAATGGTATGAGAAGAAAGCGCGGCTGAAGAAGATGGGAGTGTCCATCTGACAACCCACCCTGGTTTGCCTGGGACTGAGAGGTTTCTTGGGATGCAGCACTTTCAGTGTTAAAACCAGGACAATCCCAGGGAAACTGGGGTGGTTGGTCACCCGAGTGCCCCACAGGCCCCTGTCAAAAGACAAAATTACAACAAATTTAGTTTAAACATCTCAATAGGCTTTATTGCGATTTTAGAATTGGGCAACACTTCATTCCATAACATAAAGTAAGTGTTCCAATGAGTTGACCAGAGGCAGCAGGCTTTCTAGACAGAGAAAGGGCTGAAGAAAGCAGAAACAAAGAGCAAAAAGTAGATTGGTCATTTCAAAGTTACTTTCATTGTGGGGATAGGGAGATAGAAAGATGGAAAGATAACTGATTGGTTAACATCAGGTTACTCTGTTGTAAGAATTAAAACAGAGGGAACTTAATGATTGCCAATTGAAGACTGAAACTGGCCTGTTGGGAAATTAGGCTGTTGCCTCTCTCTCCTGATTTCACAGAAGGCCAGATAACAAACTCAAGGTTTGGAGAAGCAGAATCTTAGATAAGTGACTCTATTTTGGTTTTTAGTCTGGTCTTTTGGGGCCTAGTGCAGGAGTTTAGTCCAAAACAGTGGCCTCCTATAATTTTTGTTTAACACCCAGCAATGAAGGCAACACGGGAAACCATTTGTTATCCTAGTCACTCTTCCTGCAGAGTAAAGATGTGCTCTGCATTCATCTAAATTCATGGCTTTGGTGTGCATAACTGCAAAGGCTGAAATATCGCGTTCACTCTGGCTATGTATTCCAACCATAGTACCATGCTTGTGTGCCCAGCATCTTGCCAGGGTACTGGTCTTGGGTTTACTATGCTTTCTTTGGGGTGCCTTGGGATTCCTTACATCATTGCTTCCTCCCAACACCAGCTGAAACCTCCTAAAATGATTTTGAAGCTTGTTTCTTTGAATAGCTTCTTAGCAATTTCCTCACTGCTATTTCAGTTCCCCTCCCACCATTGTCTTAAACAGTCCCAAAAGCAATTTCATTAAACTGGCTAACTTCAAGAATGGTGAACTAGAACTGCTTCTAAAAAGTAGGCTAATAGTGACCAAGGGAATTGCCTAATAAGGAATAGACTTCCTAATAAGGAATAGGCTGCCCCTACATAATCTCTTTCTTATAAAAAGAGAAGTATGGATGAGATATGTTGAGTTGTTTATAAAAAAAATAATGAAGGGAAAATACCCCTAAAATTATGGGGAAAAGGCCCCTAGTTGGGCTTTAAGTATAGAGAATAACTTGAGTAGTCTTCACCCACTGTATCCCTAAAAGGCCTCACACTTGCTCTTCACTCTTTTTCTCCCCCTCTCATCCGCCATTAATTAGGGTGTTACTTACGTGTGTTATGAATTAAAGCAGTGGTTCTCAAAGTGTAGTCCCTGGACCTGCAGCAGAGCATCACCTAGCAACTTGTTAGAAATGCAGATGCCCTGGCCTCACCTCAGACTTACTGAATCAGAAACTCTGAGGATAGGGTCAAGCAGTTGTAATAAGCCTTCCAGGTGATTCTGATGCAGGTTGTTGGTTAAGAATTGGATTAGAGAAACCATGTCTTTAGAAGGTTATTTAAAGGAGAAGTTGTCCAGGGCCTCCCCTCTGACATGGGGCTGAACAGGAAAGCAGCAAGCAGAAGAAACTTCAGAACTAACCACTGAGCTGTGGTGGGTGGTGGTTTGACATTTACGTGACAAGACAGTTAATGTGACAGGAGAGAAAAATGAACAGAGAATTGTGAAATCAAATAGGATCAGAATGATGTCACAGTGGTCAATCCAATTAATTCATATCATTACAAAATCAGAAAGTCACTAATGACTGTAATTTCTAATATATATCTGCATAAAAGGGCATTGTATGATATGAATTGGATTTTTAAGTATACTGTATTTTGTTTCATTTTGGAGATATAGCTTTTAGTAAAAACATGTCTAGTAGGTTCTGGTCAATCCTTAATCGAAGCTCTATGTTGACAGGAAAATAGAAACTCATTGAATTTTTAAAAGATGATTTGGTTACTACAGTTTTATTATTATTATTTTTTAGAGTTCTGTGGCAAAGAATCACAGAGGCCAAAAATGTGAAAAAAAAAGTCATATAGTTTAATGATCTTTGTAATCATAAACCTATCAACCATAGCAAAACAACAATCATAAGTACAGTTGCCACTTATCAAGTGCCTACTCTGTGCAGACACTGCTAAGTGCTCAGCACGAGGGATGAAGTCATAGATAAGCAGCAGACATGGTCCTTGCCCTCCTACCCAGTGATTCCCAACCCTGGCTGCACATGGCACCAGGGAGCCATTAAAAAATGTCAGTGCCCAGGCCCCCCAACCCCCGAGGGATTCTGATTTAAGTGCTTTGAGATGGGACCCCAGAGTTGACATTTTTACAAAGGTCTCCAGTGAACCTAATGTATACATCCGGAATTGAGGACTGCTCTGGTGAAAGACTTACACATGTAGACAATTCATTATAATAGCCTTAAGTGCTATGAAGAAAAAGCTCAGAGTGCTGTGAAGGGCACCAGTTAGTGTGGGGTTCAGGGTAGGATTTTCTGAGGCATCCTTGAGGAAGTGACTTTCTGATGGGATCTAGAAGGGTAAATAGAAAATAGCTAAGCAAAGAGGATGGGAAGAAAATGTTCCAGGCAGAGTACATAAATTGTGCTAGGGCTCTGGGCAGGGACAGCATAGTGAAGCGAGGGCTGAAAGGGGGCAAACAGTGAAGGAAATATGGTGATTAGAGAAGCTGGAGACCCAGGGAGGGGCCAGAACATACACGACATGTGGGCTAGATAAAGGATTGTGTTCTTTCTTATAAAAGTAATGGGAAGCTATGAAGTATTATAAGTAACTAGTGGATGATGTGATCATATAGACCCTTTGAAAAGATTACTCTGGCTGTAGCTGGAAAGTAGATTGGTGATAGGTAAGAGTGGATGCAGGAGGACCAGTTAGGAGTCTTCTGTGGGAGGGCATGATGATGGGACTAAGAAGACACTAGAGTGATGGAGAGGGTTACATGGCATCAGAATCTTTGGGAGGTTCCAAAGCTTGGTACAAAGTCTCAGGGACATTTGCTGAATTAGTGAGTTGCTTGGACATAAAGGGTGAGGGTGGGGAAGGAATACAGGATGATGCCGCTGTTCTTGGTGTCAGTAACTGGATGAGTGGTTGATGTTCACTGAACTATGAACGATGAGTTATGGAAAGCTGGAGGAGAAACAGTTTTGCAGAGGAAAGGAGAGCATGAATTCTGTTTGTGCACAATAGGTTTAAGGTTCCTGTGAAATATCCAAGCTAAAAGGTGAAGGAGGCAGCTGAAAGTTCAATAATACATATGTCTGGACCAAATATAGAGTATTTCCCACCTATGGACAGTAACTAAGACCATGGAGTCCGGTGAGGTCACTCTAATCATTTTTTCATACAGAGCTCACTATATCTTCACATCAACTTACCTAAATAAGTTACATCTTTAAAATTTTATCTAGAACATGAAAATTTAGACGGGTTAAATAACTTGCCTAGGTCATGCAGCTAGTAAGAGGCAGGGTTGAGATCCCATTTCGCAGGAGATGCATTGGTACCTAGTCATACTGCATTTCCTTAATCAGAATGACTGATTCTCAGATACAATGGAGAATTAACCATGTTTGCTAAGGAACGACCAGTGACCAGCTGAGTGTATAATTTCTTCCATTATAAACATGGCATTTGAGTCTACTATTCTTGGAAAGTCAGTGAAAAAATATCCCATGGAATTTATGATTAAGCTCTGAGATCCAGATTTTGGGTTTACTGCCCAAATGTCTGTCCCCTTGCTTCCTAGAAAACATGCAAACTGAGGTTGAGGTTGCCTGGAAGCCTTACTAAAAATAGTGAGAATCATGGAATTGAGAAGTTAAAACACATTTGAAGTAGTCAAATATATACCTCCACTTTTTTGATGGAAAACATTGTGCACTAAAAGTCTAAATCCATTTCAGTCATTCAACTGACATATGTAACACTGCTATAGGCCAGACCCTTTGCTGGACTCTGGAGAGGCACACCTTGTTCTTAAGGGGCTCTGTCTCATAGTGGAGACTGACGCAATTAAAGGCTATTATAGCATTGTGAGAAGGGTGCTATGAGAGGATTGCCAAGGAGGGTATTTCATCCATCATTAGAGAAGGGGAAAACCTTTCTCAGAAAGACCTCCTGGAAGTGATAACACATAAACTAACTATTTGAGACTCAATTTCCTCATAAGGTAGAGTTAGTTAGATAAATAACAGAGGAAAGAATACTGTTTCAGGTACAAGAAAGAAACAGGAACATTTTACCATCAGGCAGGAGGATAGGAAAAAAAGACCCCATTTAGAGACCAACACCTTAAACTATACATGGGTTGTGTGGTTAGATGGTTAGCATGGTCTTAAAATTGTTGCTGAAGAGTTTGGCTTTTGAGGGACATAGAGGCCATAATTGAAGAACTTCATACTGGTTAGGGCCACATACTGAGGTCTGCATTTTTAGGATGACTATGTTAGCTTTTAAGTAGATGATGGGTTGGAAGGGGAAGCACCTAGAGGTGGGGAGGCCTCTACAGAAGTTATTGTAGGAGTCCAGGGAAGAAATACAGAGAAAAATGGGCTGGGCATGGTGGCTTACACCGGTAATCCCAATTACTTGGGAGGCTATGGAAGGAGGGTCACTTGAGGCCAGGAGTTTGAGACCAGCCTGGGCAACATATTGAGACCCTGTCTCTACAAAAAAATTAGCCAGGTGCGATGGTACACACCCATAGTCCCTAGCTACTCAGGAGGCTGAGATAAGAGAATCACTTGAGTCCAGGAGTTCAAGGCTGTAGTGAGCTGTAATTATGCCACTGCACTCCAGCCTGGGTGACAGAGCAAGACTCTATCTGAAAAAAACCCAAAAACAAAATAAGGAGATAAACAAATAGATTTGAGAGGTATTTAGTGGGTGGAATCAACAAAACTTGGAGACTGGAGGGAGAAGAGGGAATACAGGGGGACTTAGAGGGAAAGTGGTGATCTTTATGGAGCCGATTATGTAAAAAGATTAATTTAGAGTGGGTAAAAAGTTAAATTTTAGACATGGTGAGTTTGGCTGTAAAACATCCAAGCAAATATGTCCAGTAGATGACTAGCATTATAAATCTTGAGCTCAAGAGAAAAGTCTAGGCTGGAAATACAGATCAGGGAATCATGGCCATAAAGACTGGGGACGTCATAGAGGTTAGGAAGTTATTCTCATAGAGATTAGGGTATTGTGTTAGTCTGTTTGCATTCTATAAAGGAATGCCTGAGACTGGGTAATTTATAAAGAAAAGAGGTTTATTTGGCTCACGGTCCTGCAGGTACAGCCTGTGCTGCTTGCACACAAGCAGCATAGTGCCAACATCTGCTTCTGGTGAGGGCCTCAGGAAGCTTACAATCATGGCAAAAGGCAATGGGCATATCACATGGTGAGAGAGGGAGCAAGAGAGAAAGAAGGAGGTGCCAGGCTCTTTTAAACAACTAGCTCTTGTGTGAACTAACAGAACAAGAACTTGCTCATTACTATGGAGAGGACACCATGCCATTCATGAGGGATCCACCCCTGTGACACAAAAACTTGCCACTAGGCCCACCTTCAACATTGAAGATCACATTTTAACATGATATTTGGAGGAGGAAAACATCCAGACTGTATCAAGCATCATCCCCATAGAAAGTAGGATGTCATTCCTATAGAGGTTGGGGAGTTGACCTCATAGAGATTAAGGACTTGCCATCCCCATAGTGAGTAGGGAGTCATCACCATTCAGTTGGCATATGTATATAAAATGAGATGAACCAACATCCCAAGATGGAACACTGTGGATCATTCATATTTAAAGGGTATGGTGTAAAAGAGAAGCTGGCAAAGTAGGGGAAGTAGGATGGTTACTGGAAGAACCTGCTGTCATGGGAGCCAGGAAAGGAGAGTGCTTATATACTGAGATGTCAAATGTCAAATTGCACATGAAATGTAGATACTGAGATGTGTCCACTGGATTTGGGACTATGAGGTTGTTGGTGATATTTGTGTGAACAGCTTTAGTGGAATGGGAGCAGGAACCAGATGCAGTGGGTTGAGCAAGTGGGTTGTAGGGAGGTGGAATTTAGAAAGGCACTTATTGCCAGGAGAATTAAAAAAAAAAAAAACCAAGTTAGAGCAAGTCAAGTAATAAGAACTGGTGTGGCATGGATCAGCTCTCTGGGAATGCCAGAGGGAGAGAACTGAAGGGGAAAGAGGTGGAATAAACACTATAAAAAGCTCTGAGAAGAGAGGATGTGGCTTCACCCCACCCAATCCTGAGAGAATGGGTGGAGGGTGGGCCTAATATTGTCTTGGTTATCCAAATATTGTCTTTACTAGCTATCCTTTCCCTAAAGATGGGAAAAGCCATTCCCAGAGGTCAGTTCTAGGCAACAAGACCTTCCCAGAAGGTGGGGTAAAGTTTTCCTTTTTAACTCATGTGTTCCCAAGAGTCTTTGGGTTTTTAGGAATTTCCATAAAGAATTTCAAATGTTTTACAAGTAATTTCCAAGTACCATAATGTATTCTTCCTTCAGTTTGGTATCCCAAGCTTTTGTTAAGGTGGAAACACATTTTCCTCCACTCAGAACATTATTGTAACTCTGAAGAAGAAAATGTATGTGGAGTTACTGTTGTCTGCATTGACCTTCTTTCTGTGGCTGCACCACTCCTACTTCTGTGAATGTGAGCAAATAAGAAAACAGACCATCTGTGTGTGAGCAAGAAGCACACATATTTTGCTGAATATGTGGTTTCGGTGGTCTTCACATTGCTTCTGTGTTCTATAGGTAACCCAGGTTTTATACAGACAGACAATCTATTTCGCCTGATGGAATGAAAAGAATGAGAATCATGTGAAACCAAACATATAAGAGATGGGTGTCTAAGGCATAATACCCATTTAGGGATTACCAATGATCAACTCATTTTTTTAACTTTTAAGTTCAGGGGTACATGTGCAGGTCTGTTATATATGTAAACTTGTGTCATGGGAGTTTATTGTACAGATTATTTCATCACCTGGGTATTAAGCCTAGTTTCCATTAGTTATTTTTCCTTATCCTCTCTCTCCTCCCACCTTCCACCCTCCTGGGTGTGTTATGCCACTTTATATGTCCATGTATTCTCATCATTTGGCTCTCACTTATAAGTGAGAATATGTGGCATTTGTTTTTCTGTTCCTGCATTAATTTGTGAAGGATAATGGCCTCCAGCTCCATCCCTGTTCCTGCAAAGGACATGATCTCATTCTTTTTCATGGCTGTGTAGTATTCCATGGTGTATATGTACCACGTTTTCTTTATTTGGTCTATGATTGATGGGCATTTAGGTTGATTCCATGTCTCTGCTATTGTGAATAGTGCTGCAGTGAACACATGTGTGCATATGTCTTTATGATAGAATGATTTATATTCCTTTGGGTATATATCCAGTAATGGGATTTCTGGGTCAAATGTTATTTCTCTTTATAGGTCTTTAAGGAATCACTGCACTGTCTTCCAAAATGGTTAAACTAATTTACACTGCACTAACAGTGTATATGCATTCTTTTTTCTCCACAACCTTGCCAGCATCTGTTATTTTTTTACTTTTTAATGACAGCCATTCTGACTGGTGTGAGATGGTGTCTTATTGTGGTTTTGATTTGCATTTCTCTAATGATCAGTGATGTTGTGCTTTTTTAATATGATTGTTGGCCACATGTATGTTTTATTCTGAAGAATGTCTGTTCATGTCCTTTGCCCACTTTTTAATGGGGTTGTTTGTTTTTTTTCTTGTAAATTTGTTTAAATTTCTTATGGATGCCAGATATTAGATCTTTGTTGGATGCATAAGTTGCAAAATTTTTCTCTCATTCTGTAGGTTGTCTGCTTACTCTGTTGATAGTTTATTTTGCTGTGTATCGGGGGAACTAGCTCCCAATATTTCAACGTAGGTTCTTTCTATTTTCCCTAAGTGTCAGCTGGTCCGAGAAATAAAGAGAAAGAATACAAAGAGAGAAATTTTACAGCTGGACCTCTGGGGGTGTCATCACATATTGGTAGGGCCATGATGGCGACCCCAAGCTGCAAAACCAGCAAGTTTTCCATAGGGATTTTGAAAGGGGAGGAAGTGTACGAACAGAGAGTAAGTCACGAAGATCACATGCTTCAGAGGGCAATAAAGGTCACAAGGCAAGGCAAAATTAGAATTACTGATGAGGGCCAATGTCCCGTTGTGCACCCATTGTCTTGATAAACATCTTAACGGGAAACAGGGTTCAAGAGCAGACAACTGGTTTGACTAGAATTTATCAGGCTGGAATTTCCCAATCCTAGTAAGCCTGAGGGTACTGCAGGAGACCAGAGCTTATTTAAGTCCTTATCTCAACTGCATAAGACAGACACTCCCAAAGTGGCTGTCTACAGACCTACCCCCAGGAATGCATTCCTTCCCCAGAGTTACTCCTTGCTGGGAAAAGAATTCAGCAATGTTTCTCCTACTCACACATCCATCTATAGGCTTTCTGCAAGAAGAAAAATATGGCTCTATTCTGTCCGACCCTGCATGCAGTCAGACTTTATGGTTATCTTTCCTTATTCCCTAAAAATCGCTGTTATTCTGTTCTTTTTCAGGGTGCACTGATTTCATATTGTTTAAACACACATGTTTTACAAACAATCTGTACAGTTAATGCAATCATCACAGGGTCCTGAGATGACATACATTCTCAGCTTATGAAGATGATGGGATTAAGAGATTAAAGTAAAGACAGGCATAAAAAATTATAAGAGTATTGATTGGGGAAGTGATAAATGTCCATGAAATCTTCAAAATTTATGTTCAGGGCTTGCATATAGGCAGGTGTAAGAAATTATAAAAGTATTAATTTTGGGAACTGATAAAAGTCCATGAAATCTTCACAATTTATGTTCTTCTGCCTTGGCTCCAGCCAGTCCCTCCGTTCAGGGTCCCTGACTTCCCACAACAGCTGTGCAAAAGCTTTTTAGTTCCATTAGATCCCATTTGTCAATTTTTGCTTTTGTTGCTATTGTTTTTGATGTCTTCCTCATGAAATCTTTGCCCATTCCTATGTCCGGAATGGTATTGTCTAGGTTGTCTTTCAGGGTTTTTATAGTTTTGGGTTTTACATTTAGGTCTTTAATCCATCCTGAGTTAACTTTTATATATGATATAAGGAAGGAGTCCAGCTTCAGTCTTATGCATATGTCTAGCTGGTTATCCCAGCACCATTAATTGAATAGGGAATCCTTTCCCCATTGTTTGTTTTTGTCAGGTTTATCCAAGATCAGGTGGCTGTAGATGTGTGGCCTTATTTCTGGGTCCTCTATTCTTTTTTTAAATTTATTTTTTATTTTTATTTATTTATTTTTGAGACAGAGATTTGCTTTTGTTGCCCAGGCTGGAGTGCAATGGCGTGATCTCCACTCGCTGCAACCACTGCCTCTGGGTTCTCTATTCTGTTCCATTGGTTTCTGTGTCGATTTTGTACCAGTACCATGCTGTTTTGGTTACTGTAGCCCTGTAGTATAGTTTGAGGTCAAATAGCATGATGCCTCTAGCTTTGTTCTTTTTGCGTAGCATTGCCTTGGTTATTTGGGCTTTTTCTTGGTTCCATATGAGTTTTAAAATAGTTTGTTCTAGTTCTGTGAAGAATCTCAATGGTAGTTTAACAAGAATAGCATTGAATCTATAAATTGCTTTGGGCAGTATGGCTGTTTTTATGATAGGGATTCTTCCTATCAATGAGCATGGAATGTTTTTCCATTTGTTTGTGTCATCTCTGACTTTTTAGATTTATTCTGATCCAAACATGAGTGACCATGGCCTGTCAGCCCTTGGGAGGTCCTGAGAACATGTGCCCAAGGTGATTGGGGTACAGCTTGGTTTTATATATTTTAGAGAGGCATGAGGCATCAATCAAATACATTTAAGAAATAACATTGGTTTGGTTCAGAAAGGTAGGAGAACTAAAAGTGAGGGCTACCAGGCTATAGGTAAGTTTAAACATTGACTGGTTGACAATTGGTTGAGTTTGTCAAAAGACCTGAGATCTATAAAAAGGAATGTTCAGGTTAAAGATAAAGGATTGTGGAGACCAAGTTTTATTGTGCAAAGGAAGCTCTCAGATAGCAGACCTCAGAGAGAGAGAGAGAGCAGGTTGTAAACTGTTTCTTTTTTTTTTTTTTTAGGGTAATTAGCATAGCTATGAATTTATTTATTTATTTTTTGTTTTGAATGATTTATTTCCCACCTTCTTTTTTTAAAATTATACTTTAAGTTCTAGGGTACATGTGCACAATGTATAGGTTTGATACATAGGTATCATGTGCCATGTTGGTTTGCTGCACCCATCAACTTGTCATTTACATTAGGTATTTCTCCTAATGCTATCCCTCCCCAAGTCCCCCACCCACTGACAGGCCCTGGTGTGTGATGTTCCCCACCCTGTGTCCACACGATCTCATTGTTCAATTCCTACCTATGAATGAGAACATGTGATGTTTGGTTTTCTGTCCTTGTGATAGTTGACTGAGAATGATGGTTTCCAGCTTCATCCATGTCCCTGCAAAGGACATGAACTCATCCTTTTTTATGGCTGCATAGTATTCCATGGTGTATATGTGCCACCTTTTCTTAATCCATCATTGATGGGCATTTGGGCTGGTTCCAAGTCTTTGCTATTGTGAATAGTGCCACAGTGAACATACATATGCATGTTTCTTTATAGTAGCATGCTTTATAATCCTTTGGTTGATACCCAGTAGTGGGATTGCTGGGTCAAATGGAATTTCTAGTTCTATATCCTTGAGGAATCGCCACACTGTCTTCCACAATGGTTGAACTAGTTTACACTCCCACCAACAGTGTAAAAGCCTTCCTGTTTCTTCACAGCCTCGTCAGCATCTGTTCTTTCCTGACTTTTTAATAATTGCCATTCTAACTGGTGTGAGATGGTATCTCATTGTGGTTTTGATTTGAATTCTCTGATGGCCAGTGATGATGAGCATTTTTTCATGTGTCTGTTGGCTGCATAGATGTCTTCTTTTGAGAAGTGTCTGTTCATATCCTTTGCCCACTTTTTGATGGGGTTGTTTGTTTTTTTTCTTGTAAATTTGTTTACGTTCTTTGTAGATTCTGCATATTAGCTCTTTGTCAGATGGGTGGATCACAAAAATTTTCTCCCACTCTGTAGGTTGCCTGTTTACTCTGATCGTAGCTTCTTTTGCCACGCAAAAGCTCTTTAGTTTAATTAGATCCCTTTTGTCCATTTTGGCTTTTGTTGCCATTGCTTTTGGTGTTTTAGTCATGAAGTCCTTGCCCATACCTATGTCCTGAATGGCATTGCCTAAGTTTTCTTCTAGGGTTTTTATGGTTTTTAGGTCTAACATTTAATTCTTTAATCCATCTTGAATTAATTTTTGTATAAGGTGTAAGGAAGGGATCCAGTTTCAGCTTTCTACATATGGCTAGTCAGTTTTCCCAGCACCATTTATTAAATAGGGAATCCTATCCCCAGTTCTTGTTTTTATCAGGTTTGTCAAAGATCAGATGGTTGTAGATGTGTGGTGTTATTTCTGAGGCTTCTGTTCTGTTCTATTGGTCTGTCTCTCTGTTTTGGTACCAGTACCATGCTGTTTTGGTTACTGTACCCTTGTAGTATAGTTTGAAGTCAGGTAATGTGATGCTTCCAGCTTTGTTCTTTTTGCTTAGGATTGTCTTGACAATGTGGGCTCTTTTTTGGTTCCATAGGAACTTTAAAGTAGTTTTTTTTCGAATTCTGTGAAGAAAGTCATTGGTAGCTTGATGGGGATGGCATTGAATCTATAAATTACCTTGAGCATTATGGCCATTTTCATGATATTGATTCTTCCTATCCATGAGCATACAATGTTCTTCCATTTATTTGTGTCCTCTTTTATTTCGTTGAGCAGTGGATTGTAGTTCTCCTTGAAGGGGGTCCTTTACATCCCTTGTAAGTTGTATTCCTAGGTATTTTATTCTCTTTGTAGCAATTGTGAATGGGAGTTCACTCATGATTTGGCTCTCTGTCTGTTATTGGTGTATAAGAATGCTTGTGATTTTTGCACATTAATTTTGTTTCCTGAGACTTTGCTGAAGTTGCTCATCAGCTTCAGGAGATTTTGGGCTGAGACGATGGGGTTATCTAAATATACAATCATGTCATCTGCAAACAGGGACAATTTGACTTTGTCTTTTCCTAATTGAATACCTTTTACTTCTTTCTCTTGCCTGATTGCCCTGGCCAGAACTTCCAACACTATGTTGAATAGGAGTGGTGAGTGAGGGCATCCCTGTCTTGTGCCAGTTTTCAAAGGGAATGCTTCCAGGTTTTGCCCATTCAGTATGATATTGGCTGTGGGTTTGTCGTAAATAGCTCTTATTATTTTGAGATACATTCCCTCAACACCTAGTTTATTGAGAGTTTTTAGCATGAAGCATTGTTGAATTTTGTAGAAGGCCTTTTCTGCATCTATTGAGATAATCATGTGATTTTTGTCATTGGTATATTCTGTTGATCTGGGATGGAGAGTTCTGTAGATGTCTATTAGGTCTGCTTGGTGCAGAGCTAAGTTCAAGTCCTAGATATCCTTGTTAACCTTCTGTCTCATTGATCTGTCTAATATTAACAGTGGGGTGTTAAAGTCTCCCATCATTATTGTGTGGGAGTCTAAGTCTCTTTGTAGGTCTCTAAGGACTTGCTTTATGAATCTGGGTGCTCCTGTATTGGGTGCATATATAATATATATTTAGGATAATTAGCTCTTCTTGCTGAATTGATCCCTTTACCATTATGTAATGGCCTTCTTTGTTTCTTTTGATCTTTGTTGGTTTAAAGTATGTTTTATCAGAGACTAGGATTGCAACCCCTCTTTTTTTTTTTTTTTTTTTTTTTTTTGCTTTCCATTTGCTTGGTAGATCTACCTCCATCCATTTATATTGAGCCTATGTGCGTTCTTTGCACATGAGATGGGTCTCCTGAATATAGCACACTGATGGGTCTTGACTGTTTATCCAATTTGCAGTCTATGTCTTTTAATTGGGGCATTTAGCCCATTTACATTTAAGGTTAATATTGTTATGTGTGAATTTGATCCTGTCATTATGACGTTAGCTGGTTATTTTGCCCATTAGTTGATGCAGTTTCTTCCTCGCATCGATGGTCTTCACAATTTGGCATGTTTTTGCAGTGGCTGGTACAGGTTGTTCCTTTCCATGTTTAGTGCTTCCTTCAGGAGCTCTTGTAACGCAGGCCTGTTGGTAACAAAATCTCTCAGTGTTTGCTTGTCTGTAAGGGGTTTTATTTCTCCTTCACTTATGAAGCTTAGTTTGACTGGATATGAAATTCTGAGTTGAAAATTCTTTTCTTTAAGAATGTTGAATACTGGCCCCCACTCTCTTCTGGCTTGTAGAGTTTCTGCCAAGACATCCGCTGTGAGTCTGATGGGCTTCCCTTTGTGGGTAACCCGACCTTTCTCTCTGGCTGCCCTTAACATTTTTTCCTTAATTTCAATCTTGGTGAATCTGACGATTATGTGTGTTGGGGTTGCTCTTCTTGAGGAGTATCTTTGTGATGTTCTCTGTATTTCCTGAATTTGAATGTTGGCCTGCTTTGCTAGGTTGGGGAAGTTCTCCTGGATAATATCCTGTAGAGTGTTTTCCAATGTGGTTCTATTCTTCCTGTCACTTTCAGGTACACCAATCAAATGTAGATTTGGTCTTTTCATATAGTCCCATATTTCTTGGAGGCTATGTTCATTTCTTTTTACTCTTTTTTCTCTAACTTCTCTTCTTGCTTTATTTCATTAATTTCATCTTCAATCACTGATATCCTTTCTTCCACTTGATCAAATCGGCTAATGAAGCTTGTGCATAGGTCACATAGTTCTTGTGCCATGGTTTTCAGCTCCATCAGGTCATTTAAGGTCTTTTCTACACTGTTTATTCTAGTTAGCCATTTATCTAACCTTTTTTCAAGGTTTTTAGCTTCCTTGTGATGGGTTCAAACATGCTTCTTTAGTTCGGAGAAGTTTGTTATTACCTTCCTTCTGAAGCCTACTTCTGTCAACTCGTCAAAGTCATTCTCCGTCTGGCTTTGTTCCATTGCTGGCAAGGAGCTGCGATCCTTTGGAGAAGAGGCACTCTAGTTTTCAGAATTTTCAGCTTTTCTGCTCTGGTTTCTCCCCATCTTTGTGGTTTTATCTACCTTTGGTCTTTGATGTTGGTGACCTACTGATGGGGTTTTGGTGTAGATGTCCTTTTTGTTGATGTTGATGCTATTCCTTTCTGTTTGTTAGTTTTCCTTTTAACAGTCAGGCCCCTCAGCTGCAGGTCTGTTGGAGTTTGTGGGAGGTCCACTCCAGACCCTGTTTGCCTGGGTATCACCAGCGGAGGCTGCAGAACAGCAAATATTGCAGAACAGCAAATATTGCTGCCTGATCCTTCCTCTGGAAGCTTCATCCCAAAGGGGGACCCACCTATATGAGGTGTCAGTCGGCCCCTACTGGGAGGTGTCTCCCAGTCAGGCTACACAGGGGTCAGGGACCCACCTGAAGGGGCAATCTCTGTTTTCAGAGCTCAAACACCACGCTGGGAGAACCACTGCTGTCTTCAGAGCTGTCAGGCAGGGACGTTTAAGTGTGCAGAAGTTGTCTGCTGCCTTTAGTTCAGCTAAGCCCTGCCCACAGAGGTGGAGTCTAGAGGTGGTAGGCCTTGCAGAGCTGCAGTGGGCTCCACCCAGTTCGAACTTCCAGGCCACTTTGTTTACCTATTCAAGCCTCAGCAATAGTGGATGCCCCTCTCCCAGCCAGGCTGCCACCTCGCAGTTTGGTCTCAGACTGCTGTGCTAGCAATGAGCAGGTTCCGTGGGTGTGGGACCTTCCAAGCCAGGCACAGGAGAGAATCTCCTTGTCTGCTGGTTGCTAAGACCTTGGGAAAAGCACAGCATTTGGGTGGGAGTATCCCATTTTCCAGGTACAATCTGTCACAGCTTCCCTTGGTTAGGAAAGGGAAATCCTCCAACCCCTTGTACTTCCTAGGTGGAGGTGACACCCTGCCCTGCTTCAGCTCACCCTCTGTGGGCTGCACCCATTGTCCAACCAGTCCCAATGAGATGCACCAGGTACCTCAATTGGAAATGCAGAAATCACCCATCTTCTTGGTGAATCACTCTGGGAGCTGCAGACCGGAGCTGTTCATTTTCAGCCATCTTGGAATGGATCCGTCCTCTGACTTGTTTGAGCAGTGTTTTGTAGTTTTCCTTGGAGAGCTCTTCCTGCTTTGGCTCTCAGCTTGACTGTTGTTGGTGTATGGAATGTTAGGGAGTTTTGCACATTGATTTTGGATCCTGAGACTTTGCTGAAGTTGTTAATCAGCTTAAGGAGCTTTGGGGCTGAGGCCATGAGGTTTTCTAGATATAGGATCATGTTGTCTGCAAACAGGGATAGTTTGACTTCTTATCGTCCTATTTGGATGCCCTTTATTTCCTTCTGTGGCCTGATTGCCCTAGCCAGGACATCCAATACTATGTTAAATAGGAGTGGTGAGAGAGGACATCCTTGCCTTGTGCCAGTTTTCAAGGGGAATGCTTCCAGGTTTTGCCATTTACTATGATGTTGGCTGTGGGTTTGTCATAGATGGCTCTTATTATTTTGAGGGATGTTCCCTCAATACCTAATTTACAGGGAGTTTTTAACATGAAGGAGTGTTGAATTTTATAGAAATCCTTTTCTGTGTCTATTGAGATAATCATGTGGTTTTTGTCTTTAATTCTGTTTACATGAGGAATCACATTTATCAATTTGCATATGGTGAACCAACCTTATATCGCAGGGATAAAGGCTACTTGATTGTGGTGGATAAACTTTTTGATGTGCTCCTGGATTTGGTTTGCCAGTATTTTGTTGAGGATATTTGCATCCATGTTCATCAAGGATATTGGCTTGAAGTTTTCTTTTTTTGTTGCATCTCTGCCAGGTTTTGGTATCAGGATGATGCTCGTAAGCCTCATAGAATGAGTTAGGGTGAAGTCCCTCCTCCTCTATTCTGAGAATAGTTTCAGCAGGAATGATACCAGGTCTTCATTTTTTACCTTGTAGAAAAATTGACATGTTAAGATAGCTTGGTAGACATGAAATCAGAAGAGGGGGAGTTAGTTTGATTATCTTAGAGGAGGCATTCTGCATCACTGTAGGGGAAAAAACTTTCAAGGAAATGGTGTACTTGAGTCCACAGGCCAAGGCACCTTCTTTCCCCAGAGCATGCTAGCGATACATTGACAGATTATTTTAGTTGCCTTTTTTATTCTATGTAGATGACCCCATCCCCGCCATATTCACGTATTCGTTCTTCACTCAGGGTACAAAATTGAGTAGGACACTACTTTCTGCGTCATATGCTGGATTTGAGGAGATACTGAAGCCACAAGACTGAAAGAACTTTTAAAGTGTGGGTGATTTGGCTAAAAGCTACTCTCATCTATGATATATTCATCTTACTAGTTTTCCTCTCAGAGGAAATTCCTGTTTCCAAGGTAAAGGAACCTTTCTCTAACTCCTCCTACCTTCCTCCTCACTAAATGGGTACAGAAAATATGCTTGGAAAAAAACACAGGGGACCCTTATATTGCCATTCTGAAATATCAGTAGTATCTGTCACATTTTGACAGGAACTAGATGCGAATCAATTTATAAGATTGAGTTTTCATGTATCTAAAGTGCAGATACTCTGTGTTGATGGTTAAAGAGAAAGCCAGCTGGTTAGGTGTCAGATGATCTGTGACAGTGTTACCGTAGACATTTGATTGTATGACCATATCTTATCCAGATGGCATTTCTCACTTACACTGATACATAACCCCAGAGGGACAGAGGGGCAGATGTCAAATTTCCCTCAAAATAAAACTTTGAGTCCACCCAAAGTCTACCAAGTGAGACTTTACAATTCTGCCCAAAGAGTACAGAAATTACATTGATCTGGCAAGAAAGAATGAATGGGAACCCAAAGGTAGCTGCTTGAGTTAATCAGGTTGGCGAGTGGTTAGCAGGGTGCTAGAGTGGGCAAAGTCAACATTAAACCACCAGTGCACAACTTTAAGTACCCAATGTTCACCTTCCCAGCTCCTAGTATCTTTGACACTTTACTTTTAACTGGAAACCCTCTGTACATTTTTTCCTCTTTGACTCAAAGCCTTTAGAACTCTCGAGCTCAAGCAATCCCCTCCTGCCTTAGCCTCCTGAGTAGCTGGGACCACAAGCACATGCCACCACACCTGGATAACTTTTAAATTTTTTGTAGAGATAGGGTTTCTCCCTATGTTGCCCAGGTTAGTCTCGAACTCCTGGGCTTAAGTGATTCTTCTGCCTTGGCCTCCCGAAGCCCTGGGGTTATGACCCACCATGCCTGGCCCCACATCTTGCTTTTCACATAATGAAATGTTTTGAAGACAGTTTGCATCGACATTCATAGATCTAGCTCAATCTTTTTCATGTCTGCATAGAATTATGTAGTATGAATGTAGTAGAATTTATATATCCAGACACCAGTTGATGGACCTTTAGTCATTTTTAGTCTTTTGCCATTACAAACAATACTGCACTGAATGTTGCAATCTATGCACCATTTTTTTCACATATTCATAAGTAGCAGGTTACATTTCTGGAAGTAGAATTCTTCAGTCAAAGGATATATATGCTTTACTCTTTGATAGATGTTACTCAATTGCCTCCCCGTCAAAGAGGTTCTACAAATTTTTACTCCTACCAACATACAAGAAGTATCTGTTTTCACAAATCTTTGTCAACATATGTCATTTCTTTACTGAATTTACAGTAAAATTCACTTTTTTAAGGTGTAAAGTTCTATGAATTTTGACAAATATATAAAGTTATTTAACCACCACCACAATAAAAATCTAGAATATTTATCTTATTTCCAAAAGCTCCTTTGTGGCCCTTTGTAGTCAATCCTCTGTCCCCATCCTGAGCCTTTGCCTACTGATCTAATTTCTGTTCTTAGTTTTGCCTTTTCCAGAATATCATATCAAAGAAAGCATGAAGTAAATAGCCTATTTGAGTCTGGTTTCTTTTACTTAGCATAATGCTTTTGAGATTCATACATGTTGTTACATTTATCAGTAGTTTATTCTTTTTCTCTATTGCTGAGTAGAATTTCATTGTATGATTGTTCCCAATTGGTATACATTTGCCAGTTGATAGCATTTGGATTGTTTTGAGGTTTTGGCAATTATGAATAAAGCAGTTAGAAATATTTAGGTACATATCTTTGTGTGGACATAGGTCTTTGCTTTTCTCAGGTAAATATCTCAGTGTGGGATTGCTCAATTTTATGGTGAGTTTACATTTAACTTTATAAGAAACTGCCAAACACTTTTTCAAAGTGGCTTTGTTATTTTCCATCCCTAGCAGCAAGGCACAAGTGTTTCAGTTGCTCTGCATTCTTACCAACATTTCATATTGTCAATATTTTAAAAAATGTGGCCATTCTAATAAGTGTGTAGTGAATATTATGTATTTATCAAACTTTAAAAACATTGCTATTCTGAAAATAATTTTTTTCATTTACATTTCTTTAATTAAGGGTAGTTAGAATACGTTTAATATGTTGATAACACATATATTTCTTTTTCTTTGCTTTGCCTATTCATCTTCTTTGCCCATTTTTCTGTTACGTGAGCTGATCATTTTCTTAATGATTTTTAAATGATGCTTATATGTTAGTGAATCCAACTATTTCATAATTGTTGCAAACATTTTTTTCTGTTTGTCATTTTTTACTTTGATTTGTTAACTTACGGAAATATAATTTACAAATTTTGAAGAGAAGAGGAGACTTTATTTCTTATAAAAGGTTACAGCCTGCAGGATGGCCATTCTGACAGGTTGGGAAGTATAGCCTCCAGTCAGAAGCCAGAAACATACTTGGAGGGAGGGGCAAAGGGAACAAGAATTTACACAGAGCTAGTGGCCAGATATACATATTCAATAAGCTATAGAAGGAGTCATGAATATTTATGAAGGGAGAACCATCTGCATGTGTAATTGAACCTTCTGCTTCTCCATGTTCAGAAAATGGTGGTGATCTTAGATGGAGTTTTTGGCCCTCTGACATCAAAAGGTAAAGCAGAGGATGTGAAAATACTAGCTACCTATTCTTCATAGACCGGCCAGAACCACGCCATGGTTAGTGATCTCTTATCAGGCAGAAAAGGTGGGGCAGCACAAGGGAGTCAATTGATATCAGTGGTGGAGCCTTTTGAAAGGGCTGGTTTCTGTTAGGCCCTTGAGAAGGAAAGTCTAATCCTAGTTAGCAAGGGAGAGGATCTGAGCCCCTCCCACCCTCCATTCCATCTTGGCTGAGAATGCAGTTTTCAAGGTTTCTCTGGGGTCCCCTTGGCCAAAAGATGGTCTGGTCAGTCAGTTGGGGGGCTTAGAATTTTATTTTGTATAGCTTATAGCACACTTTTCCAAGTAATATTTGTATGTAACCTCTAAATTTTGTACCTCATTGGTGCAAAAATAAGGTGGTAGAAATGAGAGAGTTTATAAAGGCAAGGTATATGAGACAAGACTATAAGGCTAGGCACCCTGGTTGAGTCAGTTCACCCTGCTTCCACTATTACCCAACACTAGAGATACATGGTCAATACAGATTTTCTTGCTTTTTCTCACCATCTGCAAGTAACCAAGGCTTGTTGACAAATGCAGCTGCTTTGAGAAAGCATAGAGTCCCCAGGGCACAATTTTTCAATTTCAGATGTGGAAGAAGACTCGTTTAGTGGAAGCAACGTGCTTATTGCTGAGGCCATCAATACACCAGATTGTTGCGCCTTTTGGCTGGGACACAGGGAATTCCTGTCTGCAGTGTTGGTGACATCACTTTGCCGGAAACAGCCTTCCTCACTGCCAACCCTACACTTAAACATGGGATTCCACACTGACCACAAAGGCCTATTATGCTCAATGCAATCTATGGGCAAAAGAATTTAGGGGAGGCTAGAAGGGGTGGGAAGAAGAGAGAATAGATGGTTTGGTAGGAGAAAGTGGAAGAATCAGGGAAAAGGACTCCTTTGCTTCCTCATTTCCCACACATAGAGCCTCTGTCAGCATTTGATTTTTGCGATCATTAACATTTTTAGAGTCAGGTACAAGCAAGTGCAAAGTCAGTTATGTGAGTTATGTGCTGTTAATCTGAGAAGAGCATGTTGCCCAAGAACTGTGGGTGGGGAGCCTCAGGTCGGCTGAATCTGATTTGCAGGAAGAGCTTGTTCTGCATCCCCACCCACATCTACACTATTTAGATATCACCAAATAGGCTCTCCCCACCCAAAACTGAGTCTCAAGGGGTCCACTCAGTATCAGCCAGGCTACGTTGTTAAAATACATGCAATCGTTTTCTAACTAAGAAGCTGCGAACTGAGAATAATCGGCTAATTAAAAGTTCAAAGAGTGGAAATAAAATAGCATTAAAAAGAGCCAGTAACTTCCTCTGATGTCTGTGGTTCAAGAGATCAGTGGAACAGGACATGGGTTATTTACTCCATTATCCTGTCTTTCTACCTTTCTTTTCATTCTCACCCCCACGCCTTCCCTTCCTATTTTCTGGCTCTATTTTCTTGCCTATGTCTCCCAACCCAATGTCCATCTTATTTTTCCTCCTTCTCTTTTGCCTTTCCCTTTAACTAACTGGTTATCATTGAGGTCTTTAGGATCAAAGTTTGTCTTTAGCAGTTGTGTTTCTCTTGATGTTTGTGCCGACTTCTTTAAGTAAAATATAGACAGGAAAAAGCCCACTAAATTAAACTGCTTTATCCTTGAATGTGACTCTGGATTGGTTAATTGGAGAAATATGGGGTGGGGGTAGAATAAGACCTTTCTATTTAGATAGAATTTTGGACTAGTGCTTTTTCATTGAGTCAGCTGAGAAAGAATAAAACTGAAAAATTTCTACACATCTCTAATGCAGGACAATGATTTAAGGCATCGAAGTGGAATTGAGACACTTGGATCAAATCCCTGTTCTGCCATGTGTAAGGTGTATGACTTGGGCAAGTCCCTTAAGTTTCCTGAGAATCACAGTCTCTCAGCCTTTTGTCACTTAACTGTAAGCTTCTGACTGTCAGGGATCAGATTCATGATTTCAAAAGGTAGGACATTGGTGTGCTCAGTGAGAATAGTCCAGACAACCCTTCCAGTCAAATCCTCAATGTTGGTCACTTTTTATTTCTGGATAATGAGATTGGCTACCACATAGCAGTACTGGTAGCACAGCCCAGGCACTGTATGAGCCTCAGTCATGTACTGTAGGGTAGGGTGGTGGTTGAAAGCCTGGACCTTGAAGCCAGAATGTCTGTGTTTAATTCCTGGCCCTGTTACTGGTGGCAGCTATCTGGGCAAGCATATCCATACAGGTCTGCAGTGACCTCAATTCTTGCCTCCTCAGAAGAAAGAATTTGAGGGGCATAAAGTAGAAAAAGAGACTGAGTCAAGTTTCAGAGCAGGACTGGAAGTTTATTGAAAAGGCTTTAGAACAGGAAAGAAAGGAAAGAACCCTTAGAAGAGATCCAAGTGGGCAACTTGGAGAACAAACACCGTGTTCAACTGTGATCCTAGGACTTTATAGGCTGCCATCTTGAGCCCTTTTCCCATGATTCTTCCCTTAGGGTGGGCTGCCTGCACACGCAGTGCCCTCCTTACCTTTGTGAATTGAGCATACAGTGTGTTTAGGAAGTTGTGTGCATGCTCATCTGAGGCTTTCTTTCCTTTTCCGGTGGAGTGCTTCTGACAAGTCATCTTCCTCCATTTGTCTCTTAATGTGCATGCCCAGGAAGTTGCTTCTCCCTGGTGCCTGAATTCAATGAGCACTTTAATGTTACAGCTGTGGATCAGCAGGAGATTTTCTGTCCCTGGCTCCAGCTACCAAATTACCATTTTTGGAGAAGCAATGTGATCATTGTCAAACCATCACCTGACATTTCTGGTGGGTGGGGGAGAAGAGCCCTTTCCTGCCATGTCTGTCTAACTACTTGTAACAGTGCAACATTTACATCAGTGTAACTTTGGGAAATTACTTAATCTCTCTGTGACTCAGTTTCCTCATCTGTAAACTAACGATAATTATAATAGTGACCGTGTGACTTTATTTGAAATATAGTAGGGTGTTCGGAGATGTAATTAAGCTAAGGATCTTGAGATGAAATCATCTTGAATTTAGGGTGGGCCCTGAATCTGATGACTGGTGTCCTTATAAGAGAAAGGAGAAGAAAACTTGACAGATAGAACAACAGGGGAAAAGGCCATGTGAAGACAGAGGTGGAGATTGGAGTGATGCAGCCACAAGCAGAGGAATGCTAAGAAGCTGAAAAAGACAAGAACGACATCTCTTCCAGAACCTTCAAAGGAAGCATGCCCCTGCTGATACCTTAACTTTTGGACTTCAGGCCTCTAGAATTATGAAAGAATAAATTTCTGTTTGAAGCCAGCAAGTTCATGGTAACTTGTTGTGGCAGTCCTAAAAAACTGATACAGATTTTATAGAGAAGACGATAGTATTACATGCACCTTATAGGACTGTAGAGAAGGCTAAATTAATGGCTGCATTTAAAGTGCTAAGAGTAGAATCTGGAATACAGTAAGAACTCTTTAGTGTAGGCTATTATGTGTTGTTAGCTCATTGAAGCTTACATAGCAACGCTATGAAGCAGATACTGTTGTGATTCCCATTCTGCATGTGAGGAAATGGAGGCTTACAGAGACTAAGCAAAGGTAAGCTTGTCTGAACTCTGCTCTAACTTGAACCATCCCCCAGAAGTCTGTAGAGTTTGACTCTCTGCTGATGGATCCTGATGATCGTTGGCTCGGTGACCGTTCCTGATGACGGTCCCTCAGAAAAGACTCTCCAGTTCTGAGCCATGAAGAATTCTAGAAGGTATTGAGAAAGCTGTCTCATGTGATTATGTTTACTCCTCCTGGATGTGTCTGCCCAGACCTGGTTTTGGCACAAGCTCTGCTCTGATGGAGCCAGGCTCTGTCCACACTTGGCTGTGTGGCCTGATCTCATTTGGGTAGCCTCAGCACGTCATTACCACAAGAGGCAGGGATGTGCCACCCTAAAAGGCCATACCCTCACTCTCCATTGACTTCAACAGTCCCCAATGGTTCCTTGTTCACCCCTAAGTTGCTGAGAGTGGATTATACGAATGACATTAGAAGTAAGTCACATCACTCAGAATAAGGCAAAGCCCTCACTAGTGCCCTCAAGGCCTTATGAGCAGGGCACCCCATTGTTCCTTTGACCAGTTCCTACTACTCTCCCCTCAGGGCCTTTCCGTGTACAGTTCCAGTTTCTGTAAAGCTCTTGCCTCAGAGGTATGCAGGCTTTCTCCCTGCAATAGAAATCACCTTCTCAGGCCAGTCCTAATCACCACATCCTTCCTTTTTACTTTCCTTGCTTTTTCTTCCTCCTCAGCACTTAAAATTATGTAATACACTGTAAATTTTACTTGTTTATCTTGCTTATTGTATTTTTCTCCAAAGTAGAATATAAGCACCATGAGGACAGGGACATTTCTCACTTTGGGTTATTGCTGTAGCTCAGAGCCTAGGGCATATCTAGTTCATAGTAATAATGTATTCAATAAGTAATTATTGAGTGACCAATTGAAAAAATGAATGAGGCATAGTCCCCTCTCCAACAACTATAGAAGTCCCAAACTGAAATGGTTCAAACTATATCTAGAGGTAGCACATGAAGAGAGGACTACTGACATAACTGAGCTTTGTAGAGTGCTGGGGGAACATATCTTCCAACTGAGCTTGATTTTGAAGGAGACAAAAAGACTTGGAGAATGAGGGGAATGGAATTACAAATGAAGGAAGTCCCATACTGAAAAAAATTCAGAGAATCCAAAATTCATTCATTCATCCATCCATCCATCCATCCATCCATCCATCCATCCATCCATCCGTTCATCCATTCATACAACATGGGATATACCAATGAACAAGCCAGAAAAAAGTCCCTGCCCTAGGGAGCTTACATTCTAGTAGTCATAATGTCAGGAATTCTCATCTTGGAGCCAAACAGATCTGTTGGTTGGAATGGTAAAATGAGAAGGGCTGAAATTTCTGAAGGGCTTGGAGGTCTAGGTAGATTAGTGTGGCTTTCATCTGGCACACAGCAGGCCATAGGTTCTTGATAAGGTAGAGTCTTAGGAACGTCAATTGTGGAAGATTTCTATAGCCACATGAAGGAGGGATTCTGATAGGGAAGAGAATTAGGAAGTGTGGGAGTCACCAGAAAGGGCCATTGTAGAAGATCAGATATGAGGTAAGGGTGACTGGAATCAGGGGATGTGGATATCATTGTGGAAGAAGGTGGGTCTAAGGGGCTTGGGATGAAATAACTGAGATAAGATCTTCAAGCCCCTAAGTGTGAGAACAACCTACATATGTATCCTCAAGAAGAGCTCCCTGAAGGAGAAGAAGGAAGGTAGCAGGGGTGGTGTAGAGACTTTGACTCTGGGAGTTGGAGGAATGACAAGGCCAGATTAGGACCAGTCTTCTGAGCTACAGTGATTGTTCCATCATTAGGCTATGTAAACACAGGAAGGACCACAACATTCCTTGGATGTTTGCTCACCAATGCTTGTCCACATTTGCTGTTTTGTTCTCTATATGACAAGAAAAGTTCAGTCCAGATGTGACCCATAACAAATTGGAAACAATTTGAATCTAGTCAGTCACATTGGATCTGCAAAGCAAAACTTGTTTTTGCCTGAAATCCACCACATCTGTCAACACCCTAAATCTATTTATTAATGAAGTAACATTTTAAAATGTTATATTTTTGTTATCACAGAGTAGCAATGCTGGGATTTCTCTGTACAACAGAATTTTGACTATGGACAAAATTAAATTATTCGTTTGTTTGTTTTGGAGACAGGGTCTCACTCTGTTGCTCAGGCTAGAGTGCAGTGGTGTGATCTTGGCTCACTACAACTTCGGTGTCCTAGGCTCAAGTGATCCTCCCACCTCAGCCTCCCAAATAGCTGGGACTACAGGCCTACAGGCACTTGCCACCATGCCTGGCTAATTTTTGTATTTTTTTTTTGTAGAGACAGATTTTCACCATGTTACCCCCCAGTCTCAAACTCCTGGACTCAAGAGATCCACCCACTTTTGCCTCCCAAAGTGCTGGGATTACAGGTGTGAGCCACCGCACCCTGCTGAAATTAAATAATTCTGATTTTCACCTTAGTATGATTGTAACTGGACATCATGATGGCTGTTTCTATAAGAATCAAAAGAACCTTTGCTTCCTTTGATTCGTATAAAAATCTTGAAGGTATTTTTCCTCTGACACAGCTAATTGGCTTGAAATCAGCCTGTGTTTTTTCAAAGCTTGGGTTTCCTTCAGTTTTGTCTCTGTCAGGTGACAAGTTGAAGTTAATATTACCTTGCTCTCTCACTTTAAGCAGAAAATCCCTCTCCCTTGTCTCATCACATGAAAAGAAAAAAATGCAAAGGAAGTGGCAGTCTTAAATTCTCCAGTACAGTAAGCCAATTCAAAGGGAAAACAATGATAACACTTTGCCATTGGATATTTTTGGTAAAGTCGTTTGTTGAAATTCTGTTTCAAAATACCATTTCACATTGTATGACAGAAACCACATTTCTGTTATACACAAGGCAAATTAAGGGCTTTTCAGGGGGAAGACAATCAATGTGAATTTTCCATAACAGAGCTTGACTGTGGCAGTCATGGGGTCTGAAAGCACTCTAGGGGTCCAAGAAGAAGGGGCATTTACCTAAGTAATTCTATTTTTATGAGCACATCCAAGATATGTCAACCTGCACCCCACCTCTAGCACCTCTTCTCTGGCACCACTTCTGAGATGAGTCTCCTGCTTCCTGGATGTGATCAGGGCTTTTGAAAACTGGCTTTCATATAGTCCATGGAAGACAGCATTTTAATTACTGCTCTCTTGATAACGTAGTCAGTTACATGAAAAACAAACTTAACCATTGTGGGTTTTTTTGGTAATAAAAGCATTTGAAAAATCACTTATGGAAAATTCCTAAATTTTCTCTCTGACCTAAAAGTCTTTTTAGGATGAAAGGCTTCCATATATTCTGGTAACCTGGATATCATTGCAAAAGCTGGGAAAATGTGGAAAAGTGTATATCCAACTCCTCAGTGACAAGAAGAAGTTAGTAAATATTCTCGTTAGGAAAAGGAAGAAATAATTATAGTCACATCAAGTTGGTTCCCACTTCTGGGCTCTTGCAGTTTCTGTTCCTTCTTCCTCTTATATTCTTACTCCCTCTCCAGGCTGGTGTTTTCTCCTCAGATGTCACGCTCTAGGTCTCAGCTCAAATGTCATCTTCTGAGAGAGGCTTTTTTGACCCTCAATCTGATACCTTTCCCTTCATTCCCAATTCTACTGCAAGTCATTCTATCACATTCCTTGGTTTGAATTTCTTCTTAACACATATCATGACCTGATATGACCTATTTACGTGCTTCTTTTCTGGTTTATCTTTCTCCCTAACTAGAATGTAAATTCCAAAGAGCAGAGGCCTTATCAGTTTTTCTTTTTTTATTGTAGTAACTGGGATGCTAAGAATAGTGCCTGAAATGGCCATGGAAGGAAAATGAGATAGCAAGATTGTCATGTTTACAAAAACAAAAGAAGTTAATAGATAGACCTTGTTGAATAGCTTGAGGGAGTAAAACATTCAAAATTTTATTATGGTAGAAACATTGCTACAATTTGTTTGTTGTTATATTTATAATTATTTATCCAAAGGACATGCTAGTTAGGGCTGTGTTTGTCAACATCACAACATGGGAACCAAAATGGGGTGCCCTTAGAGGGTTCTTTTCCAGATTCCAGAACACTGGCATCAAAGAGGACATCTCTCCCATACCAGTTTTATCAGGATGTTTTAGCTTCACGTAATTAAAATCCTGACTCTAATTGGGTCAAAGCATTAAGTCTTGTGGAAGGATGGACTCAGCATTTGTTGATTTAGCAGCTTAAAATGCCATCAAGGACTCACATTCTCTACATCTCTCTGCTCTGCCATCATTGGATGTCATCCCTTCCAGGCAGGACAATATTTAAGGATGAAGAGAGAATGTTTTCTTTTTTCCCTAGACTTGCCCCAGAAGACTTCCTCCAGGGTCACATGGACCATAATTAGGTGGCATACCCATTGTTAGACCAATCACTGGTGAGGGAATGAAATTACACAGACAAGTCCATCCCTGAGCTTGGGGGAAAAGCAAGCATCTGAACAAAATGGAGGTTCTTTTGGGAAGGGAGAAGTGGAGAAGTGCTGTATATTTCATCTGCTCTTCCTTGTTTGGAAGCAATAGATAATGATGTTGCTAAAACTTTTTCTCCTAAATTTTGCATTGTTTGGTCTGCTGGGTAAAGACTGCCTCAAGATTCTGGGGATTGAGGTGGATTGGAGACTCATACCTTAATCCAGGCTTAGAATTGAATTAAGTTCAAGCTTCTGCTCCAGAGCTTCAGGGGGAGCTCCCATTTCAGTGCCCAGCCAGCTTCCACTGACAACGGGGGAAAGAGAAAGAGGAGACCTGGGCTCCTCTTTTAGCTTTTTGATCCCACCCTCTGTCCTTAGAGAAGTATAAACTATTCTAGAGAACCCATCTCATTTCCATATGCTTTTAAATTATGTTATCTTGTCCTTTCTTCCCAAAGCATAAGGAAAATGTTTGGGGATAGTTTGGGGAGTTGAGAGAGGAGGAGGTTGAGTTGTCAAAATAGAGGGAATGGTGCAACCATTTCATTTCCTGTTTGCTTCCTCTATGCAATCTATTTACATCTGACCAAAGTAGCTTTTGCCTTTTTTTTTTTTGAGAGGGAGTTCGCTCTGTTGCCACGCTGGAGCACAGTGGTGCGATCTTGGCTCACAGCAACCTCCGCCTCCTGGGTTCGAGTGATTCTCCTGCCTCAGCCTCCTGAGTAGCTGGGACTGCAGGTGCACGCCACCACGCCCATCTAATTTTTGGATTTTTAGTAGAGACGGGATTTCACCATGTTGGCCAGGATAGTCTTGATCTCTTGACCTCGTGATCCACCCACCTTGGCCTTCCAGAGTGGTGGGATTACGGGCGTAAGCCACGGCACCCGTTTTTGGTTTTTAATTTTTTTCAGACAGAGTCTTGTTCTGTCACCCAGGCTGGAGTGCAGTGGCACGATCTCGGCGCACCGCAACCTCCACCTCCTGGGTTCAAGTGATTCTCCTGCCTCAGCCTCCTGAGTAGCTGGGATTACAGGCGCCCACCACCACGCCTGGCTAATTTTTGTATTTTTGATAGAGATGAGGTTTCACCATATTGACCTGGCTGGTCTCGAGCTGCTGGCCTTGAGATCCACCTGCCTTGGCCTCCCAAAGTGCTGGGACTACACATGTGAGCCATGACGCCCAGCCACTTTTGCCTTTATATAACTCTACTATTGGAGCCTTTTTAATGTCCCATGACAGAATGAGACTAAAGACAAAATAAATAAGATAACATGAATTATGATCCAAAATGTTCAAGACTCCTCAGCCTCTAGGCCATTACTAATCACTTACTATATAAGGGTGGTTTAAATAGAAAAGGGTATGTATGTCAAGTCAGGAACTGTCATGGAATAGCGGGATTTGTTGTTTGATGATACATTATTAATACTTTTTAACATCTTAAACATTTTGTGGTAGATTTCAAAAATGAGGAGGGCTATCCTTGTTTTTTGTTATTTGTTACTTGTACCTTGATAGATCTGTATTACCTGTTAAACAGCCAGTTTGGGGCTCTTCTCACTCCTCATTCCATATCTGATCACTGACCTAGTTTTGTCCTTGCCACAGCCACTAACTCAGTCTTGGCCTTTGTCAAAGTACAAACAAATCCTTTTGCTCTTGAATTATTTCCCAATTACTTTGTAAGTGCCTCATTGATAAAAAAGATTGGCTTTTAATCTGTCTCTGTTATCTCCAGGTAGCTATTATAAGACCAGACAGAAAGGGGAGGAAAATCAGAGTTTTTGATTTCTTGTTGGTATTTTTTTTTTTCTGCTTTTGGTTTTAGAGTCTAACGTGAAGACATTTTGTTCCAAGAATATCCTAGCCATCCTTGGCTTCTCCTCTATCATAGCTGTGATAGCTTTGCTTGCTGTGGGACTGACTCAGAACAAAACATTGCCAGAAAACATTAAGGTAAGTCAAATATGTGTGTGTGTTTGTGTGTATGTAAGAGGGGATCTGGGTGGGACAGCGGGAAGAGGGTTAAGGTATGTAGAGCATAGGGGAGGAGTTGAGGTTCTAACAGCCCAGGAACAAGTCAATTTCCACTGGATTAGGGGAGTAAAATGGAAATAGATGCTCATTCTAGAAGAGTAAATGCCTTGAATCAATTAGTGGTGGGAAGATAACTGCCTTTATGATTGTTTAGCAAACTCATTAAATTGATACTCTGGCAGAGATTAATGCTTTATTCAGCTCATCCAGATCTGGGTAATACTATGCCAAGATTCTATATTCTAGTATATTTCCACTTCTTCATCATGGGTGAATCACAATACTGCACTCTGTTCTTTTTACTTCATTATTATCACTATCACCAAAACAATACGTTTATTATACTGCTCTGTATAAAGTACTGTGGAAGTCAGAGATTGTGGAGAAGACATGTATCTTATCTCCAGATATAGTAAAGAATCAACAAAATCAATAAAAGCAAATCAGAAAACATGTGTATCAAGTATAGTCATTTGAAATGAATTCATGGATAGGCAGATTTCTTGTGACATTTCTTTTTTTTTTTGAGACGGAGTCTTGCTCTGTCACCCAGGCTGGAGTGCAGTGGCCGGATCTCAGCTCACTGCAAGCTCCACCTCACGGGTTCAAGCCATTCTCCTGCCTCAGCCTCCCGAGTAGCTGGGACTACAGGCGCCCGCCACCTCGCCCAGCTAGTTTTTTATATTTTTTAGTAGAGACAGGGTTTCACTGTGTTAGCCAGGATGGTCTCTATCTCCTGACCTCGTGATTCGCCCGTCTTGGCCTCCCAAAGTACTGGGATTATAGGCTTGAGCCACCGCACCCGGCCTCTTGTGACATTTCTACATTTAAACAACTAGTTACTATCATTACAGATCATTAGGATCATTAACTTTAATGTATTTCTGTTTTCTTTCCAGTTCATCAAAGTAAAATTTCAGACATGAATATCTCACAAGTACTTTGTAATATGGTCATTATATTTTTTAATCTGTTAATTAAAAAGCATGTGGTAAATAAAAATTTATATTATAGATATACCATTTTAAACTTACACTGAAATTATAATAAACAAATATATAAGGGCCCAGATGATACCAATATACTAATAAGCATGTATGTATATGTGGGCAGTAATATATCCAAAAGTTAACTTGACCATGGAGGCCTGGGAATACACGTGTAGAAGTATATTCTCTTGTATTTGAAGATGTTGAACTGGGAGCCTGGAAGGATGGTTGCATATGCCAGGCCTCTGAAACTTTTGACATCCACCCAAATCACTGTATAGCAGAGGCGTGGGTGTCACACTGGCATCTTTTTGTCAAGTTCAACCCAGTGGTGCTGTGTACAGCAGTCCCTTTGTCAAGACAGAAAGCTGATACTATCTCATTGTTAAGGGTCGCTTGCCTTTTAATATTGAGTGATGTTTGCTTGGCAAAACTTCACTCACAGTTGAAGTCTCATGACATCTTGTTTCCATTGTTTGTTTACCAGTTCCAGAAATACATGATTGCCTTCTTAATTTGACCTTTTTACATGTTCAGTATTGCATCATTGGCGAGGGAGATGCCTAGCAGGCAAAATCCATGACAAACTTGAGTTATGTTCCCAAGAATATGTGTGGTCATGGACGACCTTCCCTCATTCACAGTGGTCTCCTTCAAGTCTGTTGTGCTTCTGCATTGTTATATGGGCCTGGCCAAATGGAACAAGGTCTTTGGCGTTCTTTAAATAAAAGGGAGGAGTATTGAAGAGCAGTCATTGGCATCTGAAGTGAATCTTTTTAATAATATCACTGATTTATTTTATATAAAGATAGTTTTATATATGCAAACTAGTCATTTGTTGAGGTTATATAATTTTAGTAAGATTCCTGGCATATATTGGGGGCAAAATATTTCAGAAACTTGTATTCTGGTGATGGCTTTAAACCAGATGTGCTGTCCAATTTGATAGCCACTAGCCACATTCAGCTCTTTACACTTAAGTCAATTAAAATTAAATAAAATAAAAAATTCTGTCCCTTTGTTGCACTAGCCACATTTCAAGTGCTCAATAGCCACACATGACACATGGCTGGTGGCTACTGTATTGGACAACACAGATATAGAATATTTCCATTGCTGTGGAAAGTTCTACTAGGCATTGCCACTTTAAAGCATACTCTTGAATCATAACTCTGAAGTCATTCAAAACCAACTTTAATGAATAAGGTGTATGATAAAACATTTTATAAAATCTAGAATAAGAAACAAAAAAACTTTTTTTCTTGCATGGTTTGTACACTAGTACCAGGATCATCTCAAATATCATGGGCTACTAAACTGGTTTGAGTAGTTTATTGAAATAAATATATTTACTTCCAAAAATGACCATTTAAAAGATAACACTGATTTGGATATTTGTACTGATACATGTTTTGTTTGTTTGTTTGTTTTTTGTTTGGGTTTTTTTTTTTTTTTTTTTTTTGAGACGGAGTCGCCCAGGCTCGAGTGCAGTGGTGCAATCTCAGTTCACTGCAAGCTCCGCCTCCCGGGTTCACGCCATTCTCCTGCCTCAGCCTCCTGAGTACTGGGACTACAGACGCCTGCTACCATGCTCGGCTAATTTTTTTGTATTTTTAGTAGAGACGGTTTCACCATGTCTTGATCTCCTGACCATGTGATCATCATGGTCTTGATCTCCTGACCATGTGATCCACCCACCTCAGCCTCCCAAAGTGCTGGGATTACAGGCATGAGCCACCGCGCCTGGCCAATACATGTGTTTTAAGAACACACAATGACATGACTTTATGACCATTCCTCATTCAGCAGTTCTTCATTCATTTTTTATAAATTTATGCATCGACAATTATTTATTACACCCCAGCCTGGCTGACAGAATAAGACTCTGTCTCAAAAAAAGTAAAATAAAAAATATTCATTGTCTGTGTTAGGCACTGGGCTACACAATAAGGAAAGCTGGTATATAGATGTGACTGAGCTTACCATCTGGGGACGCAAACGTATTTAATAACACAAATTATTAATTGTAATTGTGATAAATTGCCACCAAATGAAAGTTTTGGGATCAGGCAAGTCTTCCCTGAAAAAATGATATTAAAATAATATCTGAGGAATTGCACTCCAGCCTGGTGTGACACAGCAAGACTCTGTCTCAAAAAAAAAAAATTGTTTTTTGTTTGTTTGTTTTGTGAGACAGAGAAGTTTCACTCTGTAGCCCAGGCTGAAGTGCAATTGTGCGATCTCGGCTCACTACAACTTCCGCCTCCCAGGTTCCAGCAATTCTCCTGCCTCAGCCTCCTGAGTAGCTGGGACTACAGGCGCATGCCACCACACCCAGCTAATTTTTGTATTTAGTAGAGACAGGGGTTTCACCATGTTGGCCAGGATGGTCTCGATCTCTTGACCTCTTGATCCGCCCACCTTGGCCTCCCAGAGTGTTGGGATGACAGGCGTGAGTCACCACCATGCCCAGGCAAAACAAAAAATTGTTAATGAGATATGTTACATTCTTTTTTCATACTATCTTCAAATTTTAACTTATGGCGTATCTCAATTCCAACTAGTCACATTTCAAGTGCTCAATTGCCAGCTATTTGTTACCCTGGTTAGATAGCACAGGCCTAGATTAAAGGTATGTCTCTGATGGCATTGATTGACTGAAGTCTTAGAAATGGACGAGGTCATCTAGGAAGGGGTTATAAAATGAGAAGAGAGTCAAGGTCCAAGTCCTGAGAATCTCTATCATTTAAAGTAGGGGTCCCCAACCCCCAGGCCATGGACCAGTACAGCAGGAGGTAAGCAGCAGGTGAGCAAGCAAAGCTTCATCTGTATTTACAGTTGCTCCCCATCGTCCACTGTACTGTCTGAGCTCCATCTCCTGTCAGATCAGTGGCAGCATTAGATTCTCATAGGACCGCAAACCCTATTGTGAACTGCATGTATGTAGGATCGGGATTGCGTGCTCCTTGTGAGAATCTAATGCCGGATGATCTGTCACTGTCTCCCATCACCCCCATATGGGACTGTCTAGTTGCAGGAAAACAAGCTCAGGGCTCCTATTGGTTCTACATTATGGTGAGTTGTATAATTATTGCATTATATGTTACAATGTATAAATGAAATAGAAATAAAGTGCACAATAAGTGTAATGCACTTGAATCATCCCGAAACCACTGCCCCCTTCTCTCCACCTCTGGGTCAGTGGAAAAATTGTCCTCCGAGAAACTGGTCCCCGGTGCCAAAAAGGTTGGGGACCACTGATTTCAAGGGTGAATAGGGAAGGAATTCCTCCTAAAACATAATGATAATATTATTTAGTGCTTTGCATTTATAAATCATTTCCACATGCATTTCCATTTTTTCTTCCCATGAATGCTGTGAAGAATGGAAGGTTATCTCCCTTTTGTTTTTTTGTTTTTTTTTTTGAGACGGAGTTTTGCTCTTGTTGCCCAGGCTGGAGCTCAGTGGTGCGATCTTGGCTCACCACAATCTCTGCCTCCTGGGTTCAAGCGATTCTCCTGCCTCAGCCTCCCGAGTAGCTAGGATTATAGGCGTGTGCTACTATGCTCGGCTAATTTTTGTATTTTTAGTAGAGACGGGATTTCTCCATGTTGGTCAGGTTGGTCTTGAATTCTCGACCTCAGTTGATCCGCCCGCCTCGGCCTCCCGAAGTGCTGGGATTACAGGCGTGAGCCACGGTGCACCGCCATCCCCGTTTCATTATTTATTTATTTATTTTTAAATTATATTTTAGGTTATAGGGTACATGTGCACAATGTGCAGGTTTGTTGCATATGTATACATGTGCCATGTTGGTGTGCTGCACCCATTAACTCGTCATTTACATTAGGTATATCTCCTAATGCTATCCCTCCCTCCTCTCCCGACCCCACCACAGGTCCCTGTGTGTGGTGTTCCCCACCCTGCGTCCAAGTGTTCTCATTGTTCAGTTGCCACCTATGAGTGAGAACATGCGGTGTTTGGTTTTCTGTCCTTGTGATAGTTTGCTCAGAATGATGGTTTCCGGCTTTATCCATGTCCCTACAAAGGACATGAACTCATCTATTTTATGACTGCATGGTATTCCATGTTGTATATGTGCCACATTTTCTTAATCCAGTCTATCGTTGATGGACATTTGGGTTGGTTCCAAGTCTTTGCTATTGTGAATAGTGCCGCAATAAACATACGTGTGCATGTGTCTTTATAGCAGCATGATTTATAATCCTTTGGCTATATACCCAGTAATGGCCATCCCCATTTTATAGATAACAAAATCAAAGCCTTAGATGTTCTCTCACCCAAGGCAGAGGGGGAGCTAAAACTGGAATTCAGTTTTCTGATCCAAAGACTAATGTTCTTTTCATTTGTCTTAATGAGTTTTTCCAAACAACACATCCTATTAACAGAAATTGCATGCAGGATGTTTATTTTGGGAAGTGATTCCAAGGAAACAAGGAAGAAAGGAAAGAGAGGAGCAAATTACCATGTTGGGCAACTGAGGCTTGATCCTCCCAGGGACCCTCTGAAGAGCTGTGGAGAGTGAACTTTAGAATTGTCTGCCCTGGGGATTTATCCCCTGGTTCTCATCACCTGTTGGTCACGGGTTGCTCCCATCCGGTGTTAAGTCCCTGTCACTTCCAGGTTTGCACGTGTGTCAGAGGGGCCATGTGGGTACCACAGGTGACAACCTAGGCAGCGGGAGAGAAGCTCCTGGGCAAAAATAGAGAGATAAGGAGATACTGCTGGGGCTAGAGTAAAAAGTTGGCCAAGATGTAAAATGGCCACAAGAAGTATCTGAAGTATCATTGCGCCTCCTGCTTTTTGTGGAGGTGAGGGTTCTTTGTACACATAATTTCAATACAATAGAGATATATTCATACAGAGACAGTGCTATGGAAGCCCAGAGAAAGAAGCTGCTAGTTGAGCCTGATTACATGGAGACTTCACAGAGAAGGTAGCCTTGGAGCTGAGTCTTAAGTACTATGGCTTGAATGTTTGATCTCTCCAAAACTCATGTTGAAACTTAATCCCCAGTATAATAGTATTAAGAGGCAGGGCCTTTAAGAGGTGGTGGATCATGAGGGCTCTGACCTTATGAATGGATTAATTCATTCATGGATAAATGGATTGAGTTATCACAAGGGTGGGTTAGTTAGCATTAGGGTAGGTCTGTATTAAAAGCTAGTTTGGCTCTCAGTATGCCCCCTTTGCCATGTGATGCCCTGTGCCACCTCGGGACTCTGCAGAGTCCCCACCAGCAAGAAGGCCCTCATGAGATGTTGCCTCTTGACCTTGGACTTCATAACTTCCAGAACTGTAAGAAATACATTTATTTTTAAAATAAATTACGTAGTATCAAGTATTCAGTGATAGCAACAGAAAATGGACTATGACAAATGGTAAGGAGTTTTCCAGAAAGTGGGATAGGACATGTTCCAGGCAAAGATTATATCATGTGTTGAAGAGTGACAGCTTGAAATCATATGCAATCCCTGTGGAATCAGCAGCTCAGTATGGTTAGATTGTTGAATATGGGGGCAGGAAGGAGTGGTGGAAGAGGAGGTCCAAGTCTGAACTTAGTATTTCTGGCTTAAAAGTGGGCATCTCATCCATTAAACTGCAGTGGCGTTCAAGCTTGGATCCATATTAGAAGCACCTGAGGAGCTTTTCAAAAATATGGCCGGGCCCCATCTCAGGTCAATTAAATCATCTTTGGAGGTTAAAGTTAAATAAAAATGATCCAAAATATTGTAGATCACTGGGCGCGGTGGCCCATGCCTGTAATCCCAGCACTTTGGGAGGCTGAGGCGGGCAGATCACTTGAGGTCAGGAGTTCGAGACCAGCCTGGCCAATATGGTGAAACCCATGTCTTTAGTAAAAATACAAAAATTAGCCGGGCGTGTTGTCAGGTGCCTGTAATCCCAGCTACTCAGGAGGCTGAGGCATGAGAATCGCTTGAACCCGGGAGGCAGAGGTTGCAGTGAGCCGAGATCACACCACTGCACTCCAGCCTGGGTGACAGAGCGAGACTCTGTCTCAAAAAACAAAACAAAATGAATCAAAAAAAGCCCAGGGACTGATATGTTTTAAAATCTTCCATGTGATTCTAATGAGTAGATTTTATCGAAGACCACTGCTTTGAAGGGTTTCATACAGGGAAGTGATGCCCAGATTTGTGTTCCCAAGATTCCTTTTGGCTGCAGAGCAGATTAGAGGAGGAGAGACCAGTTAGCATGCTCCTGGTCCAAGGCAGGTGAGGCCAGAATTAAGGCATTGTCTGTGGGGTGAAGGGAGGGGATAATGTGAAAGACACTTGGGTTGACCAGATCTTTGTGACAAAATTCCTTTGAGGACCTTTTAAGATTAAGATGGAACAGGTACCTTGGGACAGTAAATGCTGAGAGAAAACTCCGAATGCCTCTGTTTAAAGAGGGTGATGGCCACAAGCCTCTCTTGGTGCAACTTCATACATGGAAAGATTTTCAGCTGTCCTGTACTCACTTCCTCTTTAATTTGTTATCCCTGTCCTCTTGCAGGGATCATTATTCTGCCTGCCTAGAGTACAACACAACATGGGCCATGGACTCACACTGCCTTGGATTTGAATCTTCGCTCTGCTCTTAGGGTCACCTCTAAGCCTTAGTTTCTCCACTTGTATGATGGAGCTGATGATTCTTCTCTTGTAAGATTACTGTGAGAATTCAGTGGGATAAAGTACATGCAAATGTGAGTGCAGAGCAGAAGGCCTGCCCACTGCAGACCCTCAGTGATTAATAACTCATGTCTTATCATTTTTGCAGCTTACCTGCCTTAGTGACAAATTGACAGTTATCATTATTTTATTCCCACTGTTCCCCATCTGACTTGTCCTTGTGTAGCCCATTTCAGGTCAGCCCACCCATGCTGATGATTCAGTCTTGTCATCTTCCTGCCTGACCTAGTTTGGATTCAGCCCTGCTGGGGAGGTGGTGGCCTCATGCCTGGGCCACATGTGGCACAACACAGCAAGAATTCTTTATTGTTCTGATATGTTTACTTGCCCAGCTACCTAAAAGGTTATAAGCACATTGAGGACAGGGAATGGATTTCATTTGTCTTTGTGTGCATTTTATTTATTCATTGACTCCATTTATCCATTTAATAAATAGTCATTGAACATCAACTCTATTGTAGGCCCTGCCATATATTAGTGAGCAAGATGGGCAAAGTTATTATACCCTTGTTGAACTTATAGTCTAATGAGGGAGATAATCATTAATCAAATAATCATAAAATAAATGTTAAATTACAGCCAGCACAACTGATTTGGATAGTTGCTCCAGAGAATTTTGCTGACTGAATAGAGTAAGCACCTTGAACAGATAAAACTGCTCCCTCCTTGTATATGAAGAGCCCAGGACCAGCCTGGTAGCCAGGCAGTGTCAGTGTGGGAAGCAGACCTCTGTCTCAGGGTTCTCTAGAGATCCTAGTTCCCCACTCTTACCCTCAGAGACTTCTCAGTTTGAACCTCCAGAGTGCAGGGCCTTGGAAGCTACATGTGTTAGCAGGCATCCTGGGGCATTCTCATGCCACTGAAGTCTATGAACCACTGCCTGTGAGACACAATGAGAACTTAAAAAAACAAAACAAAACAAAACAAAACAAAACATAGCCTTAATGAACTGAAGAGCCATTAGCTGTACCCAAGGCTTCCCCCGGGAAAGTACCTTTGTTCTGGCGGACCTAGGTGGGGAGGTAGCTTTGATGTCTGCTTGGTTCCCCACTTCCTTGTCTACTCATCACTGAACAGTGGCAGTTAGTGATTGTCAGATATTCCTTTTAGCACAAACGTTCCACATTTTGGCACACACTGAGTCTCTGTCACACAAGCACCAGACTGACCCAATACCAAACAACTACCCTTCATTAAACACTGCCTGTTCTGTGAATGCAGGCCTGGGGACCAGACCACTTTGATTTTAATTCCAGATAGGCTACTTTCCTAGTTGAGACTTTGGGCAAAAAAAATTCTCTCTATGCCTCCCCTTCTATGTAAAAGCAAGATAGTAATAGTACCTACTTAGAAGATGGTTGTGAGAATTAAATGGAATAATACAAGTGACTTAATTGTCAGAGTGATGAGCACATCAGAGGTCCTCAATGGAGACTACCTGCTTTAATAAAGAGATGTCCTGTGGAAGGCCCTTAGCTATTAGTGTGTCATGGTCACCGAACCAGTACTCTGCAGGATTTCCAACTTCTGTTAAAGGGTAATGACCTTTCTTCATGCATCTGCTTTATAAAAGTGCTGTTCTTAGATAAAGCATTTGTGATTTTATCTTTTTATGGAGACTTTGGAAAGATCTGCTCTGATTTCCAACCTCAAATACTCTTGGAAAATATTTGTATTATTTTTACTCTATTGGATTTTAATGTGTGTTTTAAAAAACATCTGCAGATAGATGGTGGTTGCACAACAATGTGAATATCCTTAATACCACAAAACTGCACTTAAAAATGGTTACATGGTAACTTTTATGTTATGTATGTTTAACAGCAATTTAAAAATAAAACAATAACAGAACTGTGGTTTGTATTAAAGATCTAGTAACTCTAATTAAATAAAAAGGAAAGGAAGAAAATGGTCTCTAAATGTTTACAGGCCCTGCTAGCATCTCTGCTGTCTCGTTTGTTTATAGAGTACTGGAGCCTTACTCAAAATTATAAGCTTTGTATATAAACCCCAGCTCACTGAGACAGACTGATGAGGCTGCTGAAGTTACCATTAAAGCTACAGGAACTTTTAAGAAAGTTTTTGAAGACACACTGTGTCTGAAGGGACCATGAGAAGTTAATGATCACACTTGTCTGTGTTACCAGATGTCTTAGTCTGTTTTGTGTGGCTGTAACAGAATGCGACAAACTTGGTAATTTATCAATATAAAGAACAGAAATTAATTTTCTCACAGTTCTGGAGGCCAAGAAGCCCAAGATCAAGGTGCTGGCAGGCTTGGTGTCTGGTAAGGGCCTGGTCTCTGCTTCCAAGATGATGCCTTGAACTCTGCATCCTCTGGAGGGAGGAATGCTGTTCCTCACATGGCAAAAGAGTAGGAGATAGCAAACTCACTCCTCAAACCCCATTTAACTGTGGCATTAATCCATTTAAGAGGGCAGAGCGCTTGAATACCTAAATACCTGCCACTAGGGCTCACTTCCTGATGCTGATGCATTGGTGATAAAGTTTTCAACGCATGAGTTTTGGAGGGGAAAACAGTCAAACCACAGCATCTGTCTTATGGGCTTTTTGGGGAAGGTGTAGGACAACTCCAATGGTACTACTTTATATTAGACAATGAAAATTAACCTCTTTTAGGGCTGGAAGGGATTTAGGAACCATCCAGTTCCAACTCCCTCATTTATCTATTTGATTCAATAATTATCTGTTGAATTCTTTCTTTGTGCCTAATGTATAGTAGGATATACCATCGTGGATGCTGTATATATTGTGGTAAACAAAGTAGACCTGCCCTCATGTAGCTTACAAGCTAATAAGAAAGATAGATATTAATCAAATAGCTGCATAAATATGTAATTACACCATGTGACCAGTATTGTCTCTAGAGGGAAAATACAGGCATTCTGATCAGGAGGGTAGGATCTAAACTCAGGAGGTCAGAGAAGGCTGAGATGTCAAGTGAAGGGCTTTCTGGGTAAAGGCCCTGGAGCAGAAGCCATGAGACCTATGGGCAACTGCAAGCAGGCCAGTTCCACCAGAGGTGTTTTCTGAATGAGAAGAGGGTGAAATATTCTACTTCTGTGGAGCCAGGAAGCAGGCTGACTGATGCTCTAGTTTCTCTTTGTTTCTGCTTCTAAAGAGACTTACCCAGAAGCCTGGAACTATATGACATTTGTGTAGGTAGAATTGTTTCCATCCTAAGGAGAGATCCGCCCTACTTCTATGTGGCCTCCAGTCTCAGTGAGCTTAGGGTCTGTTGCGCCTACATTTCCAGGTCTTCACCAAGGCCTCTGCATTGGTGTTTCCATGAACCAAGCAAGGTCACTTCTACTGTTCCTCTTTCTGGACCACCACTTCTGTTCATCAGTTATAACCGATCTTCATGAGCTAGGTTGATCATGCATTATGTGCATAATCAAAAGCCAGCTTAGAACAAAATTGTATGCACAGTAAAATTACAACTGTATAAAAATAATATACAACTTTTAAAAAATTTAAAAATTTAAATTATTTTTAGACTCATGGGGTACATGCATAGGTTTGTTTCATGGGTATATTGCATGATGCTGAGGTTTGGGCTCCTAATGATCCTGTCACCCAAGTAGTGAACATAGAACCTGATAGGTAGTTTTTCAACCTTTGACCTCCTCCCTACCTCCCCTCTTTCGGAATCCCCAATGTTTATTGTTCCCGTCTTTGTGTTCATGTGTACCCAACGTGTAGCTTCCACTTACAAGAATATGCAGTATTTGGTTTTCTGTTCCTGTGTTAATTTGCTTAGGGTAATGGCCTCCAGCTGCATTCACGTTGCTGCAAAGGACATGATTTCATTCGTTTTTATAGCTGTATAGTATTCCATGGTGCATATGTACCACGTTTTCTTTATACAATTCATCATTGATGGACTCCTGAGTTGATTCCATGTCTTTGCTATTATGAATAGTGCCGCGATAAATTTACAAGTGCAGGTGTCTTTTTGGTAGAATAATTTGTTTTCCTTTGGGTATATACCTAGTAATGGAATTGCTGGGTCAAATGGCAATTCTATTTTTAGTTCTTTGAGAAATCTCTAACCTTCTTTTCACAGGGCTGAATACATTTGCATTCCCACCGACAGTGTGTAAGCATTCCCTTGTACGCACAATCTTGCCAGCATCTGTTATTTTCTAACTTCTTAATAGCCATTCTGACTGGTATAAAATGGTATCTCATTGTGGTTTTAACATTCATCTCTCTGATGACCAGTGATGATGAGCATTTTTTCAAAAGTGTGTTGGTCACTTGTATGTCTTCTCTTGAGAAGTGTTTATTTATGTCTTTGGCCCACTTTTTAATGGGGTTATTTATTTTTTTCTTGTTGTTTGAGTTCCTTATAGATTCTGAATATTAGTTCTTTGTTGGATACACAGTTGGAAAATATTTTCTCCCATTCTGTAGGTTGTGTGTTTACTCTGTCACTGGTTTCTTTTGCTGTGCAGAAGCTCTTTAGTTTAATTAGGTCCCAATTGTCAATTTTTGTTTTCACTGCATTTGCTTTTGAGGACTTAGTCATAAATTCTTTACTGAGGCCAATATCTGGAAGGGTATTTCCTAGGTTTTCTTTTATGACTTTTATAGTTTGAGGGTTTTACACTTATGTGTTTATTCCACCTTGAGTTAATTTTTGTATATGGTGAGACGTAGGGGTCTAGTTTCATACTTCTGTATATGGTTAGCCAATTTTCCCACCACTGTTTTTAAAACAGGGAGTCCTTTTCCCATTGTTTATTTTTGTCAGCTTTGTCAAAGATCAGTTGGTTTTAAGTGTGTGGCTTTATTTCAGGGTCTCTATTCTGTTCCATTGATCTATGTATCTATTTCTGTACTAATATCATGCTGTTTTAGTTATCATAGCTTTGTGGTTTAAAGTTAGGTTATGTGATGCCTCTGGCTTTATTCTTTTTGCTTAGGCTTGGCTATTTGGGCTCTTTTTTGGTTCTATATGAATTTTAGAATAGTTTTTTTTTCTAATTCTACAATTTCTTTGGGCAATACTATGCATTCAAAAAAGACTTGGAAGGAAATAAATAAAAATAAAAGTGATATCTAATTGGTAGAATCTAAAACATCTTTTTTTTACTTCATTTTATGAATGATATTTAAGAAACTTTTAGTACTCTTAAAATAAAAAATAATATTGAAATAATCCCGAGGGAGTGTCAGATCTCTTCCTTATCACCCAAATCTTGCTGTTTTCTTTAAAGGATATACTCATAGGGACTTTTGGAAATATTTAAATATGAGCTACACAGAAATGTTGGGTTTCTCCACTGCTAGACTTTCAGACATTCACTAGCTAATGGGCTTGTGAGCCCAGGAGGCAGAGAGAACATGAACATTCTCCAAACTTCTGGGAAGCTTTATTTACTGAAGCCTTTGTAGGCCTCGTACTGTCTGGAACATGCATTGGAAAATGCTAGTGTGGTGGAAAGAGAACAAAACGTTGTGGCTACCTGGGCTCTGATGGACATTGTAACAAAGAAAGGCAAACTCCCCAAACGCTCAAATTGAACTTTCAGTCAAGCTTTATCTGTCTCTCAAGCAGCAAACAATGCCAGTTTTTTATTCTGCAAGCCATTTTAGAAGACAAAATGTTTAGCACAGTTGCACAGGTTAGCATGCTAGTGTACTGTGTACACAAGATGAAATGTCCTCAATTTCTGCATTAAAATATGCTTTACCCCCTTCTCAAACACTTATCAAATAAAATGTAGTAAAAGCTTTTGTTTCTCAACTACCTCACTGTGTAAGGCCTTAGAGAAAACAAGCTGACAAAAGCAAGCCTGGTTCTTTGGTTCTATGGGAAGAATGACTTTCATATCAACAATGTTAGAATAAAATGTCCTGATCCCAGATAAAGACTGCTTGCTGCTTATACCTTGCCAGTGTTTGTCATATGCTGCTGTGGTTGGAACATTTTCTGGCAGGAAGCAATCAGGGGCCCTGTTAGGGAACAACAGAATTTTCTGCCATGTAATTCCTGGGCCTTTTTCTCCACTCTGGGAGGTTTCTCACGGGTCCAGTGGCCCCAGACCTCAGTCAGTGTTCCTCTCTGCCCACAGTGGCCACCACCTAAGCCATTTCTTGGATTCCTTTCACTGCAGGCCTAGCTGTAGAGGAGTCTGTCCAGCTTCCTTCCTTGCTATGCCCAAAGCCTACAGGCCCTTTTCTTTCTAAAGGCATAATGCTAATTGCTGGAGGGAATCCCCACTGTGTGTAACTAGGAAGAGAACACTGTGGAGGTTATGGCAGGTCAAGGGTCCTCACAAGTTCTGCATGGTGATACTCCCTGGTCTAGTGAAATGGAATAGGGTTTGACACTCAATAGGCTCTACTTTTAGCTTTTCCTAGTGGTCCAGGGAGGTCTCTTAAATCCTATTTCTTGTCTCTTTTCTCCCTGGAGTCTCTTAGATTCATAGCAGGTGGTATATATACCTGTTGCCACCTACATTTTCAGGTCTTCACAGGGCCCCCCACATTGGTGTCTCCATGAACCAAACAAGGTCATTTCTACTGTTCCTCTTTCCAGACCACTGCTTCTGTTCATGCAACCTAGCTTATATATGTAGGGAGATTCACATATACACACCACACACACACACACACACACACACACACACACACACACACACACAGCTAAATTAAGCATTTTTAAAGTGGCAGACCACATTTTGAGGTCCGCAGCTTAAATAAGCAGCCATGTGACAAGAGTCATTGGCTCACATTTCAGAATCTTCTCCTGCTTCTCTTCCTTTTGCTTCCCCATTTACTTCCCTCTATGTTTCTTCTCTAAGGAAGATTAAAAAGCACATGTACCATCATGCTCTTCTCCCAAGTTCATGTCAGATGTCATTACTCAATCATGGCATTTTTTAATCCTGAGTAAGCTCAGGGATATAACCAGAGATGACTATCAGCTGATCAAAATGAGCATTGAGCAGTTTACTCCTGGGTAAATACCCCCAAAGAAATGAGAACTTATTTCAACAAAATGAAATGCACATGAATGTTTCTGGCGGCTGTATTTCCAGTAGCCCCAAACTGGAAATAACCCAAATGTCCATCAACAGTTGAATGGATAAAAATATAGTACATCCATATAATGAAATACTCTGCAGTGATGGAAAAAGATGATCTACTGATACACACAGTTTGAGTTCATCTTACATAATGTAAAGTGAACGAAGTTAGACATAAAGGAGGCATACTATGTGAGTTCATGCATTGCAGTTCAAAAACAGGCAGAACTCATACATGGTGGGAGAAGTTAAGACAGCGGTAATTGACTGAGAGGGGCACCGGGAAGCCTTGTGAGGGGTAGAATGTGTTTTGTATCTTGATCTGGGTGGTGGTTATATGGATGTGCACATATACAAAAATTTATTGAGGTGTATGCCTAATATTTGCACACTTTACTGTAGCTGCCCCTCATTTCATGTCCTTAAAAGGGGGCACCAATTTGAAAATTATTTCCCAGCCCTTGCTTCTGTGTTTCTAGATATAAAATCTTGAGTCTGACTTTGATTCAAGTCCAGGCTCTGTCACCTATCAGCTGTGTATCTTGAGGAAATTGCTGAACCTCTTCGTACTTTAGTTTCTCACCTATATAGAAGGGGTAAAAATAGTACTTGCTCTATAGCACTGTTCTTAGAGTTTAGTTGGATAATTCATACAGGTTGCTTCATACAATACCTGTCTGGTACATTTAGTGCACTTGTGAAATATGACATGGTGACTTGTTCTTTCTCTTCTGATCATCTAGTTCTTTCTCCTGCTGTCATCTATCCTTCTCCTCTGCCTACTTTCTTTCCTCCTTTTTTTCTTCTTTTCATCTCCCCCTATCGTAAAGCCAAAAACATGAAGTTTAAGTACATATATTTTAAAATATATTAAATACAATTTTACAGTTATATTCATAATTTAAAAGTGAGTGCATTTACTGTTTTTTACACCTCTCCTTAAAACAAACTCTGCATTTATTGAACTAAAATTAGATGAAGATATTTATTATGTCTTACTGGCACTCAATGGAGTAACTCAGTGGTTCCCAAACTTACCTGCACATTAGAATCATGTGGGACCTTATAAAAATTTCCAAGCCCAGGACACATACCAGATCAATTAAATCACAATATGTGGGTCTAGGACACAAGCATCAGTAGCCATTGAAGCTTTCCAGGTGATTCCCGTATGATTCCAATGTGTAGACAAATTTGGGAACCATAGATTAATGGCTTTCTGTTCCTTCCACAGTGTCTCAGCTACTTCAGCATGTGGTTCTGAATCTTGGCTGCACATTAGAATCACCTAAGAAGCTTCTAAACAATACTGCTTCTTGGGCCCTGTTCTGCATGAGGTCTGAATATTTCTAACATGCAACCAGCATGAAGAGCCCCATTCTAGCAGGGTTGGTATCCTGGTAGATTTTGTGATCGGAGTGACTCCAGTGCCATCTCCTCAATGTTCCTCTCAAATACTTTCTCCTCACGTTTTTGAAAATTCCAGTCCTTTCTCTTGCAAGCCTAATATGGAGATGAGTGATGTGATACTGATAAGTTTTTGGTCTGTTTTGCTTTCAGTATGGGATTGTGCTGGATGCGGGTTCTTCTCACACAAGTTTATACATCTATAAGTGGCCAGCAGAAAAGGAGAATGACACAGGGGTGGTGCATCAAGTAGAAGAATGCAGGGTTAAAGGTAAGATGAAGACCAAGGGAAGGGGAGGCCGACAGTGGGGCATGAGAACATGAGAGGTGTATGGCCAGTAGAACACAAGAGAAAAAGGAGCCCCAAGCATAGGAAGCCAAGTGAAGAACACAGTGCAGCTGCTGTTGTTATGTTATCGTTACAGAAATCATATTGAAATCAGTCCTTAATGATCAAACCCTAAGAATAAACACACATAAATATAATTAATAGTAGCTCCCATCAACAGAACACTTCTGCATGCTATGTACTTAGTACCGAACATGTGTTACTTCAGTATGCCCTCATAATCTCCCTTTGAGGTATGTATTATTATACTAATTTTTTAAAAATGGGGGCACTGAGGTTGAGAGAGGTTATACCACTTGTATGTTACTCAAGCTAGTAAGTGATGGGGCTGCGGTTCAAACCAAGTTCTGCCCAACTTCAAGTCTACATCTTAGCCAGTGCTTCTCAAACTTGAAACTGCTTGAGCTTGTCAAAAACACAGATGATGGCATGGGCCCCATCCCCTAGAGTTTCTGAGTCAGCAGATCCGGAATGAAGCCTGCGAATTTGTATTTCTAAGAAGTTCCTAGGTGATGCTGATCCGGCTGGTTCAGATATTGCTCTCTTAATCTTTGTACCCTGATACCCTGATCTACAGCTTGGAAGACATTTTTCAAAGCTTTCAGCCTCTGTTTAGGGAGGAAAGACCAAATTATAGGTTCTTAGGGCTGGGAAAAGGAACTTACAGATCGTTTAAATTTTGTTTCACAGAGAAGGAAACAAAATCCTGGAGGATTAGTGCCTTGAAAGTAGCAACAGAATTGAGACAAGAATCTAGGTCTCCTAATTACACTCTAGGCTTCCTGCTACTCTAAGCTGCTGGATTATATATCAACAACTTTTTTCTTTTAAGGTCATAATATAAGTTAGAGTGGTTGACATTCAGCTTTCACTCCCTTTACCCAGTACCCCACCATGCACCATTGTACCACAATCTCTCTGACTTTTCTCTCTCTTAGCCTTTTGAGCTGGGAACCCACTGCTTGTTTTTAGTTGGACCAATAGCCTAGATCCTGGAAGATAATTGATTTTTAGTTTGATAGGCTATGGAATCCACTAATTTTCATAGTTTATCAAGAAAGTAGTAGAGAGGAGATATTTCCAAGAGAGCAAGTCATTCTACCCAGTAGCCCATCAATACTGAGACTCTGGCTCCATCAGTACTGAGACAGTACTTCTAGCCTTTCTTAAAGCCCAAATCCCTCATATTATTGGCTTTTATTTAACCCACTGCCTTCCATTTTTAAAAGTTATTTTAAGGGCTGGGCATGGTGGCTCATGCCTATAATCCCAGCACTTCGGGAGGCTGAGGTGGGCAGATCAGAAGGTCAGGAGATGGAGACCATCCTGGCTAACATGGTGAAACCTTGTATCTACTAAAAATACAAAAAAATTAGGGCATGGTGGTGCGTGCCAGTAGTCCCAGCTACTAAGGAGGCTGAGGCAGGAGAATTGCTTGAACCTGGGAGGCAGAGGTAGCAGTGAGCCGAGATCGCGCCACTACACTCCAGCCTGGGCAACAGAGCAAGACTCCGTCTCAAAAAAAAAAAAAAAAAAAAATCTAGAAGATATCTTTCTTCTGAGACTTAACCCATGAGTGTTTGGCCTAACAAATGCAGGATTTTTCCCTCTCAAAAGAGAGAGTTCTCTAGTTAATCAAATGTTGAACACAAATTTTCTGAATCCAAACAATTAGCTGGTAACTTAGAGCTGATTTTCTCATGGTTGTTAGGCTGTTTGACAACCTGTGAATGATCTGGATAACTTATTTAAATAATTATCTTTAAAGCAATTACTCTGCTATGAAGCACTGATAGTGTAGATACTTATCTTAATGTGAGATGAAAGTGTTGTTATAACTTCAAAAAGCTTAAGGAATCTTGGCTCTAATCCTCCATAGCAACAGTCAGTTTTGCTCTCAAACTGGAAAAACAGTTTTGCTAGGGAAGCAGGATATCAGAGTGGAAAAGTCACCAAGGATATGTAGATTCTGTTTCTCTTTCTTATAACAGGAAGCAACTCCACCTCAGAAACTTTAAGGTGCTGGCCAGGATCAGATAGCTAGTTAGGAGCAGCTTTCATCTTTTCAGTAAAAGCCAATTTGTCTGCTGCTTAATTTTTATTCTAAGTGTCATCTTTAGGTCTTTTAGGAACTAGTGTCATTAATTACAATGTTGTGGAGGAAATATCAAAAAGCAGCTAATGGAGTAGCTATCTATAAGATCCCCATTAAAGTCTGAGAATGTTATGCAATTGAATATGAAATTGCACCATCCAGTGGCAGAATTATTGAACATTGGACAGACCCAACTTAAAGTTTGGAAATTAAATCCTCTCAAGGCTAGGTCCAGTGAATTACCCTCTAACACAATAACCTAATGTGTAGTACATCAGGAAATTGTTTTCTTGTATTTTTTTCAAAACGCCGTATTTTGATCTACTATTGTTAAGGTATGTTTTATAATTTTTTTTTTAAAAGATTGTTATCTTCTACATCTTTTCCTAGGTCCTGGAATCTCAAAATATGTTCAGAAAGTAAATGAAATAGGCATTTACCTGACTGATTGCATGGAAAGAGCTAGGGAAGTGATTCCAAGGTCCCAGCACCAAGAGACACCCGTTTACCTGGGAGCCACGGCAGGCATGCGGTTGCTCAGGTATAGCAGCATGTAGGGACCAAAGAGTATCTGGGAGTTAGGCTTGGCAGTGAAAGAGCCTCTGAGGTTATGGGAGAGAACCACACTCCCTAATACCCCAAGTTCCACACACCCAAATCCATACCTAAGAAAGGAAATTTCAGTAAGTGAATAAAATGTCCAAACTCTTAGCATATACAGGGATAGGATGTTATGTATGTTAAAAAAAAAAAAAAAAAAAAAGCCCCCTTGTGCATCTCCCTATGGGGAATTCAAGAGGGATGGGGCACAGGGATAGAAAGACGAGGCCCGTATACTCTGGGGTTTGGGGCTACAGACTTAGCTACTCAATAGCTGGGAGGAAGAGGATAAGAGGAGACTCATAGACATCCCATGTCATAAATATTCACAACTAGCACATCTTTATATCACTTGATACCTGTGTGAATTATTTATTCACTTGTTCATTCATTCAGCATGTAAAGCCTGCTCTATCCAGAATATGAAAACTCAACCCTCAAGGAAATCAGTTTCAATGCAGGGTGATCAGTGTTTTAATAGAGGAGTGCTCAGAGCTGCTACGGGAGCACATTTGGCCCTGCCCAGGGTGAGAGGAGGTCAGGAAAACTTAGAGGAAGGGATGCCTGAACTGAATCATGAAAAATGAGTTGGAGGATCGGGGAATGGCTTTATCAGCAGAGCAGACAGCATGCATTCAGTAACTGATGTTTATCCAGCACCTATTATATGTCATATGTCAGGCACTGTTCTAAGTACTTCGGATACAACAGTGAACAGGACAAAGTCTCTGACTTCATGGAGCTTGTGTTCTACCAGATGTGCAAAGGCAGGGAAGTGTGAGACGCACATTCAGAGGACTGTAAGTAGTTCTGCCTAGATAGAAGATAGGTGAGTAGTGTAAAATAATAATGATAATAATAGTAGCAGCTCATATTTATTGAGCCCTTCCTATGTTCTTAGCACTGCGCTAAGCACTTAATTGAACCATCGTAACAACTCTGTGAAATTAATTATTATTAACAAGATACAGAAGCTGTGGCTTACAAATGTGAAGTAACTCACCCAAGGTCACACACCTGGGAAGTGGTAGAGCCAGGATTCTGAGTGGGATTCTGAAAAGGAAGGGTCCAGGTCACAAAGTGCCCTATGGGCCATGCTAGGAAGTTTGGAGTTTATCTTAGAGAGAGTAGGAAGCCATTAAAAGACACTACACAACTCGTGACACTGGTAGAGAAGATGGATTGGAGGGGAGAAAAGCTGGGGATAAAAGGAAGGCAGTTAGCAGGTGTGGAAGCCATTTAAATGAGAGATGACAGGGGCCTAATGCCAGCTGGAAGGTAGCATCCTCTTGCTCAGAGACTCCCAGGGTTGCGCAGCCTAGCTCTTGGAAGCAATTGCATCCCATCTTCATTAAGACAACCCTGGAAGATTCCTTCTTCAGGTCTCAAAGTCTCAAACAGACCCAAGAACTGAGTTATAATATGGGGAAGATTTTTCCCAGGCTGGCAGCAGAGGAGTTTGGATGTATATTCCAGGTCATTTGCCACCTGGTTTCTACTAGAACCCTAATTAAAAACCTGGAGCAGAGTCTGGCCATGTAACCAGCTAGGAGCCACACACAATAGCTAATATAGCACACACCAGCTTCAGGTATGGTCATCAAACCATACCCAGCTATCACCACTACAGTAATTTTAAGAGCCTTTGATAACTTTTTGAGCCAGGGAACTTCAGAACAAAAACGGTATTTTTAAGGAAAACCAACCTATGAAAGGATGGGAAGGATGTGGATTTGGAGAGAGATGAACAAAAGATTAATTCTACCTCATCCAAAAGAAGGGTTCCTTGGACAGACATATGCGAAGATCCCCATCTCTCCATTTATTCCAGTGTATTATGATTCACTTCTTAGTAGCAGTGTGTGGATGCTATAGCTGAAATGGGTAATGTAATTATTAAAGCAAAAATGATAACCTCAGCTCTTCCTTTGTACAGGATGGAAAGTGAAGAGTTGGCAGACAGGGTTCTGGATGTGGTGGAGAGGAGCCTCAGCAACTACCCCTTTGACTTCCAGGGTGCCAGGATCATTACTGGCCAAGAGGAAGGTGCCTATGGCTGGATTACTATCAACTATCTGCTGGGCAAATTCAGTCAGGTGAATATCTCACAGCATCCATGGAGGTGGCTCTCTGGAGGCCAATGCCATTGCTATCTCAGGCAGTACTTGGGTCGCTAGCCAGAATGAATGAATGAATGCTGGATGGATGGATGGATGCATGGATGAATGAATTTACTGTCACATTTGTAAGGGTCACTAGGGGTGTAATTCTCTTACAAGACCTTCTATTGGGAGAATAAGGAAGACATGTCTTTGCCTTAGGGAGGCATAAAGGAAATTAAAAATGTATCAGTAAAAATTAGAATAGCTAACATTTGCCTTCTGCTATGTGTCTCGTGCTGTGCTCAGCACTTTTCATGTTTTCTCTGATTTCATCCTTAGAACAACAGTATGAGGTACTACATCATCCCCATTTTAGAGCCCCATATCGATGTCTAGAGAGGGTAATTATTCTGCCCATGGCTATACAACTAACAAGTGACTGAGCGAGAATTTGAACTTGAATGTGTCTGGCCTCAGACCTCTTGTTTGTAAACACTAGTTACACTGCTTCTATGTCTGGCAGTCTAAGCTATGTCTTTGAAGCCCCTCTTTTCTTGCTGATAATCTGTTGTAGATCAGGAGCCTCTAGTGAGCTTTGCCTCATCTTTATGCCCCTGTTTCTTTGCCTTAGGAAATCCCTGACTCCAATAGGTAGTATGAAAAGCAGAGTGTCCAGAGACTTCTAGCACTGGTAACTGTACTGTCTTTCAGAAAACGAGGTGGTTCAGCATAGTCCCGTATGAAACCAATAATCAGGAAACCTTTGGAGCTTTGGACCTTGGGGGAGCCTCTACACAAATCACTTTTGTACCCCAAAACCAGACTACTGAGTCCCCAGATAATGCTCTGCAATTTCGCCTCTATGGCAAGGACTACAATGTCTACACACATAGCTTCTTGTGCTATGGGAAGGATCAGGCACTCTGGCAGAAACTGGCCAAGGACATTCAGGCAAGTATAACTCAATCCAGACCTGCCCTCCTCACATCTGTGCCTCCAGCCCCCACATCCTGTTGTTTTCTCTTTCAAATTCAGTAGTTTGTCTGAACTTGGTTATTATACTTTCCAAACCTTTTTAGGGAGGATATTGAACTACATCTGGTCGACCCCTATAAATTGTTTCAACCAGACATCACCTCCCATGTTTGTTTACTGTGTTATCTCTACGGACACAACTGAGATCTTCTCTCAGGAAATAAGTTCTCACCCTCATGGGGTTGATAATGAAAATTATGTGGTAGAATATTGTTTGTTGGAGGGGGAATTGCAATTTATAAGCTCCTTTAGACCACTTTTTAAAGCTCTTTATCCTACAAACTACGATAAAACAAGAGTTGTTAGAAATGACCCAGAGAGGAGAAGGAAAAAAAAAAAAAAACACTTCAGGAAAAGCACAAAATGTATCAATTGACACTTCAAATCTTGTCATCTTGTCCCCAGATGCTTTCTGCATTTTGAAGACAAGAAAAGTTAAACATACTTTGGGAGGCCAAGGCGGGTGGATCACTTGAGGTCAGGAGTTGGAGACCAGCCTGGCCAACATGGTGAAACCCCATCTCTACTAAAAATACAAAAAAAAAAAAAAAAAAAAAAAAATTAGCCGGGCATGGTGGCACATGCCTGTAATCCCAGCTATTTGGGAGGCTGAGGCAGGAGGATCACTTGAACTGGGAGGCGGAGGTTGCAGTGAGCCAAGATCGTGCCACTGCACTGCAGCCTGGGCCACAGAGTGAGACTGTGTCAAAAAAAAAAAAAAAAAAAAAAAGAAAGAAAGAAAGAAAAGAAAAGTTAAACATACTCAGCATCATGTGAGTACCAGGCACACCCTGACAAGTAAACACAAAGCCAGGATGTCACATCCAGCTGTTCCCTGTCTCCACTGAAAGGATAACCAGTTCTCTGCTCTCCTCCAAAGCATTCTCTCTTGTTTTCAAAACCACTATCAGTAAGATGGTCCTGGGAGTAGGGGGCACTGAGAGACATCCACTGAGCCTCAAAGCTCCATTAAGCTTCTTATCCACAGCAGCCTCCTTTCTTCTTTAGTAGGTTGTGGGTTAGAAATTATTTTTATTGGGCCAGGCGTGGTGGCTCATGCCTGTAATCCCAGCACTTTGGGAGGCCGAGGCAGGTGGATCACTTGAGGTCCGGAGTTTGAGACCAGCCTGACCAACATGGCAACATCCTGTCTCTACTAAAAATACAAAAAATTAGCTGGGTGTGGTGGCAAACACCTGTAATCCCAGCTACTAAGGAGGCTAAGGCAGGAGAATTGCTTGAACCTGGGAGGCTGAGGTTGCAGTGAGCTGATTGTGACATTGCACTTCAGCCTGGGCGACAGAGCAAGACTCCGTCTCAAAATATATATATATATATATATATATAATTTTTTTTTCTTGGATAGGAGAATGCTTGAAGAAAAGAATTTAAAAAATAAAGAATTTTTAAAAACTAATTTAAAAAATTTTCATACTATTGGCTTAAATGATCTAAAAGTAACTGGGAGTTTCTGATTCTCTCCTTGGAGGGAGGGTTGGTCCATAATGACATCCCTGTCATTATGTAGGCTCCTGGAGAACTACCTCCAGGCCCAAATTTTTGACAACCTTGAGAGTTTCCTTATGAATCTGCTCCTGACCTAGATGATTAGGACTAAGCACTCAGGGACATTTCAAACTAATGGCATTTCTGGGCCCAGTTTTAACTATGTCAGCATTCTTTGAATAGTCAAATACATATATATCTGATACTACTTCTGGTGCCTGTTACACAAATCCATTTTTCACATTTATTCCTAAGGGTGAAAAAGGCAGGGCAGGCCATGTTGATGCCAATACCAAGTGGTGGGATGTTGTACAGTGCCTACATATCGATTAAGTCAGACTGTGCCTATTGTATCCAAAGCGTTCACACATGATGCTTTCAAGTGATTTTTCCATTCAGGTTGCAAGTAACGAAATTCTCAGGGACCCATGCTTTCATCCCGGATATAAGAAGGTAGTGAACGTAAGTGACCTTTACAAGACCCCCTGCACCAAGAGATTCGAGATGACTCTTCCGTTCCAGCAGTTTGAGATCCAGGGTATTGGAAACTATCAACAATGCCATCAAAGCATCCTGGAGCTCTTCAACACCAGTTACTGCCCTTACTCCCAGTGTGCCTTCAATGGGATTTTCTTGCCACCGCTCCAGGGGGATTTTGGGGTAAGTTTGTGAAATGATGAGGTATAGGATGTCTTGTTTACAAGTTATAGAATATGTGCCTACAAAGAATTTAAATAATAGGATGTATTTTTCTCTTACATAATGTCTTGAGGTAGATGATTGGGGTTGGTTCTTCAGCTCAACTATGTCAGAACTTGGGATCAGTTTTTTCCACTATCTTTGTGATCTTTTTGTACTAAGGTATGTTACTGCTCCAAGCACCACATCACTAGGTCACTGCCTCCTTTTTGGCTCTAGGCAGCACCTTAAGCCCAGGTTCATCTCCATTCTAGTCAACAATAGGAGTACTGCCTTTCTGGAATGGGGGAGGTCCCAAAGAGGTTAGCCCCAGCAGTGTGGGAAAACTGACTGGGGGTTGTGCCCAGGAGACCTTGTGGGACAGACCTCCTACAGCCACAGAACAGCCACTCTGATTTGGCATCTCCTTTGGCCAAGTGACATAGCAGAGTTCCCAGGGCTGGGGATGCTAAATCTGCCTCTCCCTTGTCTCTGCCTGTCCCCAGGGATGTTTCTCTCTTCAGGATGTCACAATGCTTACTGTGGGTTAAGACAAGGACAGGTTTCCTGCTAGGGAACCCAGGATGGTGGGGAAGCTGATTGTCCACCCTGATCTCACTTTTTCTGGTGTAGAAATTGTGAGTTTGGGGGAAATTTTTCACAAGCTTGGTGCCAGACAGAATGGGAGGAGAGGTGACATGCATGTGAAAGTTTGATTCTCTTCCTGTCTGCTTGGAGTTTTTTCACTTCTTTGTGGCCCTGGGAACTGTCTCATCTTCATATTTGATTTCTGGGATATTGCTGGTGATCATCTCAGTGCTGTACATTTGTTTCTGGTTTTCTGTGGTTGGGGAGCATGAAGCCAGCTTGCTTCCATGCCACTATTTTGGAATCAGACATCCAAGCATCATATTTTCTTTCACATGCAAAGCAAAAGCAGGAGAGACGTTTAAGGTTTTCTTTGCACACATCTCTTGCACACACATTTTGCAGAAGTGCCGACTAACATCTTTTCAGATCCTGCTGGCCAGAACTTGGTGAAATATATACTCCAAACCAATCTGTGCCAAAGAGAAATGGATTAATATGGTTAGTTTAGACTAATTATTATCACCTGAGGAGTCTTTTTTGAGCATATTGCTTTCCTCTACTTGGGTAAAATCAGGACTTCATAAGCGAGGAAGAAGGGGGCGAACTATGGGGTATGTACCTGTTAGTCTGCCATAGGTGGCTTCTCAAATGTCAGAAGGAGGAGAAGCAGCAGTTAGATGACATGGCTGAGGGTTTTCCTCTATAAAGACGTTTAGGAAGTAGAAACTCAGGAAATCCCAAAGAAACATTGAAGATAACATCATTGTCATTATGTTTTGAAGAGTTGGGGGATTATTTGAATCCTAGCTCCAAATTCCTTATTTTCTTAATAACTCCAGAATAAGATAAAATATTTGAGCAGAGGCAGAAGAGATGCCTCTTAATCGACTCAGTCTTCAAATTTCATATTTTGGTCCCAGAGGCTAAGCATTATTATAATCATAGTTTAGTAGCATATTGAAAAATTAGCTACCATCTGTCAAATGCCAATTATTGACTAAGAACTCTATGTATATTATCTCATTTATTCATTCAAGATATTCAGAGAAATAAGGCTTTTGCCTGCTTTCATGCTTTCTAAACCCTTTTAAGAAAACAGATCAGCATGTGAGAAGGGAAGTTCAGCTCCTCCCCTCCAGGACCCCAGCAAGAGAGTTTCTCCCAAGGTCACCTGGTCTGGCCCAAGACAAAGCTCTATGAAGAGAACATAGGCTCTGTCCTAATCAGAACTGATTCTGCTTCTGGCTTCTTATGAACTGTATGAGTTCTTCATTTTCTTGGTCTCTGAGAAAACAATAGTAATGCCATAGATCTAGGCTTACCTTAACCATGGTCCAAACCACAGCCTCCCCTCCCCTCAAGGTTCCTGAGGGAAATACATGACATGAAAGACAATGACTGGCAGAGTAGTATTTGGTTATTAGTTGGCTGCAAATCCAAATTCAGAAGAAACTAAACCTCACTTGAATGCCCTGTGGCTGAGCTGGCACTGGCTGCTCACCTAGGACTGTTTTTGGGCCAGGGCCCTTGCCTTAGATTGAACTCCTTGAAGAGGAAGGAGGGTGTCACCTTGGCCAAGGGCCTTTTTCATTCCAGTCACTGCAAGGATGTAAATCTAAAGTCAGTGAACATACCCTTGTGTCTTGAGTTTGTAACTTCTCAGAAAGTTTCACTTCCTGGGAAACATGGCCCAATTCCTGCCTTCAAGCTTGAGCAAACCTTTCCTCCTCAGGGGACTGGAATTTCTTGCCTTTGAATGTGATTCATCCAACCAAAGCAGGGAGAGGTAGGGGCTGGAAAAGGGTGGAGGAGTCTTGAACTCCCCCTGGAGGCTTTTCTAGTTGATCCCTTAGTTCCTCATTGAGATTGTTCTCCCAGCCTTCTGAACCTCAGTTTGGCAGTTCCTGAGACTATCTCATTGCCTACCTCTATGTAGGATCTTCTCCTCTGGATACAGCCCTCAGGATCAGGACTGTCCTGTCCCTATTTCTGCATTGGCAGTTTCCTTCTGCTTCAGATTTTTGGTGTTTTTTGTTTTGTTTTGTGTTATGCTCTCTGTAATATATCCCTAAAACTTAAAGTCTTTTTGTCTGTTTCCTCATCTGTAAAATGGGGATAGAAATATCTACCTCGTTGATAGTTGTGAGCCAGACAAGCAGTGATGGTCTGGGAAATGTCTAACAACCAACTCTCAGGGAATGGGGAGTTGATTTGTAGCACTTACCAGTTTCCATGGTGTAAATAGTTCTACCACAGCCTATTTCAAGCTATCAACGTATTAACTGGCTCACAAAAATCTGGAAATTTTAAGAATCAGCTCTTGTGGGTGCGTAAGAAAGAGTCAACTCCAGCACACCACTGTAAATAGCAAAAAGCTGTCATACCCCAGCACCACCCTTAAAAAGGTTAGGTCTTTATCCTGGCAGTCTTCATTCTATGCTGTCCTTCCTGCAGGGAGTTCTTATTATTGAGTCCTGCCTCTTGAAGAGTAACTATGTGCAACACAGATATCCAGTTTCATTCCCATTATTTCCAGAACTAGTTAGCCTGGGTGTTCTCAAGCCACAGAGAATTTGTTGGGGAGAGAATTTTTGCCACAGTTGCATTTAGCACTGATGATCTGATTCTTAGTCGGTAAATATAGTATTAAAAATTGTCAATGCTTTAGTCAGTCTGGCTACCCTGTAGCCTTGGTTGCTAAACAGAATCCAATGTTGTGGACAAATTAGAAACACTAACAAGAAAGAGGGAACGCCTGTAGGGAATTACTTATGAGGTAATTTAGAAATTATGTTTAAAGACCACATTGTGCTGTTTATATAAACAAGAAAGAGAATAAACAAGTTCAATAGGAAACTGGAATTAAAGAACATTAAAAGCATATTTGTTTACATATACATACATAAATATGTGTGTATATTTATATTTATGTTGGTGCAAAAGTAATTGTGGTTTCAGACTGTGAATTTTAAATCATTATAACTAGGCTGAAACACATCTTTATTAATCATAATGGGAACCATTACAATCAACACATTTTTTGCCAATGAGAAATAAGTTTATTTATTCCTGTAGCATAAAAATCTGTGCTTCGGTATTTGATGAACTCTTGGAAAGCATTTTCTGCACATCCTGCTGGTTGCGGAAGTGTTTTCCTTGCAAAAAGTTGTCGAGATGCTTGAAGAAGTGGTAGTCGGTTGGAGAGTGGTCAGGTGAATGTGGTGGATGAGGCAAAACTTCATAGCTCAATCCATTCAACTTTTGAGGCATTGGTTGTGCGACGTGTGGTAGGGCATTGTCGTGGACAAGAATTGCGCTCTTTCTGTTGACCACTGCTGGCTGCAGGTGTGTTGCAGTTTTCGTTGCATGTCATTGATTTGCTGAGCATACTTCTCAGATGTAATGGTTTTGCCGGGATTCAGAAAGCTGTAGTGGATCACACTGGCAGCAGACCACCAAACAGTGACCATGACCCTTTTTTTGGTACAAGTTTGGCTTTGGGATGCACTTTGGAGCATCTTCTCAGTCCAACCACTGAGCTGGTCGTCACCAGTTGTCGTATAAAGTACACTTTTCATTGTATGGCACAATCTGATTGAGAAATGGTTTGTTGTTGCCCAGAATAAGAGAAGATGACACTTCAAAACGACGATTTGAAACAAATTTTTGGTCAGCTCATGAGGCACCCATTCATCAAGCTTTTTCACCTTTCCAATTTGCTTCAAATGCTGAACAACTGTAGAATGGTCACGTTGAGTTCTTCAGAAACTTCTCATGTAGTTGTAAGAGGATCGATCAGCTTCGATGATTGCTCCCAGTTGGTCGTTATCAACTTCCGATGGCCGACCTCTATGCGCCTCATCTTCAAGGCTCTTGTCTTCTTTGCAAATCTTCTTGAACCACCACTGCACTGTACATTTGTTAGCAGTTCCTGGGCCAAATGCATTGTTGATGTTGTGAATTGTCTCTGCTACTTTACAACTCATTTTGAACTCGAATAAGAAAATCGCTCAGATTTGCTTTTTGCCTAACATTATTTCCATAATCTAAAATAAACATAAAATGAAAGGCAATAATAACTCATTAGCAAAAAGGCATAAAGCAAGAGATGCCCATTAAAATGATGTATAACATAACCACATTTATTTAAGAAAGTACTGTAGCATCAAAGGGCAAATTCCAACAATGCAAAAACCATGATCCCTTTTGCACGAACCTAATTACGTACCCCTGGGTTATAGATACCAATCAAGTAAGGATTATCAAGTAAGGGTGACTTCTAGTATGGACATTAAGGAGCTCACCACAGATTTTGACTTCAGTGGTGGAGCATCTCATTGACATCTAAAGGCAAACTCGGGAATTCCTAGAGCTGAGTCAGTATTTCCCTCAAGAGTTGGCTTTGGGTCCATTCTGGCGAAAGAACACCTATGGGATTGAATCCCTAAAACCTCACCCTAAAAACAGGATCAGGATGATTCCTAAAGACTTTTTAAAAAAGTCATCTACCTTGGTCACAGGAACTTGGTGACATGATCTTGAACCATCTGATTTTGAGCAATGTATCTTCCTGGGGTATTAAAAGAAGATAGTTTTTGTTCCTCAGTATAATTCTTGGGATTAAAAATGGAAGCATTCTAAACTGTTCTTTTTTTAATTTTTACTTTTTATTTTAAGTTCTGGGGTATATGTGCAGAACATGCAGGTTTGTTACATAGGTATACATGTGTCATGGTGGTTTGCTGCACCCATCAACCCATCATCTAGGTTTTACACTCCACGTGCATTAGGAATTTGTTCTAATGCTCTCCTTCCCCTAGCCCCCAACCCCCTGACAGGCCCCAGTGTGTGATGTTCCCCTCCTTGTGTCCATGTGTTCTCATTGTTCAACTCCCACTTACGAGTGAGAACATGCAGTATTTGGTTTTCTGTTCTGTGTTAGTTTGCTGAGAATGATGACTTACAGCTTCATCCATGTCCCTGAAAAGGACATGAACTCATTCTTTTTTTATGGCTGCATAGTATTTCATGATGTATATGTGCCACATTTTCTTTATCCAGTCTATCATTGATGGGCATTTGGATTGGTTCTAAGTCTTTGCTATTGTAAATAGTGCTGCAATAACATAGTTATGCGTACGTCTTCATAGTAGAATGATTTATAATCCTTTGGATGTATACCCAGTAACCGGATTGCTGGGTCAAATGGTATTTCTGGTTCTAAATCCTTGAGAAATCGCCACATTGTCTTCCACAATGGTTGAACTAATTTACACTCCTACCAACAGTGTAAAAGCCTTCATATTTCTCCACAGCCTCGTCGGCATCTGTTTCCTGACTTTTTAATAATTGCCATTCTAACTGGTGGGAGATGGTATCTCATTGTGGTTTTCATTTTCATTTCTCTAATGACCAGTGATGATGAGCTTTTTTTCATATGTTTGTTAGCTGCATAAATGTTTTCTTTTGAGAAATGTCTGTTCATATCCTTTGCCCACCTTTTGATGGGGTTTTTTTTTTTTTTTCTTATAAATTTGTTTAAGTTCCTTATAGATTCTGGATATTAGACCTTTGTCAGATGGATAGCTTGCAAAATTTTTCTCCCATTCTGTAGGTTGCCTGTTCACTCTGATGATCTAGACCAGTCTTAAAAGAAGATATACAAATGGTCAATAAACATGAAAAAATGCTCGGTCTCACTAATTATCAGGGAAATGCAAATTAAAACCACAGTGAGACACTACCTTACTCTGCTGCAAGAATGGCTATAATTTAAAAATTAAAAAATAATAGATGTTGGCGTGGATGTGGTGTAAAGGGAACACTTTTACACTGCTCGTGGGAATGTAAACCAGTACAACCACTATGGAAAACAGTATAGAGACTCCTTAAGAAACCAAAAGTAGAACTACCATTTGATCCAGCAATCCCACTACTGGATATCTACCCAGAGGAAAAGAAGTCATTGTATGAAAAAGATACTTGCACACACATGTTCACAGCAACACGATTTGCAATTGCAAAAATATGGAACCAGTCCAAATGCCTGTCAATCAACGAGTGGACAAAGAAAATGTGGTGTATATATATATACACATACACATATATGTATACATATATATACACACACACTATGGAATACTACTCAGCCATAAAAAGGAATGAAATCATGGCATTTGCAGCAAGGAAACATGATATATTAAGTAAAACAAAGTGGTATTATAAAAAATTATGTCTAGTATCATCATATTTAGGTTATATATGTACATATACACATATATAATTATATAAATATATATTCACTATTTTCTATTACATATCAATTTGCTGTAGATATTAAACAGTAAATTGTTAAAAAGTGTACATCTCTAGAGGATGGTTAAAGACAGACTTCCACTTTTTTTTTTTTGAGACAGAGTCTCACTGTGTCACCCAGGCTGGAGTGCAGTGGCGTGATCTCGGCTCACTGCAAGCTCCACCTCCCGGGTTCACATCAGTCTCCTCTTCAGCCTCCCAAGTAGCTGGGACTACAGGCGCCCACCACCACGCCCGGCTAATTTTTTTGTATTTTTAGTAGAGACAGGGTTTCACCATGTTAACCAGGATGGTCTTGATCTCCTGACCTCATGATCCGCCCGTCTCGGCCTCCCAAAGTGCTGGGATTACAGGCGTGAGCCACCGTGCCCAGCTGAGACTTCCATTTTTAACTTGTATTTAAATTCTGTATAATAAATGTGTTTCTTTTGAATAAGCCAGCATTTTAAAGATATAATGAACAGGGAAACTTCAAATGTTGAGAAATACATAAGAGCAAGATTCTGAGATGCCAGAGGGAGGCTTCTGAAGGTCATGGGAAATTTTTCAAGAGCCTATGGCATGTAGTGCCTTGGGGGGTTGGAGGTGGCATGGACCAGGAGGCCCTGCTGACTTGATCGCTGTGTATCCTACTGAAGGCTCAATATGTTGCTAAATCTACCTCATAGAAAGTTTTTGTTTGTTCATCTGTTTTTTATAATTTGTACTTATTTTATAAAGCAAATGTCACCACTTAGCAAAAGCAAGAGAATTTCTAGATGCTTAACTCATTGAGACTTTTGCTAATAGAATAAGCTCTAGGACTAATTTCAGAAAGTCTTTTGAAATGTAACAATTTAAGGAAATATTTATTATTGCTCTATTACATGCTCATTATAAAAAAATCAAACTGTACAAAAAGATTATTAAAGTAAAAACTAAAAGATCTCCTCTCCCTCTCGCTCCACCATCAGTTCGGTAGAGGAAAAATGAGAAATAGTTGTAGTAAACAGGAAGAACTTTTCCAGGTATTAGCTATGCGAATCCAAACATACACAGTCTGTCAGTTAACAGAGGTTGTTGTGCCTTAGGAACTAGAGAGAGAGCAGTTTTCTGCTGCTTATTTATAGAGCACTCACATATGCCAAGTGCCATGTTAGTGGGGGCAGATTCAAGCAAGAACAAGGGAGATTCCGTGCCTGCCATCACAGAGCTGGCATTCTCGAAGGCAGGCAGACATGAGACCAGAAACACAAGCAAAGGCAAATCAGACTGCTGCACATCAAAAGGAACTGCTGGGAAGAAAGAGACAGTCCTGTGAAAGGACGTAACAGAGGGTCCTAGAAACCCCTCCGAGGAGGGGATGTGGAAGTCCATGGAATTCCGGCAGAGGGAATAGCAAGTGTACAGGCTTTAGGGGAGGAAAGGCTTGGCAGGGATTGAAAGCCAGGGTGGCTGGGTATGGTGGGCATGGGGGCAGGGCCAGAACATGCCTGGTTTTCAGAGACCTTGTAGGATTGGATTTTTTTCTAAGTATAATTAGGAGCCACCAAAGGTTTTAAGCAGGGGAGTGATATGATCGGATTTGTTTTTAAAAGATTCCTGTGACTGCTGTTTGCAGGATGGGTTGGACTAGAACCAGAAAGCTAATATGGAGACTAATTAAGAGGCCATTGCAGTGTCCACACGAGATGATAGTGGCTTGGGTTAAGAGAGCTGAAATAGGACCATACCAAGATCTTCTTCTGCACCTGGCATACAATGATAATTAAAGTGCTGGAATTCCTGAGTTCAGGGCATATGGAGGCTCTCCAGTTTCTGGGGAGCTCGACTTCCTAGAGGAATGAGCATACCAGTTCAGAGGCTAAATGTATAGAGGTATTTATACCATTGCTCATAGGAGAAACTGCTGGTAATCAGGAGAATTACCAGCAGGGAGTTGTTGAATGAATTAAGATACATCTACACCGTAGACTCTTACGTGGCCATTAGAGTGGCCCCAGCTGACTTGGAAGGATTTCTATAAAGGATTGTTAAGAAAAGCAAGATGAAGAATCTGTTTAAAATTTCATTTCTAAAACAAACCCTTTATATGTATGTGTTTGTATATGATTATAGGAGCATGGGAAAAATGGAAGGTTTCATATTAAGTTGTTAGTATGAACTCCTGTTGGGACTGAAAGTGGAAGAAAAAAAATTAAGCCAAAAAAAAAAAAAAAGAAAATTTATTAAAAAGGACTAATATGCTCACGCTTATTTTATTAGATATATATGTCTAAGAATATTGAAAAATGCAACTTATTTCAGCTGGAACTGAGGCATATGGCCTGTTTGCAGCAGGAAATTTCTTTCCTGGTGGAGGATACTTTTCCTCATCTCTGAGTCACAGTGAGCCCCCAGTGGGATCTCGGCTACCTCTTGTTTCTTTGCCTACCAAAACTCTGTTTCTTTGTCTATGCGAATTACACTTTGGGAATCACATTTTCTTTCTACATTCACTTCTAGTTAAGTAATGTTACAGAAGGCAAATTATAATCCCCAATCTAACCATGTTTGCCACAGGGAAAACTTTATGCTCCCCTCAAATAATCCCAGTAAACTATGACTCAGCACAGTGCCTAGCAAACGGAGCTCAGTGTGTTTGCTGAATGAACAAATGATGTGCTCCTTTAATATCCAACATGATTTCCCCTAGAAACTGGCACCCTTTTGGGTAGGAAAGAAGAAAAGCACTAGAGTTGGGGTTTGAATTGCCTCATCCAGCAAGCTCTGCTCAATCATTTTCTCCCCTTTAAATTCATGCTCTATTAAAAGAGTAAAAAAGGCAGTTATAGGGTGGTATGAAGTATAATAAAAGTTACATATGTATCATAGAATGAGAAAAATGCTAGAAGCCTATATACTATATTTAATAGCAGTTGTCACTAAGTAGTAGAATTTAGAGGTCATTTTAATAGAATTTTTTTTTTGTTTTACTGATTTTAACTTTTAACTTTTTTATAGTTCTCCTGTTTGATGATGATAATGATTTTTAAAAAATTCAATTGTGTCTAAAATAGTACCTAGCCCATAGTAGACCTGTAATAAATATCTGTTGAATAAAGACGGATTTTTAAAGGAAAGCAGTACATATTCATTATAGAAAATAGGCAAAACATAAGCACAAAGGGAAAAAACCAATTTTGCTACTCAGAGATAACTCAATAGTGTATAGAATTTTCTAGTTTTATATATTTATTAAACATCCATATGTAGTACATAGTATTTTTAAATGAGATTTTTGCAACTCCTCTCTCTTTTCTTATTCTCTTTCCCCATTTTTCTTTCTCCCTGACTCTCCTATTACAATTATGGAGAAAAGTAACTGCCAGGTGGCTTAGAAATGTGTGTCAGCAGCAAAGTGGCTCCTCTTCCAGGAAGGAAACAGCTCTTGGGCCTGCAGTATCACTTTGTGTGTTAATTTACTCAGCAGAGCTTTCCAGGCACCTGCACAAGGGATGTGGCCTTTAGGAGAGCAAGTTGGCATCCCTCTGTGTGGAACACAGCCTAAAACTGCAATTTTTCTCTTGTAGGCATTTTCAGCTTTTTACTTTGTGATGAATTTTTTAAACTTGACATCAGAGAAATTCTCTCAGGAAAAGGTGACTGAGATGATGAAAAAGTTCTGCTCTCAGCCTTGGGAGGAGGTAAGTGACTAGGCACAGCAACTCTAACAGCATGAGTGCCCTGTGCCCTCGTTTATGCAGAGGATGTGAGTCTGCTCTGAAACTCCTGCTGGTTTGACCAAGATCCAGCAAATGTGTTAGAGAAGACCAGGTGGTGGACTCAGGAATGAATTTATTGGCATTCCTTGATAACTTGACATTCAGTGGCTTAAATAAGATCTTATTTTTTTTCTCACCTAATACAAAGTCTGGCAGTAGGCCGCTGCTGGCATGGGGTCAGCAGCTCTGCTCTGTCTCAGCCATTGCTTCTTCAGCTCTGCTGTTGTGCCTATTTCTCCATGGACACAAGATGGTGGCTGTGGCTTCAGGCATCACAGCCTTGTTCAGAAAGTTCAGAAAAGGGGTAGAACCAGATACATCTGTTCATTTTTACAGGAAAGCAAAAGCTATCCCAGACTCAGCAGTCTTCCGTTATATCTCAATGGCCAGGATTGACTGAGAAAACCAGGTGCAGAATTTTGTGACCAGCTTAAGCTCAGACCTATCATGAGCCACTTCCTTGAGCTGGGCACACTGTGGCCCACTCCCCTCCTCCAATCCCCAAATCAGAGTTCTGTTAGCAAGAAAGCAGGCAATTTGCAGAATCTGCCACATACACGATTGTGGTAAAATCCTCTCCATTTCCCAGGTCCAAGATATCTCCTACTTATTCATAAACTTGAAGCACAATTTTTTTCTTACCAGAGGCACTGAGCCATTCAACATCCAGTGCCACAAGATGAAAATCAAGGGATGAGATGTATGGAATCCACTCTGATTATAGAAGACATAGCTCAGAACAGCAGCTGTTTTTAAGTTGACAGTTGCAAAAGTGAATGGTGTTTTCATTCTTAAGAAATACTATCAATTAAAAATAGATGCTTATCCTTGTCTGCACTGACAAGGGGGAAGAGAGCTGAGCAAGAGCTGGGAAGCTTGCCATTCTCTCCAGGTATTTTGTCTAGAACATGAAAGAAATGTGGTCAGGGCCCTCATCAAGAGTTGCTCAAATGTCTCAGCACTTTACAAAAAGGTTAGCGGTGGTTTTTTGCATCTGGTGGTAATCTGTGGAAGAAGATAAGCATGTTGGAGTGGAGGCAATTTGAGACCAGGCCTACATATGGCTGCTGAGGAAGCAGATTTAGGCTGCTCTTTGAAAAAAAATTATTTCTGGTTTAGATTAAAAGTTCTCATCCTGGTTAACACGGTGAAACCCCGTGTCTACTAAAAATACAAAAAAATTAGCTGGGCGTGGTGGCGGGTGCCTGTAGTCCCAGCTACTCAGGAGGCTGAGGCAGGAGAATGGTGTGAACCCGGGAGGCGGAGCTTGCAGTGAGCCGAGATTGCGCCACTGCACTCGAGCCTGGGCAACAGAGCGAGACTTCATCTCAAAAAAAAAAAAAAAAAAGTTTTGTAAGGTTTCCTCTCTTATCCACATCTCATTTTTTACTTCATAAGATTATGTTAGGCTGGGAATGCTTATATCTAGACCTGTAGGTCTGCTCAGGTAAGTCATGTGGGGAATTGTTCAGAGGCCCTGCAAGTAAGCTAAGAAGGGCCTGCATTTGGGAGAATTCCTGAAGCATTTCGGGAAGGGGTTGCAGAGTTAGACCCCTGTCCTCACCCAGAGCCTATAGCATTGAGGTGGATGTTATGACCCAGGGTTCACTTTCCCAAGCTGCATCATCCACCCAGATAGAAAACATAGTTTTGTCAAGTACATTGTTAGGAGGTGACTCTTTCCTCTTTCCCTCCTAACTTCATCGTGGGGAAGGACTGCTACTCCAGTATGGCTTGTGTTTGGGAATGTTCCTTCTAAATACCTTTGGTAGAGAGATAATTAGCAATGTTTAAGCATGTACTGTGTGTTGACAGTGGTGGACATTTGCTTTCTGTGCTTTATGCATATCTATCATGCTGCCTTTCCCTGCTTTGGCAAGGGAAATAAAATGCAAACCATACTTGCTGACACTTAGGTGCCCGAAGTCATTGGGTCTCTGAAGTGGAGAGACTGGGAGAGTGAGTGGAAGGGAGACTCCATGGTTGTCCTCTGGCAGCTTCATTAGAGGGCTAGTAGAATCTTTCAGCAGCCAGAACGCAGCCACTTTTCTACTCTGAAAATCTGGGCATCCAAGATCTGGTCAGTCCAGGTGAACAATGTGATCAGATTCTATGTGTACTGATGACCAGTTATATCTCAGTGTACTCTGGATCCTCACATTCAGCCTCGTGAATATTCAGCCTTTCTAGGGAAAGGCATCCCATTCTTGAAGATCCATCAATGCCCCTTTATGTGGAGGCTGGAAAGAGGATATCCATGAAGGGAAGAGAACCTCGTCATGTTCCACTGCCCTGGAAATAGAAAGGAGAGAAGAGAGAGGGGAAGGTGGGAGAGAAAGGAGAGAGGAGAGTAGACTTCCTCTCCCAATTTGGAGAGCACATAGTAATGAATCCACCCACAAGCATGAGCATGACCAATTCTGGATTGATGAAGAAGGTGGATGCCTTTTTGGCTGCTATATTTTTGGCTACTGTCATAACCTTCAGGAGGCCAGACTGCATAGCCAATGTACAGCTTTCCAGACAGAGGAGGGGAATAGAAGTATTAAAGAATTCAGGGAAATTAGGCCAAAATGGCATCTCCCAGCCACCCCCTCCCCGCCACCGCCCCACACAAGGTATAGGCCAGCCTTTAAGGACCTACAGGGGCTCAGCACTTTCAAGTTGGACCTAAGAAGATTCTTGGGATTTTGTATCCCATAGGTATCATTCAATTGATAGGCCCAAGACTACTTCGATAGGGGAGGAGGTCTTTTCACAAAGGGAAAGCAGAATGCAGTGACTGAAAGGAAGGGGTAGGGACCTAGACAGGCAATGTCAACTGATGTCCACACCAAGGTCTCAAGAGCATGTCACATGAAGAGGAATCAATCAAAGGGTAATTTCCAGAACTGTGCTGAAAAGACAAGCTCCAAGCTGGGTCATTCTGAGGATTTCATCAGAGCAAGACAAGGCAGTCTAGTTATGGACTTATCCTTCCAGAAACTGGGGACAGGCAGGAACTAAGTGAGAAACAGACCCCAGCCAGGAGTTAAGATTTGCATATGGGATGACTCATGGAAGGGAGAGAAATCTGGGAAAAGAGGGGTGTGGTTTAGGCATCCAGGAGATACTACATATAAAACATCTGGCATAAGTCCAGATGGTACATGATGCATGCATAACAAATGTTCTCTTTCTGCCAAGGGTGTCCAGGAGGCAATGCCTATCTGAAGGGCTGAGGGATGGAGCAGCAGACAAAAGTCCAGGCTGAACTAGAGAGGTCCTGGCCTGTTGTCCTCAAATTGAGGGCAGGAGAATTGCAGAGGCTGTGGGCATCTGGGTGTATATTCACAACAGCTAGGCTAGGTAAGGGCAAGGGATGGCAAGCAGCTCTTAATATTTTTAGTAGGGAGTAGGATGAGTAAACATAGGAAGGACTCAAGGAAACAACCACTTTGCATGACTCAGATGCAAAAAAAGACATTAAGACAGAAGATAGAAGGTGAGATGTTGGCAGTGCTAGCAGTCCTCAGCAAAATGCTGCCTAAACTGTTGCAGAGCTGTGTTTCTCAAACTTCACTGTGCACATGAATCATCTGGGAATCATACTGGAATGCAGATTCTGAATTGGTAGTTCTAGGGTGAGGAATAACCAGCTCCCAAGTGATGCCGATGCTGCCAGTCCAGGGACTAAAGTCAGTGGTAAGGCTTTTTATGACACTGTTAAGATGCTCATAGAGGCTCTGGGCCAAAGGCTCTGGTCAACAGCATACAGAAAACTCAGATTAAACAAAGTTTAGGGGATGAACAGAAGTACTGAAATTTAGTGTTTTGGAACCTACTAGACCACAGGAACTACTTTTTTCCTGGAGAACCTATTATTATCTCACAGAAACCTGTGCAGGAAAAGCTTCCTTAAGAAATCCTAAACTATAAAACCCTGCTCCCACTGAAGGAGTGCAGCACCACCCCCAAAGCCCTCTGGAAGAGGCCAAACTTCAGGTGCACTGGAGCTGGGGCTTTCCCTTCTCTTCATCAGGTCTACTAGAGAAAAAGAGGGCCACAGAGAGATGCCTATTGTACGAGTATGATTTCTCCTTCACTTCACTTCTAGATAAAAACATCTTACGCTGGAGTAAAGGAGAAGTACCTGAGTGAATACTGCTTTTCTGGTACCTACATTCTCTCCCTCCTTCTGCAAGGCTATCATTTCACAGCTGATTCCTGGGAGCACATCCACTTCATTGGCAAGGTAATTTGGGGGCCTGTTGGGCTTGGGGGAGGTTGGGGTTCAGTGGTAGTGACTGAAGCAGCTTGGGGCTTAAAAGAGGGGGGAGTCAGCCTGGTGTAGCTTTGGCCTGATGTTCTGTTCTACCATTCTGCTTCGAACCCTGGCATTGTGTGTCAAGCCCTCCTAGGTCTGTTGGCCCACTGTGGGCATCCTCTCTAAGGACAGCTACTTGCATTTTCAGTTGCACCTTCTCACATAACAGTGACTAATTCCTTACAAAACAAAACACAAAATGAGATATATTAAAGTAACAGCATTTCAGCAGCTACAATGACTGTGTGCTGACTTCAGCAGCCCTCTGAAACGCCCCTTCCATAAGCTGGGAAAGTATGATCATGGTTTCATCATCCTTGTTGGTTATTAAGGATGACCAATCTGAAAGCTCAGTGTGAAGAAGGGGAGTGAGTGGCTGTGAATGATGAGACCATTCTTTAGAAGCCAGGCTTAGCATGAGTCCGGAAGAAGCAACTTCAATGCTGTGCTTTACCATAGCGCCACCTGCAGGTATCCAGGAATAGAGAACTCAGCTGAGTGACTCATGCTTGACCAAAAATACCCAGAGCAGTGTGCCTCTACCTTTTTAAGCCCATGCTCACTAGTGGGGAAAACGTTTTACCCCCTGTATTAAATATGGTGATTTCAAGCAAAACAAAACATTGAGACAGAGGGCTGTAGCAGGCCTGAGGATAACAGTGTCCTTACACTCTTGTCAGTGCTGATCTTGCTAATTCAAACTTAAATCTTTTCCTTGTTATAATATTCCAGACTTCCTTTAATTCCAGCAGTTTATTTTGTTTGAAAGATTATACCTATGTCAAATTTAGGACTGACACATGAGGTAGTCGTGATGCATGTGTGTATATACATTTTTTTAAAGAGACATGGTCTCACCCTGTCACCCAGGCTGGAATGAAGTGGTATGATCAGAGCTCACTGAAGCCTCAAACTCCTGGGATTAAGTGATCCTCCCCACCCAGGCTCCCAAATAGCTGAGACTACAGACGTGTTCCACCGTGCCCAGCTAATTTTATTTTCAACATAGTGAGGCAGGGTCTCACTGTGTTGCCCAGGCTAGTCTCAAACTCATGGCCTCAAGTGATCCTCTCTCCTTGGCCTCCCAAAGTGCTGAGATTACCGGCATGAGCCAGCCAGTGATTTATATTGTTTGAATTCTTCCAATGCATGATCCAATAATTCTAAGCCCTAGGTGATAACTCCTCTAACTCCTCCAACCACAAACAACAGACTTTCCCCACTGTTTGCAGATCCAGGGCAGCGACGCCGGCTGGACTTTGGGCTACATGCTGAACCTGACCAACATGATCCCAGCTGAGCAACCATTGTCCACACCTCTCTCCCACTCCACCTATGTCTTCCTCATGGTTCTCTTCTCCCTGGTCCTTGTCATAGTGGCCATCATAGGCTTGCTCATCTTTCACAAGCCTTCGTATTTCTGGAAAGATATGGTATAGCAAGAGCAGCTGAAATATGCTGGCTGGAGTGAGGAAAAAAATTGTCCAGGGAGCATTTTCCTCCATCGCAGTGTTCAAGGCCCTCCTTCCCTGTTTGCCAGGGCCAGTCTTGACCAGTGTGAAGCTTCCTTGGCTTTTACTGAAGCCTTTCTTTTGGAGGTATTCAACATCCTCTGCCTCAAGGACTTCCGGCAGACACTGTCTTTCATGAGTTTTTCCCAGCTACCCCTTTCTCCTTTGTACTTTGTGCTTGTGTAGGTTTTAAAGACCTGACACCTTTCATAATCTTTGCTTTATAAAAGAACAATATTGACTTTGTCTAGAAGAACTGAGAGTCCTGAGTCCTGTGATGGGAGGCTGAGCTGGCTGAAAGAAGAATCTCAGGAACTGGTTCAGTTGTACTCTTTAAGAACCCCTTTCTCTTTCCTGTTTGCCATCCATTGAGAAAGCCATACAATGTCTTTGGAGAAGGCAGACACACATTCCACTCCCAGCCTGCCCTGTGGGTAGCAGAATTTTCTACAGTAGGCAAATATGTGCTAAAGCCAAAGAGTTTTTTAAGAAATATATGTGCTCATGCAGTAAATACAGTTCTCAATCCCACCCAAAGCAGGGATGTCAATAAATCACATTCCTAGGTGATACCCAAATGCTACAGAGTGGAACACTCAGACCAGAGACTTGCAAAAAGCAGATGTACATATATACATTCAAACATCAGGGTTTACTATGTGGTAGGTGGTATATACATATCACAAAGAAAAATACGGTTACAACTCAGGGTCACAAAAGATGCATCTTCTAATGCATATTTTTATTATGGTAAAATATACATAAATACAATTCACCATTTTAACATTTAATTCATATTAAATACATATAAATCAGTGACATTTAGTACATTCACAGTGTTGTGCCACCATCACCACTATTTAGTTCCAGAACATTTGCATCAACAAGAAATTGTCTAGAGACAAGACTATCCTGGGTAGGCAGAAACCATAGATCTTTCTGTTTACAGCTGTGGAAACCAACTGTACCATAAAGATAGTTCACTGAGTTTTAAAGCCAAGCCACATCTTATTTTTCCAAGGTTTAATTTAGTGAGAGGGCAGCATTAGTGTGGAGTGGCATGCTTTTGCCCTATCATGGAATTTACACATCAGAATGTGCAGGAACCAAGTCTGGAAGTGTTGCCACCCCTGTCACAAAACTTGGGCTTTGTTTGCTTATTCCATGAAGCAGCAGCTATGGACTTTACCATGGAAACATGAAGAGACCCTCTACCCCTTTCCTTAAGGATTGCTGCAAGAGTTACCTGTTGAGCAGGATTGACTGGTGATGTTTCATTCCGACCTTGTCCCAAGCTCTCCATCTCTAGATCTGGGGACTGACTGTTGAGCTGATGGGGAAAGAAAAGCTCTCACACAAACTAGAAGCCAAATGTCCCTATATAGAGATCAAGTCACTTTTGACAACAGCCAGCTGAATATAAAAACTTAATAAAGCTGTGGAAAGGAACTCTTAATCTTCTTTTCTGCTACTTACGTTAAATTCACTAAATCTTGATTAGGAATCAAAATTCGAATTGGGACATGTTCAAATTCTTTCTAGTGGTAGTTGCCTATACTGTCATCACTGCTGTTGGTTTAGCATTTGTGGTGTACCACGCTGTGTGCTCAAGGGCATTACATTCATCTTCTCATTTAATCCTTACAACAATCCGAAGAAGGTAGGTGTTACCATTCCCACTTCACAGAAACAGAAACTGAGGTTCAGAGAGGTTAAGTCATTTGCCCAAATGGCTGAGCCAAACCTGCCATGCACCTAACCATTATTTTCTTTCTCAAACATACCAGGCTGTCTCCTCATAACATCCAAGCACGCACTTAAAACTCCACATGAATACAGGGTTCATGGGACATCGTATTCATAGAAAGGGAGGCAGAAAGCTGGTCTGTTTCTGATAGGCTTGTAATTTAATATCATTCTGCTCATGTGCTTTGGATGGAAGCACGTGTGGCATATGATGCTAATCAGTGGTTCCCATACCCCTGGCTTCCTAATTTTAATGTTTGCTCACTGCACAGTAGATTGACATCAAATAGTGGCTGCTGATGATGAAAATAAAGGTCAAATAAGTTAAGCCAATAGCAGCTCCCTTTTTCCTTCTGTCTGCATATACAAAGCACTGTCATGCACACAATCTATTCTGACCCTCTCACAACAACCCATAAGGGTGTAAATAGTATTTCCATTTTACAAATGAGGGTCACACAGACTATTACATGGCAGAGCAGATACTGCAACTCATGTCATCTGGTTGAAGCCTGTTGCTTTTTCTTTTCTAAACACTTTCCCTCAGCAAGTTGGAATTAGACCTCACAAGTCTCCTTCAGAGAACACAAATCTTTTGTTACTCCATTCCTGTTTTGTTGCCTAGGTCCAGTCTCCCGCTCCCCAGAGACGCCAAAAAAAAAACCCCACAAAACAAAATAAAACAAAAACAACAAAAACCACACACACACACACACACACACACACACACACACAAACCCTTTAAGGTATTTGGGAGCCAAACTCCACTTGTTAAAATCTCAAATTATGGAGGCAATCAGCAGACACAACCTAACCCCAATTCTTTTGGAGGAAAGGTTGGTTTAGAGGCAGATCCAGCAATCTGCTTTGGGCCACTTTGGGGTAGATGAAATAAGATGGGTTACTGTTAACTAATTTTAATATTGGATTGGCCATTGGTTATAACTGATTACGATTCTCCCCTGGATTTTCACCCAGGACTCAAAACTTGGTTCTGCTAATCCTGTTCCTTTATGAGGAACCTTTTAAAGTTTCCTTTATAAGGTGGGAGTTTTTAAATTAATTAATTTATTTTTTTGAGATGGAGTCTCACTCTGTCACCCAGGCTGGAGTGCAGTGGCACAATCTAGGCTCACTGCAAGCTCCGCCTCCTGGGTTCATGCCATTCTGCCTCAGCTTCCTGAGTAGCTGGGACTACAGGCGCCCACCATCATGTCCGGCTAATTTTATTTTTGTATTTTTAGTAGAGATGGGGTTTCACTGTGTTAGCCAGGATGGTCTTGATCTCCTGACCTCATGATCTGCCCCCCTCGGCCTCCCAAAGTGCTGGGATTACAGGTGTGAGCCACCACGCCTGGCCAGGAGGTTTTTTTTTGTATGAACCTATAGGGGAGAAAAAAGATCAGCAGAAGTCGTTACTTTTTTTTTTTTTTGAGACAGAGTCTCACTCCATTGCCCAGGCTGGAGTGCAGTGGCGCTATCTCGGCTCACTGCAACCTCCGCCTCCTGGGTTCAAGCGATTCTCCTGCCTCAGCCTCCCAAGTAGGAGGCTGAGGGATTGCAGGTGCCCACCACCATGCCCGGCTAATTTTTGTATTTTTAGTAGAGATGGCGTTTCACCATGTTGGCCAGGCTGGTCTCAAACTCCTAATCTCAGGTGATCCACCCACCTTGGGCTCCCAAAGTGCTGGGATTACAGGGGTGAGCCACTGTGCCCGGCCGGAAGTGGTTACTTCTGTAGACAAAAGAATAAGGCTACTTAATCAGGCTTTCTGTGTGACAGAAAGAGAAAGAAAACGTAAAAGTTTCAATTCATCCAATTCTTAATAAGAAATACATAAATAAAAGTTTTTAAAAGTACACTTCATTTTAATGTTGTATCAGTCAAGGTCCCTGCAAGAGACAGATGGTACACTCAAACTGGGTAACACAGGAGAGTTTAAGAGAGCAACTAAATCCAAAATACTATCAAGGAATCAATATAAAAATTGTTAATATTTTTCTCATACTAAGTTTTCAAAATATATTGTGTATATTACATTTATAGCACATCTTAATTAGGACTAGCCGTATTTCAAGTGCCCAGCTCACATGTGGCTTGTAGCTACCATAGTGGACAGCACATGTCCAAAAAAATACATGTAAAGTTAAAGTTTAAAAGACACAGGAACTAAACCCTCATGGTCCTTCCCTTGGGAGGTACGATGTAACATTTTTGCTATTGTTTATTATACATGACATTATTCCTAAAAAGGCTTTTGAGATCCTAGGTTGTATTCCTCAGGTTTTGTTGCCTTCCCATGAAGATGTGAAGGCAGGGATGCCTGTTATTCAGTCCAGGATGCATGACGAGAGACCTTGGGAAAGTTTCATCTAGATTTAAAGAGAATTCTTGATGCTTACGTTTCATACTCAAAATGTAAATTTGAATATTAAAATAAAGATGATTTTTCTTTTGGAGCTAGTCTTGCTCTGTTGCCCAGGGTGGGATGCAGTGGCATGATCACTGCAGCGTCGACCTCACAGGCTCAAGCGATTCTCCTGCCTCAGCCTCCTAAGCAGCTAGGACTACAGGTGTGCACCACCATGCTTACCTATTTTTTTTTCTGTAGAGACAGGGTTTCCCTATGTTGTCCAGGCTGGTCTCAAACTCCTGGCCTCAAGCAATCCTCCTGCCTTGGCCTCCCAAAGTGTTGAGATTACAGGTGTAAGCCACTGCACCCGGCCAAGATGAATATTTTAATAGCTCACAGAACAAAGTTTGCCACATAATGATAAAATTACTATTAAAACATATTCCCATTTATTGTCAGTTTAAAAGATGAACTGAGTTTCACCCAAACTGGTCTGGCCCCTCTCTGATAAAACTTCCAGTAGTTGCTGTCCTGTTAGAACTGACAGTTGCTCATAACTAGCTTTGCTTACTAACCATGTTTCTTTCCATTTGTATTAGATTCTTTTTATAACAGCTCAAAGTTTCATTAATTGCTGCAGTAAACATTGATTTTCATGTTTGTGAGTCTGCAAGCCAGCTGGGCGGCTCTACTTCAGTTGGTAAGGGTGGATCAGAGCTATTCATATACCTCTTGTTCTCCTTGTCTAGTGGTTTCTAGGGATATGTTCTCATAATGAACCCCACAGAGGCTCGTGAAAGTGAGAGGAAACTAGGATGCCTCTTAAGGCCTTGGTCAGGATGGGGTCTCCTGTCACTTCCATCACAGGCTATTGTAAGTCATATGACCAAGTTCAATAAAATATAAACAAGTTAGAAAAACAATGGGAGGAATGGCAAAGTCATATGGCCAAGGCCATGAGTGATTAATTTTAACACAGGAAAAAAGTGAAGCATTAAACGCAATTATTTAATATACAGTGCCTCATTAACTGAAATATAAAATGTGTTTACTGTAAAATATAATCTGCTTATCTCAGCAAAGAAATACTAATTTAAAAAGTATCATTACTTCTAAGACGTCATCAGTCTGCAACTTCTTTCCATAGCCTTAATCAGGATGCTCTGGCAGCTCCTACATTAGCCTCGCATTCTAAACTGGTCGATTTCCTAGAAAACCACACATCTATTTATTTTTATTTTATATGTTTAGGACAATGTATAGCTAATTACCCTACTTTTATTTGCATGCAAATCTAATACAATCAGTTTTATCACAGATATAATGGATTTTTCAATAGTGAGGAGAGAGGTGCCTTCATGAGCCTTCTCTTTAGAAAAGTGGCATTCAAGACTCTTCATTTGAAGTGAAGATTGCTATATCTTTTGCATATTAGATAAATTAAGTTATAAATTGACACTATAATCAACTGACACCATGATCAGTGATGATGATCACCCTCATCAGCACTAGAGTTGACTTTTTTTTTATAACCCCTTTGCATGTATGTTGAATAGCAAAGTTCATCAGAGAACATGTATTAGTCAATGGTAAGTAAGATATCCTCATCTAAGAAATAACATTACCTCTTCTAATAAAGTTCTAAGAAGAGAGGGAAGAAAAAGTCTTGGGAGCTAGTCAGGAAATAGCGTGTATTTGCAATTACCTAAACTGAACTCTACCATTACTCCTAACCCAGCTCCTCCTCCTGTGTTTTACATGATTAATGCCACCCCTGCCTCAACTAACCAAGATCAGCTTCATCACTGGGACCTCCCCATTCTGCCTGTGCAATATTTTTCCTTTTTATTTCTCCTTCTAATATTACTGTTATCGCTCCAGTAAAGATCTGTAATATATTTCACCTGGACTGATACCAGGAATGGTGGTGGTGCTTCCAATCTGTTGCTGCTAGATTAATCTTTGCAAAGCACAGGCTTAATTTCATTGCTCCTTAACTAAAACCACTAGTGGCTTTCCATTGCCTAAAAAATAAAGTCAACCTCCCCAGCAGACATTCAAGGCTTTCAGTGATCCATGGCTGTCAGCTCTCTCCAGGCTCACATCCCACTCCAGTCCTCTGATGTTTCCTACACTACACTACACTACACTACAGCCAGGTAGAATGACTGTTCACCCAACACCATTCAGGTTGTCTTCTCAGCCTGAAATACTCTTGCACCTTCAATTTCAGTTCAAGTGCCCCTTCATTTGTGAAGCCTTCTGCAAGTCTCCAAGTCAGAATGTCTCTTCCTTGTGCTACCACAACCCTTTACCTGACCCTCCATTAGTGCACTGAGACCATTCTGTTCAGTGTTCGGGTGAAGCTTCTTGGTGCAAAATATGTTACCTATTTCTTTCTGAAAAGTTGGATTCAGGGATATTTTAGTAGGACCCAAGGTAATAGTTCTAGCCAATCTCCCTGTCCACTGCCAAGCTGACTACAAACCCTTCTGTTGCTGGTGAGCTGGTCCATGCTAGTTCTGCTAGTTCTGCTTCATTCTATTTATCTCTTAATGTAACCATCTTCTTCCTCCAGGTTTTAAGAACCAGCCCAAGTCCTGGTTCCCTGATGAAGCTTATATTCCTCTAGCCACATCAAACTTTTTCTTTTTGGGACATGCCTTTAGTTTCTGTGTAGTTTGCCATGCAGCACTTCATTGTACACATTATTAAAACAGAATTTTAAGGATTAGAATGAACCTTAAAAGATCACGCGTCTCAAAATTTAATGTACATGCAAATTACCCAGGGATTTTGTTGAAATAAAAATTATTTAATTTTAGTTAATATAAATAATTCAATAGGTCTGGGGTGAGGCCTGAGGTTCTACATTTCCAACAAGTTGCCAGGTAAAGCCAATGCATCTGTCCAGGAACCACACTTTGAGTATCAAAGGTCTAGATGACATTATCATTCCAAAGAGTTTCTTTTACAGGCGCTCAGATCAGTGTTCATCCACTACCTGACTACCTGTCATTCATAGGCAGTCTGTTCCACAGCGGGCCAGCTAAAATGGCATTTACAAAGCTCACTCCTCTTATACAACAATCCAAGTGTTTCTTTTGTCAGTTTTCTGTGCCCCAGGAGATCCCTCTCTGCCTTGCCCTCTGCATTTGGGGGACCAGCACCTTGCACTCAGTGAAGGCCTGGAGTGCTTAAGAGGGATTTCTTCCAGCTCTCTTGCCCTGGCCTTGAGTGTATTAGGTGTATTACCTCTATGCTCTCAGTAGAGGCCCATAGGAAAGAGTAGGTAGGTTATGCGAGCTCACATCATCCTTTAAAAATGGTTTAAAAGTTTAGCTGGTTTCTTATTATTCCTGTCTGTGGATGTTTCCTTCTCCTGTCACTCTACTAGGGATGAAACAGCTAATCATGTTCAAGAGTTCAATTTAGATGGGTTTTTAAAAACTATGATTATATCAGTTCGTTTTCATGCTGCTGATAAAGATATATCTGAGACTGGGAACAAAAAGGGTTTAATTGGACTTACAGTTCCACATGGCTGGGGATGCCTCAAAATCAGGCGGGAGGCAAAAGGTACCTTTTACATGGTGGCATCAAGAGAAAAATGAAGAAGCAGCAAAAGCAGAAACTCTTGATAAACACATCAGATCTTGTGGGACTTATTCATTACCACAAAAATAGCACAGAAAAGACTGGCCTCCATGATTCAATTACCTCCCCATGGGTCCCTCTCACAACATGTGGGAATTCTGGGAGATACAATTCAAGTTGAGATTTGGGTGGGGACACAGCCAAACCATATCATTCTGCCTCAGGCTCCTCCAAATCTCATATCCTCACATTTCAAAACCAATCATGCTTTCCCAACATTTCCCCAATGTCTTAACTCATTTCAGCATTAACCCAAAAGTCCACAGTCCAAAGTCTCATCTGAGACAAGGCAAGTCGCTTTCACTTATAAGTCTGTAAAAGCAAGCTAGTTACCTCCTAGATACAATGGGGGGTACAGGTATTGGGTAAATACAGCTGTTCCAAATGAGAGAAATTGGCCAAAACAAAGGGGTTACAGGGTCCACACAAGTCTGAAATCCAGTGGGGCAGTCAAATTTTAAAGCTCCAAAACGACCTCCTTTGACTCCATGTCTCACATTCAGGTCACACTGATGCAAGAGGTAGGTTCTCATGATCTTGGGCAGCTCTGCCCCTGTGGCTTTGCAGGGTCCAGCCTCCCTCCTGGCTGCTTTCTCAGGCTGATGTTGAGTGTCTATGGCTTTTCCAGGCACAAGATGCAAGTCGATGGTGGACCTACCATTCTGGGGTCTACCATTCTGGGACTGTGGCCCTCTCCTCACAGCTCCGCTAAGCAGTGCCCCAGTAGGAACTCTGTGTGGGGGCTCTGTCCCACATTTCCCTTCCACATCACCCTAGGAGAGATTCTCCATGAGGGCTCTGCCCGTGCAGCAAACTTTTGCCTGGGCATCCAGGCATCTCCATATATCTTCTGAAATCTAGGCAGAGGTTCCCAAATCTCAATTCTTGACATCTGTGCATCCACAGGCTCAACACCACATGGAAGCTGCCAAGGCTTGGAGCCTCTACTCTCTGAAGCCACAGCCCAAGCTCTATGTTGGCACCTTTCAGTCGTGGCTGGAGCAGCTGGGACACAGGGCACCAAGTCCCTAGGCTGCACACAGCACTGAGACCCTGGGCTCTGCCCACAAAACCACTTTTTCCTCCTGGGCCTCTGGGCCTGTGATGGGAGAGGCTGCTGTGAAGGTCTCTGACATGATCTGGAGACATTTTCCCCATGGCCTTGGGGATTAACATTAGGCTCCTTGCTACTTATACAAATTTCTGCAGCCAGATTGAACTTCTCCTTTAAAAAAATGGGTTTTTCTTTTCTACTGCATCAGCAGGCTGCAAATTTTCCAAACTTTTATGCTCTTGTTTCCCTTTTAAAACAGAATGTTTTTAACAGCACCAAAGTCACTTTTTGAATGCTTTGCTGCTTAGAAATTTATTCCACCGGATACCCTAAATCATCTCTCTCAAGCTCAAAGTTCCACAAATCTCTAGGGCAAGGGTGAAATGCTGCCAGTCTCCTTGCTAAAACATAACAAGAGTCACATTTACTCCGGTTCCCAACAAGTTCTTCATCTCCATCTGAGACTGCCTCAGCCTGGACCTTATTGTTCATATCACTATCAGTATTTTTGTCAAAGCCATTCAACAAGTCTCTAGGAGGTTCCAAACCTTCCCGCGTTTTCCTATCTTCTTCTGAGCCCTCCAGATAAGATGTTGGTAGAAAAGTTATGAGAGAAAAACTGAGTAGTCTCTGAAGAAATACCAAAATAACCCATACTAGGTTCAGGCAGGAGTTAACATCTAACCAGATATATATAGAGAATAATGTCATAGATAACTGGAGAAAATATACTCTAAATCGGGGAAAGGCATATAATGACTTTCTCTCTACACCTCTTTGTCTCCCTTCAACCTTTTCTCTCTTCTGTGGCCTTATTTTCTATTCTAGTTTTTCTATTCCAGCACTTCTTTCTCTTTTCCTGGCTTTTCTTTTGATTTCTATACCTTTTTATATCTTTTCTTCTCTTGTTCTTTCCCTTTAGGGTGTCATGCTTCACCTTTCTCCTTGCCTTGCACTTCAATTTCTGAGGACAGTCATCTGCTAATGCTCTCACCTAAGTGGTACAGATTTAAAAACTACTGAATGATAGAAGAAAGGACTACTGGGTTGCGTAGGTTAAAAATATTTTTTGTAGCACATCTATAGGAATATTTTCAAGGCCCTTGTCTAACAATCATGTTTCTGATTTTTTTTTTTTTTTGAGATGGAGTCTCTTGCTCTGTTACCCAGGTGAGTGCAGTGGCGCAATCTTGGCTTACTGCAACTTCTGCCTCCCAGCTTCAAGAGATTCTCCTGCCTCAGCCTCCCAAGTAGCTGGGATTACAGGTGCCCACCACCATGCCCAGCTAATTTTTGTATTTTTAGTAGAGACAGGGTTTTGCCATGTTGGCCAGGCTGGTCTCAAACTTCTGACCTCAGGTGATATACCCACCTCAGCCTCCCAGAGTGCTGGGATTACAGATGTGAGCCACTGTGCCTGGCCTGTTTCTGATATTCTTTATGGTCAATAACTATTTAAATCTAAGTTATATTTACTTCAATCCTGAGAAATAACTTAATGGGGTATTTTCAATTCATAGCAATCAGAAATAGCCTTGGTTGTAAATTGAATCTACAGCGCAACAAATATGAATTTTAGTTTTGGGTTATAATTTTATACCACTTTTGAATGTTTATACAAATGCCCTAATTTGAAAGAAGTTTGAGTGTTTCATTGAAATAAAATACCATTCCTTAGTGTAGAGAACAAAACGACTGACTTGTTTAAATACCAATCAGGATTTATGTTAATAGGAAGTGGGTGGTCGTGAAAAGATCTTGGTCTTTGTAAGAATGTTTCTTGGTCAAAGTCCAAGTCTTCTGATGGCATTTATTCTTGCGGCTCACTAGGTGGGTGGTAATAGTAAAATACTTGCCTTGGTTCAGTTCCATTGTTGAAAACAAAATTTCTTAACTCCATTTGTTTTTGAAATTTTTGAGAAGGTGGCGATCTTTGTCCACAACCTCTATTAACACATTTTTTTCAAGGGCATTTTCTCTGAAAAATCATTGCTGGAATGGTCATGTAAAGGTCCCAGTGTATGATCTGATACTTCATCAGTACATTCTATATCTTCCAAATTCATTTCATCGTGAGAACAGTGAAGAAAGGTCTTTACCTTTGCAAACCACTTCTACTGAAGTAATGAAAACCTTGTACAGGTAACTGGTTCTGAAAATCCCCATGAGGTGAGTACTCACAGCTATATGGAAGAGTTGTTTTCATCTCCAGCCTGTTAACAAAACCAAAATCTTTCATTGGAAGCGTTCCTGAAAGTTCCTATAGGCCTAGTTATGAACAGTATGCATCTTTTGTCCACAAGCTTTGCTAACAAAATCAAAATCATCTCCAGGGTCTGGTTCATGGAGGTCACTGTGAGGCTGGTGATCATTAAATGGTCTTGGTTTTGTTCCAGGCACCCGGTTAATGAACTCCATCTCCTCTTGGGAGACATTGTAACACTGATGATTAGCAAAAAAATCAACATCTTGATCCTAGTCCCTTGTGAGCAAAATCCCAGTCTCTCAAGTGTCTCTTTTCTGGTGTGCTGTCACTACACTGGTATTCATCAAAATCCCTATGCCTTTGGACAGGTTCATTATTGACTTAATCATAATTGTTTATCTGTACACCATTTTGAGGGTATTGATCATTAAGAAGCCTTGACTTTTTCCCAGACCCATGTGTGGTGGGGGAAATATGCTATACATTCCCAGTATTTTAACAATAAATAAAAGATAAATGCTATGCTATTAGCAAAATCTCTCTTTACGCAATTCAACAGGAGACAAGATGACTTTGGTGTGATGTTTCCTAAATTGGGTTGTGCCTCATTTTCATTTCTCCTTTCTATCTACTTGTGAGCCCAAACACCCTCCCACTGAAGCAGCCTTGTTGTCTGGGGTGACACCTGAGGTTTGCTGTCTGACGACCATAGAGATCAAGGATGCAGACATACAAAGAGTGAGGTTGAGATCAGAAATTTAACAGGTGAAAGAGAATAGCTCTCTGCTACAGAGAGGGGTCTGCCAAGGACTATTTTGCCTTCACTATCTGCCTAAATAATCTCTTTCTATCTCGTGTATCACTATCAGCTATCAGCTTGTAACTATAAGCTTTAAAAATTCCAAACAAAAGTGTTTTGGTGTTAAATAATAAATTTTTAGTAAAAACTGGTGAACGCATTTAATGGCATCTTTTCATTTAAAGGAATGTGTCCTAACCAGGTCATTCTTTACTGTAATTTGATGCATTAAAGAAGTAAGCTTACAAATATGGCTGATGACATGCTGGTTTATTGTACTGACTTCATGTCAAAAGAAACAATCAAAATATAATTTACTCCTAAAGACATGGAGCTGATAACATTAAAATATTTATTATATAAATAGCATATTTGGGCTGTTTCTTGTTCTTAGTTGCTATAAATAAAGCTGCTATGAACATTCATATCAGATTTATGAGTGAACAAAAGTTCTCATTTCTCTGGGATAAATGCCCAAGAGTGAAACTGTTGGGTCCTATGCTAAGTCTGTTTCTATTTTTATAAGGAACTGCTAAACTGTTTTATAACACAAAAAACACACCAACTTGAAATAGAGATAAAAAAGAAGAATAGATTTCAGTTAGAATGAAAAAAGATAACTTTTAAAGACCTAGGATAAGATACTATAATTGACCACAAATTAGAACTGTGCTTCCTAGCAACAAGAAAAGGAAAAACAAAACAAAACAAAACCCAACATAAACAAAAATAACCCCCCAATCCCCACAATATCACCTGAAAACAAGCCAACCAATTTCTGGCACTACTATTTTTTTTTTTTTTTTTTTTTTTGAGACCGAGTCTTGCTCTGTGGCCCAGGCTGGAGTGCAGTGGTGCGATCTCGGCTCACTGCAACCTCCACCTCCCAGGTTCACGCCATTCTCCCGCCTCAGCCTCCTGAGTAGCTGGGACTACAGCACCCACCACCATGCCCGGCTACTTTTTTATATTTTTAGTAGAGACAGGGTTTCACTGTGTTAGCCAGGATGGTCTCAATCTCCTGACCTCGTGATCCGCCCACCTCGTCCACCCAAAGTGCTGGGATTATAGGCATGAGCCACCGCGCCCGGCCTCTGGCACTAACTGCTAAGAGGGATTTTCCCAAGGATTTATAAGAAACAGGAATATAACAGTTATTTTCAATGTTGAAGATAAATTCTTCCTTAGAATGGGAAAGCAGAGATTGTGTGAGGGAAAGGAACTGTGTCAAGGCAATATGAAGTGCTGTGGGAAGTTGAAGAGCTCTGTACACCCTTCCTGTAGGTTATGTCCTGTGAGGCTAATGCCTAACAGTGCTTGGCACTGCTCAAGTGCTCCTTCTCCTGGGAAAGAGAAAATTCAGAATTGTGTCTGTTCTAACTTGTATTAAATCAGTTCACAGTAGATAATCTCAATGTATTGAAAATAAGTTATATATTTCATTTTTTCTCAAAAAATCAAACCAAAGACAAACACAAACTATTTCTTATATTTAAACTAGTACTGGGTATTCTGAAATTAGTTTTGTAGAGAAAAATGCCACCAAAGAGTGCAGAAACTTTTCAAAGATAGAGAAGATTGCAAGATTTTTTTCTATTGTCTTGTCAGTTTAATATACACACACACATACACATTATATGTGAAAGTCATAGAAAAGATTCTCGTACCATTTGATAAACCTTAATTCAGTTTCTGATATATCAGTAGAATAAATACAAGTTATTACTAAGAATCATAGCATTTTAGATTTTGAAGAGCATAGAGATTATCTATTTCAACATTTCCCAGTTTGGAGAACCTTATTGTCCCATATCATAATGCTTGTTCTGTGGGGAAAAAAAGTGAGTTCTGTGTTTAAATAAGTTGGGGAAATGCTGGGCTAAATACAATTTAATAAATTTCTTCAGGATGTCTAATGCTTTTAATGAGTGAATGTTCATGGTCATAGTGGGCTGCATTTCCCAAACTTACTTTACTTTAAAAAATACTTTTGATTCCTGTAAAACTAACAATATCTCATGAAACACTGTGTTTTTAGAATACAGCATAAGAATAGCTAACTGATCTGGTCCAACTCCTTATGTTATAAATTAAACGTCTGTGGCCTAAAAAAAGTTATCACTTATCTAGGTCACATACAATTAATAAGTGGCAGAGCTAAGCACTGAACCCAAATTTCCTGATTCCCAATCCTATGGATTTCCCCCACTACTCTATTATTTTAAAAATATGTTTCATAATTTTTATAAAATATTCATTTAAAATCATGTTACTAATACCCATGAAAGTCTTTATGTAGAGGCCATTCTCTGGATTCTTCCATAGAATTATTGGTTGGGGGATTTGCATCTTCATCTGAATCCCAGACACCCATTCCAAGATTACTAGAAGAAAAGTATCAATCAACAACAGAAGCTCAAAATTCAATCAGAAACAGTCATAGGCTTTTAGAAACATAAGTTGAACATAAAATGAGAAAAAGGCAAATCTATACACCATTCATATCTTGGGAATCTATAGATATGTTGCCATTTGTCATAGTGGAAACAAGAATAACACATCATCAAGCACAATTTTAGAGAGTCTTTTCAATTGTTAGGCTATACCCGTTATCTCCTGTGGCCAAGACAGCATAAAAATTATTAGGGATTTAAAGAATACGCATTATGAGGAAAGTTTAAAGGAAGAGAGAGAGGAAGTGGGAAATTAGGTCAGGGGTACTGAAGTACTGAATTAACTAATGAGCCCTTATAAGTATTTTTAGCTTCACCAAAATATAATCAAAACAGTATACAAAATAATAATAATGGTATTTTAATATCTTTAATAGTGGAGATTTGGTACTAATTTTGATTATTCCTCCCTTCATTAGAGACTTTTTAAGAACTCTTGCTTCAATAGATGGTTATAAATTCCCTTTTTTTCTTGTTGTAGATAATACACAAGTATCCCGTGACTTTAAAAATGTTTTTACTTCATCACTTATAAGATGCATATAATCAATCTGAAATTCTACAGAAGAAACTCTGCATATTATAATTTTGTTTAAAAGGAATTTTAGCTGGATAGGGATTCCTTGTACAGTCCTTTAGTACATGAGTAATGACTATTTGAGGTATAAATCTCAGAGTTAATAGCTAACACTTATTGAGCTCCTACCATATTTGGCACTATGCTAAGAGCTTTACTTCTATTAACTCATTTAATCCTTACAACAACCTGTGAGGTACTATCTCCATATTATAGTTCAGAAAACTGTGGCACAAAAATTGTAACGTGGAAGCAGTGAAATTTAAACATAGGCTTTCTGGCTCTGCCTCCCATGTTCTTAGCTAATGCTATGGATTGAATGTTTGTGTGCCCCTAAAATTCGTATGTGGAAGTCCTAATCCTTAAGTGTGATGGTATTTGAATGTGGAGACTTTGATGAGTAATTAGGTCATGAGGGTGGAGCTCTCATGAATGGGAATAGTGCTCTTATAAGAAGAGACATAAAAGAGATGATCTCTTTCTTGGATATGTGACGATACAGCAAGAAGGTGTCTGTCTGCAAACCAGGAAGAGAGCCTTCACCAGGAACTGAATGAGCTGGCACCTTGATTTTGAACTTCCCAGCTGTCAGAACTGTAAGGAATAAATTTCTGTTGTTTAAACTACTCAGTGTATGGTATTTTTGTTACAGCAGTCTTAACTAAGACAGCCAAAAAGTTATATTGTCTCTTTCCAAGGAGGTAATTGATTTTAAGTACAAAGCAGTGGCCAGCCCCGTTCTATTTAGTACATGAGTCGACATGAGTTCAGGAAATTTTTACTTAAGTCTAATCTATTCCTAATTCAAATTATTTCTGGCTGGTTTGAATAAATCCTCCCAGATAATTCTACTTTTCTTTCCAATACTGACCTCTAAATTACTTGAGCAGGACCTGCCTTTCTCTAAGGACTACATTTAGTCTGAAATATCTTTTTTGTTGTTTTTGTTTTTGTTTTTTTTGAGACAGAGTTTCGCTCTTGTTGCCCAGGCTGGACTGCAAATGGCACGATCTTGGCTTACTGCAAGCTCTGCCTCCCAGCTTCAAGTGATTCTCCTGCCTCAGCCTCCCAAATAGCTGGGATTACAGGCGCCTGCCACCATGCCCGGCTAACTTTTGTATTTTTAGTGGAGACGGGGTTTCACCATGTTGGCCAGGCTAGTCTAGAACTCCTGACCTCAGGTGATCCACCTGCCTCAGCCTCCCAAAGTGCTGGGATTACAGGCATAAGCCACTGTACCCGGCTCTAGTCTGAAATATCTTGATACTCACCCTCTACAAGCCTTTCCTCTTTCTGAGCTGTAGCTTACCTAGACACCTGAATTTCCTTCTCAGCTATCATTCATTGGAACCCAGACCCAGTAGGTGTTTCTTAAAATTTTCAGGCAGCTTATTTTCATGTTAGCTCTACAGCCTCATAGAAAATCAAAATCATGTAAGCAGTAGTATGTAACCAATATTTGGGTCCTAGACGTACCCAAGTATATTTTAAATGTTCATGGGACCTTGCAATCATCAAATCCAAATTTTTCATTTTATAGATAAGAAAAGTGGGCCGGGTGTTGTGGCTCATACCTGTAATCCCAGCACTTTGGGAAGTCGAGGTGGACGGATCACCTGAGGTCAGGAGGTTAAGACCAGCCTAGCCAACATGGTGAAACCCCGTCTCTACTAAAAATACAAAAAAAAAAAGTTTGCCAGGCGTGGTGGTGTGCGCCTGTAGTCCCAGCTACTTGGGAGGCAGAGGCAGGAGAATTGCTTGAACCCAGGAGATGGAGGTTGCAGTGAGCCGAGATCGTGCCACTGCACTCCAGTCTGGGTGACAGGGAGAGACTCTGTCTCAAAAAAAAAAAAAAAACAAAAAACAAAAAAAGTGACACCCAGAAAAGACAGATTGCTTAAAGCTAGACAGTGGGAGAACAACAAAAGTAGTCATTTGTGGGTCCCCAAGACCAGTGTCATCCTTTTAAAGTAGACGAACAAATGCTTAAACCTCATATTTTCAATTCAGTCCAACAAATACTTAGGAAGAACTGAAGTAGTATTCTACTTAAAAGGGCTAGTCAAAGCTGGTCCATATTTACTATATTGTAATACAATTTCTAAAAACTGGCTGCAGTAGGCAGAATAATGCCCCTCTTCCCAGAAAGATACCCACATCTTAATCTCTGGCACCTCTGAATATGTTACCTTATATGGCAAATGGGAATTGGCAGATGTGGCTAAGATGGGAAGGTTGCCTGGATTATCAAGGTGGGTCCAATCGAATTATGTAGGCTGTTAAAATTGGAGAACCTTTCTGGCTGTGGGTATTTGACTATGGATGAAAGGTACACAGAGATGCAAAGTTGTTGACTTTGAAGATGGAGGAAGGGGGCCAATATCCACGAAGTGTGGGTGGCATCTAGAAGCTGCAAAAGGCAAGGAAACAAATCTCCTGTAGGGCCTTCAGGAAGGAATGCAGGCCTGCTGACACCTGATTTTAGCCCACTGAGACCCACGTTGGACTTCTAACTTACGGAACTGTAAGGTATTGTGTGTTTTTTAAGGCACTAAATTTGCAATAATTTGTAATAGCAGCAATGGGAAACCAACCCACTGGCACTGATCACAAACTCAAATTTCCAGTTTCCTCTCTGGTCCAAGTATCAACCCAAAAAGTAGGGACGTAAATTAGAACTCTGATTCATGAGGGCAGTGAATCTAGAAGGTTCTCAGATGTGGGTACATGAAATGATCACTTTTTAATTTTTATGTAATTGCTCTTGGGTGGGACCAGACATCAGGTTAAAAAAAAAGTCATGATAAATTCTAATGTATAATCAAGTTCAAAACTCTATTCTAGGAACAAAAGAAAATAAGCATCTGAATTGCCTGTTGGGGGAATAACTTTGTTCTCTAATAGGTATCCAGGACTTTTTCTTTTATTGAGAGACAGAGTCTCACTCTGTCACCCTAGCTGGAGTACAGTGGCACCACTATGGCTCACTGCACCCTCAACCTCCCAGACTCTAGTGATCCTCCTGCCTCAACCACCCAAGTAGCTTGGACTACAGGTACACACTACCACACCCAGCTGTATTTTTATTTTTTGCAGAGGTGGGCTCTTCCTATGTTGCCCAGGCTGGTCTTGAATTCCTGGGCTCAAGTGATCCTCGTGACTCAGCCAAAGTGCTTGGATCACAGGTGTGAACCACTGTGCCTGGCCAGTAGCTAGGATTTCTTAGAAGACAAACACCATATCCTTATACCCAAACTGGTACAGTTAGCAGTTTTATAGAAAGCAGTCAGCACAGGTTGCCAAGATGAGCAAAGCTGTGTTTCATTAAAGCATTACAAGGGCTATCCTTCAGATTTTAGCCAAGGGACTATGTACACAACTGCAGTCACCTGTGCCCCAACAGTTCAATGACTTTGAGAGCTGGTGAGGCTAAATATCTCCTCTCTACATAATGCATCAATCTGGGTGATTGGTACCAAGTGAGAAACCCAAATGGGAAATCAACCCATTCCTCCCCCCAACTCACGCACCTACATCTCTTCACCATTATTTTAGTAAGTCTCTCTTTAAAAACCTTCAACTGTTTTCCTCACCATCTCTTCTGCCACCGCCTTAGATTAGGCCTTAATTAATTTTTCCTTTAATTTCTGTAATTTTTCCCACACTAATCTCTGTGCCCCCAGCCTACTTCCATTCTTCCATACTGTGAAACATACATTTGGTCATAGTCCATTTCCTGACATACAACTCCCAAAACCCTTGGAATCTCCAGAGTGGTAAGAGTGCCTTTTGTATACTAATGAGATGACTGGTGACTGGGGACCCTGATAGCCTTAGCATTATACATTAGAATGTCTGGTCCTCAGAAAAACCAAGGCAGGATTAAAGTGTTGGGACTTTCAGCTCTATCCCTTAACCTTTGGGGAGGGGAGAAAGGCTGTAGGTTAATCTCCGCACCAATGGCCAATGATTTCATCCATCATGCCTGCCTAATGAAGCTTCCATCAAAATACAAAAGGCTTGGGTTTGGACAACTTCTGGATAGCTGAACACGTGGAGGTTCCTAGAAGGTGGCTTGCTTGGTTCCTTAGAAGGGCACGGAAGCCTGGTTCCCCTTCCCACATACTTTGCCCTGTGCCTCTCTTGTCTAGTTATTCCTCTGTATCCTTTGCAATGTCCTTTTTAATGAATGGGTAAATGTAAGTGTTTCCCCGCATACTGTGAGGCACTCTAGAAAATTAATAGAATGATTTAAGAGGGGTTATGGGAACTCTGATCTATAGCCAGTTGTCAGAAGTACAGACTGCAACCTGGGGCTTGTGATTGGCATCTGAAGTGGGGGACAGTTTTGTGAGACTAAGTCCTCAACCTATGGGATCTGATGCTATCTCCAGGTAGATAGTGTCAACAGAATTGAATTACAGGACACCCAGATGGTGTCCACAGCAGAACTGCTTGATGTGTGTGGGAAAATCCCCACACATCTGGTGTCAGAAGTGTTGAATAGCTGTGTGAGAACAGGGAAAACACCTTTTTTCCTACATGTAAACTATCTATTCGAATCTGTCTTACTCTCTGGTGCCAGAGTAATCTAAGATACATAACTTATTATGTGACTTCTACATAAAATGCCTCCGTGACTACATTTTGCCTTTAGGCTATAATTCAAATCTTCCTAAGACAAGTCAGCTCCTTCCTGCTCTCACCCTTGCTATCTGCCCCTAGGTGAACTTATAATCTAGGCATTCTCACTACTTGTGAATCTCCCATGCACCATGCTTTCACACCTCTGTGATCCAGCTTACATTGTTTTCTTTGCCTACCCAATGCTTCCTTTACATTTCTGCTCAGACATCAGAATACTCTGACTCTTCTCCATCAACCTTCTCTGAGTACCCATATGTTCATTATCTGAAATTACCTTATGTGTTGAATGCCTTTCTCCAGCACCATCCACACATTCGTTGTTTCATCCCATCATCAAATGTGTTTTAGGTGCCCAAAATATTCCACACACCATTTAAACACTTAGAGATACCAAATCAATCAAAGTCCCTGCCCTTAAGAGGGACAGACCAAAAGCAAGTACATACATCATTTCTGATAGTAATAAGTGCTTTGAAGGAAATCCAAGATCATGCAATCAACAGTGACTAGAAGAGAGGAACAGCAGTAAATAAGACAGTCATGGAAGGCTGGCCCTCTGAGAAGGTGACATTTGAACTGAGCCATGCAAAGATAAAGCATTCTAGGCAGAGGAAACAGCAAGTGCAAAATCCCATCATATAAGGCCTTCCAAGTCCACACAGATTTACAAGCTTCACGGCCTGGTCTGGGTTAACCTGAAATCATCAAAAGGATCAAAATCCAGTGGAGTTTATTCAAGTAAAAAGCTGGGAATAGCCATTTGGGAGACAAAGACTCCAGAGAAATAGGGTCAGTGTTCCAAAGTTCAAAGTTAAATTCTTGCATATATAGGCAGAAAACAAAGAAGTTTAGTAGGTTTCTAACATTTTCTAGAAGGCTAGTTTATGAGTTTCTTTTCTGTATGGCTTGTTTTCTTTACAGTTGGTTTTCATTTCCTTTCCAATTTAAAAGAGGTATTTAACACTCCATCTTAACACACTGTGATAGCCATGAAATCTTTGGGTGAGAAACTAAAAAGGAAGTTAATCTATAATAAAAACCAACAGTAACAGGGAAGGGGTCTTTCCTGGAGCCCTTTAGTCATTTGTACATTTGTAACATTTTGTAAAGCACTGTGAGCAAGGAGGATGGTTAATTTATAATCATAGAAACAAAGATTACAGCTTCCCAGGTTACAGCTACTTGTAATGTGACTCAGGCCCCATAATCACATTTCTTTAAGGCTCAAAATAGTTTGGAGTTCCAACAGCTTAGATTTTGAATTACTTATTTTCACACCTGTCTTATTCATTGCTGAATCCTCAGAGCTAGCAGAGTGCCAGGACACAGTAGGTATTCCATAAATACTTGTGGAGTGGATAAAGTGTCTATTTGCTGGTTTACTTACCTATCTCCTTGAGGGCAAGGGCTCCTTCTGACCTCTGTAGGTCTAGTGTTGAGCTGTATGCCTGGCACATAGAGGTGCTTAACAGAATTGCTGAGCAGCATATAAAAGATGTTGCTTGAGTACCATACAGCATGTAAAAGATGTTGCATGAATACCATTATCTTCATTAGAGAAGATAAAATGAAATGGAAAGTATTCTTTAGGAACATGCCATTGAGTTTAGGCTAAAAGACACTAAGATTTTTGAATTGTTCCAGCGTTGTTTAGTTTCATAAAGTAGAAAACTGACATCTAGGCATGTTATAAAAGCAATCTTCTCAGGGCTAAAGGCCAGAGAAGGCAGGACAAATTATATATTAGTATCTATAAATAGCAATCACAACCTTAGATAGATGTTAATGTTGACATGAGCTCAGAAAATGACTTATGTGAATTCTAGTAAAATGCCCCCAGATTAATTTTCTGGTATTGTTAATTTTCAAATGTCATCTATTGGGAAGAACATTTCTTTAGGTAGGGACTAAAAACAAGCACAAGCAAAAGGTTGCAAAGGGAAGAAGACTATAAGGAGAGAATATTTAATCAAGCAGCTCTTATAAGAAATTAGTAACCAATAAATTTTCCTCCCAGAATACCTCAATAAATACTGAGAAGGAAATCCCCAGCTTTCAGGCAAAATTCAGTTTCTGGTTTGATTTTATTTAGCTTATGAAACACTGAAAGACCATAATGCAAACAAAACAGATGTGGTGTCAAAGAAACAAATATACATAAAACATTCATTCTTTTTATGAGCTACACAAACTATCCCTAAGACCTGTGATTTGAAAAGAAATTGTTCCTTAGAGAAGCGGGGATTTTGTACATAACTAAGGTATGAGAAACATTTAGGGGTCATCTGGCAGACACAACAGCCAAAGTGACAAGAGAATGGGAATAAAAGCAAAGCCAAAGAGAGTTTTATAAAACCTCTACAGTGAGAAGAATAGAGACAACCAAAGTGATTGAGAGCTATCAGAAAAGAGGCAAACCTGGATAATTACTGTGTTCAAAATAAAAAAATTTAAGTACAGGTTGAGTATCCCTCATCTGTAATGCTTAGGACCAGAAGTGTTTCTGATTTCAGATTTTTGTGGATTTTAGCATATTTGCACTATGCCAGTTGAGCATCCATAATCCCAAAATCTGAAATCTGAAATGCTCTAATGAGCATTTCCTTTGAGAGTCAGGTCAATGCTCAAAAAGTTCCATATTTTGGAGCATTTCAATTTTCAGATTTTTGGATTTGGCATTCTCAGTCTGTATGTGTAGATGCCAGATACTGCAAAGAAAAGGCTGCAGGATTTGGCTAGGTTGTTGGTGATTTCTGAGAAAGCAATTGCATTAAGTGGTGAAAACAAACCACACATTTAAGAAGAGAATGGCACAGTAAAGAAATGGAGGTGGTGATCACAGACAAGGTGCTTTCAAATGTTTGACAATAGGCACAACAAGAAAATGGAATAGTAGTTCATACAAGAGAATAGAAACCATCAGAACACTTCTAGGTATGTTTGAAAGCAAGAGGAAAGCGGCCAGGGAGATTTAAGATGCCAGAGGGGAAAGTGATAGGGACAGTGAGATCCTAGAGCTAAAAAGGAAACATATTCTATAGACATGAAACTTTTTTTTTTCTTTAAAAAAAGGAAACTTTTTCTAAGAATAAGGCAAAGACTAATAAAAAGGGAAATGGGGTAGTGATCTATTCTTATAGTGATAATTAAATTCTATTGCCAATATGCATAAGCTTTATTGTAAAGAATCAATCTAAATGGGATAATGGCAGAAAGCCATTCAGGAATACAAAATGCAAATTATAAATAGGGAAATGCAAATTAAAAGCACAATGAGATACCCTTTCAAACCCACTAAAATAATGAATAAAAATGATAGACAATAACAAATATTGGCAAGGATATAGAGCAATGGCTAAACTCACTTTGGAAAATAGTTGGGCAATTTGTTTAAAAGTTAAATATAAATTTGCCATGTGACCCAGAAATTTCACTCCTAGATATCAATCCATGATAAATGAAAACATGTATCCATACAAAGACCTCAATATGAATGTTCTTAGCAACCTTATTAACAGTAGCCCAAAATGGGAAACAACTGAAATGTCCACTGTGAACCCTGACTATCTGAGATAGGTCTCAGTTAATTTAGAAAGTTGATTTTGCCAAAGTTGAGGATGCGTGCCTCTGAGACAGCCTCAGGAGGTCCTGATGACATGTGGCCAAGGTGGAGCACAGTTTGGTTTTATACATTTTAGGGAGACATGAGACATAAATCAACACATGTAAGATGAACACTGGTTTTGTCTGGAAAGGCGTGACAACTCGAAGCTGGGAGGGGGCTTCCAGGTCATAGGTAGATAAGAGACAAATGGTTGCATTCTTTTGAGTTTCTGATTAGCCTCTCCAAAGGAAGCAATCAGATATGCATTTATCTCAGTGAGCAGAGGGGTGACTTTGAATACAATGGGAGGCAGGTTTGCCCTAAGCAGTTCCTGGCTTGACTTTTCCTTTTAGCTTAGTGATTTTGGGGCCCCAAGATTAATTTTCCCTTCACACCACCAACTGATGAATAGGTAGACAAAATGTGGTTTATCTATATGATGTAATATTATTCAGCAAAAACAGGAATGAACTACTGATATATGCTGTATATCATGGACAAACCTGAAAAACATTATGCTAAACGAAAGAAGCCAAACACAAGAGACCAATATTGTATGATTCCATTTGTATGAAATGTCCACATGAGACAAATCTCTAGAGACGGAAACATTAATTGTTGCCTGGGGTGGGGGAATAGAAATGAACAGTTCATGAACATGAAGGTTCTTATTAGGGAGACAGAAGTGTTTTAAAACTGATGTACAGTAATAGATGCATAAATAGGTAAATTTAATAAAAATCATGAACTGTATCCTTGAAGTGGGTGAATTATATGGTATGTTAAATACCTAACCAACAAACAAATGGAAACACATCCCATGTACACGGATGGGTAGATTCAATATTGTGAAAATGACCACACTGCCAAAAGCAATCTGTAAATTCAATGCATTCCCATCAAAATAACACTGTCATTCTTCACAGAACTAGAAAAAACAATCCTAAAATGCATATGGAACCAAAAAAGAACCCACATAGTCAAAGCAAGACTAAGCAAAAAGAATAAATCTGCAGACATCACATTACCTGACTTCATACTGCACTATAAGGCCACAGTCACCAAAACAGCATGGCACTGTTACAAAAACAGGCACATAGACCAATGGAATAGAATAGAGAACCCAGAAATAAAGCCAAACACTTACAGCCAACTGATCTTCAATAAAGCAAACAAAAACATAAAGTGGGGAAAGGATACCCAATTCAACAAATTGTGCTGGGATAATTGGCAAGCCACATGTAGAAGAATGAAACTGGATCCTCATCTCTTACCTTATACAAAAATCAATTCAAGATGGATCAAAGACTTAAATCTAAGACCTAAAACCATCAAAATTCTAGAAGATAACATTGGAAAAACCCTTTTAGACATTGGCTTAGGCGAAGACTTCATGACCAAAAACCCAAAAGCAAATGTAACAAAGATAAATAGATGGGACTTAATTAAACTAAAAAGCTTCTGCACAGCAAAATCATCATCATCATCATCATCATCATCATCATCATCATCATCGTCATCATCATCATCATCAACAGAGTAAACAGACAACCCACAGAGTGGGAGAAAATCTTTGCAAACTATGCATCCAATGAAGGACTAATATCCAGAATCTACAGGAACTCAAACAAATTAGCAAGAAAAAAAAACAAACAGTCCCATCAAAAAGTAGACTAAGGACGTGAATAGACAATTCTCAAAATAAGATATACAAATGGCCAACAAACATATGAAAAACTGCTCAACATCACTGATTATCATGGAAATGCAAATCAAAACCATAATGTGATACTACCTTACTCCTGCAAGAATAGCCATAATTTAAAAAATTAAAAAAAAATAGATGTTGGTGTGGATGTGGTGAAAATGCAACACTTTTACACTGCTGGTGGGAATGTAAACTAGTACAACCACTATGGAAAACTGTGGAGATTCCTTAAAGAACTAAAAGTAGAACTACCATTTGATCCAGCCATCCCACTACTGGGTATCTACCCAAAAGAAAAGAAGTCATTATACAAAAAAGATACTTGCACATGCATGTTTATAGCAGCACAATTCACAATTGCGAAATCTGCAAAAATATGGAACCAGTACAAATGCCCATCATTGAGTGGATAAAGAAAATGTGGTATGTGTATATATATATGTATATACACACACACACACACACACACACACACACACACACACACACACAGAGACACACACTATGGAATACTACTCAGCCATAACAAGGAATGAAATAATGGCATTTGTAGCAACCTGGATGGAATTAGAGACCATTATTCTTTTTTTTTTTTTTTTTTTTGAGACGAGTCTCGCTCTGTCACCCAGGCTGGAGTGCAGTGGCCGGATCTCAGCTTACTGCAAGCTCCGCCTCCCGAGTTCACACCATTCTCCTGCCTCAGCCTCCAGAGTAGCTGGGACTACAGGCGCCCGCCACCTCGCCCGGCTAGTTTTTTTGTATTTTTTAGTAGAAACGGGGTTTCACCGTGTTAGTCAGGATGGTCTCGATCTCCTGACCTCGTGATTCGCCCGTCTCGGCCTCCCAAAGTGCTGGGATTACAGGCTTGAGCCACCGTGGAGACCATTATTCTAAGTGAAGTAACTCAGGAATGGAAAACCAAACATCCTATGTTCTCACTAATAAGTGGGAGTTAAGCTATGAGGACATAAGAAGGCATAAGAATGATATAATGAACTCTGGGGACTTGGGGGAAAGGCTGGGAGAGGGATGAAGGATAAAAGACTATACATTGGGTACAGTGTACACTGCTTGGGTGATAGGTGCACCAATATCTCAGAAATCACCACTAAAGAACTTCTGCATATAACCAAACATCATCTGTTCCCCAAAACTATTGAAATAAAAAAATATTAAAATGGATAAATGTGTATAATTTGGTTTATCCAGCAAATGACTAACTTTAAGAGAAATTCACAAATTGATTTTAAGTGATTTAAATTTTTGTAACAAATTAGAATCCCTTATGCTTGATAAAACAATTAGTAAAACTAAGTAGAATCAAGTAATCTTTTCTGCATTTTAGTGTTCCTGATTCTTTTAAGCAAATATAGAAGGCCTGAAGACAATTTCACTTTAGAGTTTAAGAATTCTTCAGAATTTGTTTGTTCCAAATCCCTCCATGTACTGGGGTCACTTGTGACAAGAAAAAAGAAAACCTTGACCATGGTCACATAGTAAGTCAGTAGCAGAACTAGACAAAAACTCAGCTCTCCTGATTTCCAGTCTAATACTTTTTTCATTATCCCATGCAACCTCTCACATTTTCAGAACAGAAACAGAAAAATTAGAAGAAGAAAAGTAACCCAAACTCATAGGACTGTATCTTTTTTGGATTCCTACAAATACTCTTGAGCTTTGTTTCAGGAGGTGGTTACTTGGAAACAGTTTGATCCTTTCAGATCTTGCTATTAAGACTTATTAGGTAAGATCAGAGTAATATTTAGTCTAGGGCTCATTATTCCCCACTATTGAGACAAGGCCCTTCTGAATGCTACCCAGTATCCTGTGAATTATGAGGTTTTCCATAACCTCATAATAGCTGGTGGGAAAAGTCACTATTGCCAACCCTATGTGAGCTCCAAGTACTGTTCCCTCTAACCTTCTAGAGTAGCTCTTTCTCTAGCCTCAGGTACTTTCCTGAAATGCAGGGAAACCTTCTGCATTCCAGGAAAGTACCTGAGGCTGGGGAAAGAGTACTCCAGAATACTCTCCCTGGGCAGTGCTCTCTTGACCAGTGCTAGTTGCCTTGGTTTCCCAGGCGTCTCAGTTCTGTCCCCTTAAATTGGCAGTGACTGGCTCCTTCATGATTCCCACTTTCTGCACCATGACCTGGAATCTCTTTCAAGGCAGCAAGCTGGGACATTTCTCAGAGATCACTGTCCTTCATTGCCTGATATCCAACTTCTTGGAAATTGTTGTTTCATATATTTTCTTCACCTTTATTTTACTGTTTCAGGTGGGAGGGTTAATCTGGTCCCTCTGGTGTCTTTTTTTTTTCCCCTACTCTGAAATTTTGGGTCTAAGAACTCTCTCCTACTTTATGAATTGGCTAGTAACAATTCCTTTTCTTTTAATAGCCTTTTCTTTTATCTGTTCTCATAATGAGAAGCACAATTAAATTCTTATAAAGCTTTGGTAAGAGATACTTGGCAAAAATAAGCAATTTAAGTATGATGACTACTGACAAAGACTCTCCTTAAGCAAAATTTAGTCAGGTTCCTTTGAGCCCATTTTCTATCAGGCCCAGTACTCGGGCCTTGTCCTCAAGAGCAAGAATCCTGTTAAGTCAGTTTTGTAAGAATCCCCATCCTCATATCTGACCTCCCTCAATAGCCGATCAAATTCCTCAGCCCCCATTGCCCCCCAGGTGTTGTCTGATCATCCTGGCCTGCCTTCGGCAAGAATCCTGTTAGATCTGTTTAACCAGAATTCCCTCTGACCTTGATGTTTCCTCCTAGGAATTTTCCATTCACTGACCCCACTCTGTTCCTTGGTATAAATCCCCCCTTATTCTTGTTGTTTTCAGAACTGAGCACAGTTCTATACTCAAGTCCCTTCCTTTATGGCAATAGTTCCTGAGTAAAATCTAGTTTTTACTGCTTTCTTTACTGTCTAGCTCTGGTTTTAATACTACTATGTCCAATTTTACATAAAAATCCTTTATCACATATTCCACATTTTGAAACTGTAGCACTATCAACACCTAAGCTGAAAATGGTCTCTTAACCCTTAAAATTAAGGTTGTAAAAGTATTAAACAATTAAAAAAAAAAATCCACCTTGTTGCCATTGGCTACAGGTGGCATTGGCTACCTAATTCTATATACTCCAAATACAAACAACTGTAGTGATTATGTCCCATGTAAGATTCTCTGCATTCCCTTTCTGCATATTGGAAATTTATTTCTATAAAGGCAGTAAGCAGGGTCAATGAAAACTTTACTCATTGCATTTTGGAGCCAAAGGGGACCTCAGAAAATCGATTTCTAATTGCTGTCTTTGTGGAGGTCAAAAACTGAAGTCTTGAAAGAACTTAAACTGATTTACTACTATATTACAGGAGACATGAGACTCAGTCATTATCCCTCTTGAATTTTTAGTGATTTAAAATGTAGTATTATAGGCTGGGCACGGTGGCTCACACCTGTAATTCCAAAACTTTGGGAGGCCGAGGCGGGTGGATCACGAGGTCAGAAAATCGAGACCATCATGGCTAACACGGTGAAACCCCGTCTCCACTAAAAATACAAAAAATTAGCCAGGCGTGGTGGCGGGCGCCTGTAGGTCTAGCTACTTGGGAGGCTGAGGCAGGAGAATGGCGTGAACCCGGGAGGTGGAGCTTGCAACGAGCCAAGATCGCACCATTGCACTCCAACCTGGGCGACAGTGTGAGACTCCATCTCCAAAAAAAAAAAAAACTAAATAAAAAAATGTAGTGCCATAATTGAACTCAACACTTGAAAAATGGCAGAACCATCCATATGTATAGTAAAACTACTATTTCCTTTGACTTAAATCTGGAACTTTAGAATATCAAACTTTAAAAGTGCATTAACTTTTTAATCAGCTGCATCATACTGCATCTAGTAAAATTCCCTGCTTTTTCACATGAACTGCTAAGACGGATGCTTTCATATCTTGTCACTGCAATTTTTAGTTTTTTCATAAGGTCTAAGAAATATTTTCCTCTGGAGAAGGGTTTTAAAATTCTGCTCTCCAGAGTGTTCTTCTGCCCTTGGCCTGTGGATGGAAAGTGAAGGAAGGAGAATAATTATGATGTCAAGTGAACTGAGTCTGGATCCTCAATCCCCTGCTTCAACCAACACAACTCCCCACTTACCGTATCTGCTTTCTATAACGGGCTTCGGAGCAAGATTTAATTGAAAGATTTCCCTGTTAAAGTTCAAAAACTACTGTTGTAATACCCATCTCACTTACATTTTTATCTCTTCTGTTTTCATCATATTGCTGTCTTTCCCTCCTTTTGTTTCTCTGCCCCTTTTTCACTTTTCCTATTTGCAACTACATTTCCTTCTAGTTATTTTGCTTTTTAAAAAGGATAAAGTTCAGTGTTTTTTTCCTCTTTGCACAACCCATGGTTTTTAGAAAAAGAATACTGTATGATTATATGAAGGACTAAAAACGTTGCTAAGAGATTATTCATGGGCAATTCTGAAATTCATATTAAATAACCAAGAGAATATCTTACTTCACTTTCCAAGTGCAGTATTAAAAAAAAGTTTCTTGCCAGGTGTGATGCCTCACGCCTGTAATCCTAGCACTCTGGGAGGCTGAGGTGGGCAGATCATCTGAGGTCAGGAGTTTCAGACCGCCCTGGCCAACATGGCAAAACCCTTTCTCTACTAAAAATACAAGAATTAGCCAGGCATGGTGGTGGGCGCCTGTAATCCCAGCTACTCAGGAGACTGAGGCAGGAGAATCACTTGAACCTGGGAGGCGGAGGTTGCAGTGGGCCAAGATGGTGCTAATCAAGTCTTTCAAGTATAAACTTTGGGGTTGGAGTAAGTCTCTGATTTACTGTCTATGATGAAAAATGAAAAATAAGGTTACAAAATACAGATAAAATGTTAAAAATATAATCAATTAGCCGGGTGTGGTGGTGGGCACCAGCTACTCAGGAGGCTGAGGCAGGAGAATGGCATCAACCCAGGAGGCGGAGCTTGCAGTAAGCCGAGATCATGCCACTGCACTCCAGCCTGGGTGACAGAGCGAGACTCTGTTTCAAAAATAATAATAACCATCTTTGAGAAATGT
>NC_045442.1:37584675-37858520 GCF_002776525.5 Piliocolobus tephrosceles | reverse complement strand
CCTCCTGGGTTGATGCCATTCTCCTGCCTCAGCCTCCTGAGTAGCTGGTGCCCACCACCACACCCGGCTAATTGATTATATTTTTAAATGAGGTCTCACTCTGTCGTCTAGGATGGGATGCAATGGTGCAATCATAGCTCACTGTATCCTTGAACTCTTGGGCTCAAGGGATCCTCCTTCCTCAGGCTCCCAAGCAGCTAGGATTACAGGTAGGCACTACCCTACCCAGGTATTCATTTTTTTTTTTTGTGGGAGACAGGGTCTTGCTATGTTGTTGCCCAGGTTGGTCTTGAACTTCTGGCCTCAAGTGATCCTCCCACCTTGGCCTCCCAAAGTCCTTGGATCATAGGCATGAGCCACCATGCCAGGCCACAAAGACTATTTAATAAGGAAAAATCCTCAAAATGTTACATAAAGATCACATCGCAAAACTTTTACATATAGTGTTATTCTGATTTTTTTTTGAAGCGACAGGGAGAAGGAAAATGGTGTCTTAAAGAGAATATATCATTATTTTAAAAATGGAATTCCAGTTGTTTTTCATCTATACTCATATATTTTCCATGTTTTTTTTCTATTTCCGACAGAAACTTTCTGTAAATGCTACTCTCATTACAGATAAACTTCAAATCTACTGTGATTCTTTAAGGCCATATACACACAGACTTATCCATATATTGAGTCTTACCTTTCACCACAGATCCCACCTGGAAACACTCTCCAGTCCGGCAGGTCTCCTTAGAGTCCAACAAATACATTAAGGTTGTTCCCTTCTGTGTCTTGTACCTTTCCTTAGGATCCTTGACCATCTAAATCAGGGTTTCTCAACTGGGCACTAATATTTGGGGCGAAAAACTGTGGGGCTGTCCTGTGCATTGTGGGACATTTTGCAGCATCCCTGGCCTCTGTCCACTAAATGCCAGTAGCACCCCCTCCCCAAACCACTCCAAGTGATAACAATCACACATGTCTCCAGACATTGTGAAATGTCTCCTGGTGGACAAAATTACCCCTGGTTGAGAAACACTGATCTAACTCCTACTCTCACTTCAAGCTCTAACTCAAGTCCTATAAGAAACCTGCAGCCAACATAACCCATTGCCATCTCTCCCTTTTCTAAACCTGTATGAAATGGTTATATTTGAATGACTACTTTTTTGCAATGTTTCTTGGCTATAGGTTCCAATAGAACCAGACTGCATGTACATATCTTTATAATTGAAATAATCTAGGTCAGAACATATATAATTTACTAAAATTTCCAAGCAGTGTAATATATTCTGATATCTTCAGAATATTATGAATTTTTAAAGCTCCTAAGGAAATGAAAATTAGCTTGTCAGCTACTGTGGTAACTTATCTAACTATTCAAGTGAATAATGAGACAGAGGCATAAGATCTTAGCTGTATTTTTCTTCATTTATTGAAAGCCATTTCAAACACAGGACTTCATTCTACTTCTCATCCCACTCTACAATCTGGCGATCAAAGCGTTATTAATGCTGTAGTAATAGCTTCCTTTTACAGTGAACTGAAATGCCAGATATTTGACTTAATTTAGCATACATTTTACTTATTTCAAAAAGAATTTAAAGCCACTTAAAATACAAATAAAATTTAAGTAGTAAATGAAGAACATGTAAACATTAAAAAAATACAGATCATAAAGACCAGTCTAGATGTTAACTGAATTTCACATTCACCTCTCAGCATCCAAGAAGCAAAAGCAAAAAAAAAAAAAAAAAGGGGGGGGGGGCAAATCATTTATATATCATACAATACTTAAATAACCAAAAGAAAGCATTTTTTACTACTGAATCCTAAAAGATACCGTCCATGTGACTGGGCATGACATTTAACATGACTGGCAAGACTCACTGAAACTAATGCTTTAAGTAATTAATGTAATATAGTCCAAGTACATAAGTCTGAGTGGTCCAGCTTGATCCATAGGGAGTGATGAACGGACTGCACAGTCTTTAAATGACCTTCTGCAATAATACTTCTTTCAGCCAAACTTTTGAGAAAAAGTTAGGACGGACAATTCTAGATGCTACTCTCTCAAAAGAATCTGATGTGCTGGATGGATCCACATAAATTGGAGGCCCACAGATATAAAGAGCAAATCCACAGTATCTAGCACTTGGTAAGCAGCTACTATTTTTTCTTAAAGCCAATGAGACAATAAGGTTGGCATCTTACTGAGCAAGTTAAGAAACTAGAACTCTTACCTAGATAGAAGAGTTCCATCTAGAAGAAGACTTGATACTAGAGAACTTTTATAGATCACCAATCCTAACTGCCCTTGAGGCCACTCCTAATTTGCAAAGTAAAAGTATGTTATCAGTGTACTGAAGATAATTACGCAGGAGAATATGCACACAGTTCATTTAAAAGCTGTAAATAGTTAGATTCACATTAAAAGGAATCCAGAATAGTCTTATTTTGCACTTTTAAAAACATGTATTTAATCTGCCAAGATATCTGCTATCTGTAGTGTTATTAAAATGCAGGTTTTCATCATTCTCAGCAAAGTAACACAAGAAGAGAAAACCAAACATGGCATGTTCTTACTGGTAAGTGGGAGTTGAACAAAGAGAACACAAGGACACAGGGAAGGGAACATCACACACCGGAGTCTGTGGAAGGGGGTGGCTGGGGGAGGGATAACCTTAGGAGAAATACTTCATGTAAATGACGAGTTGATGGGTGTAGCAAACCAACATGGCACATGTATACCTAGGTAACAAACCTGCACATTGTGCACATGTATCCCAGAACTTAAAGTACAATTTTAAAAAAAGAGAAAAAAAATGTAGGTTTTATAGAAACATCAGTTAGTTGAATTATATATTAAGTTTATGTGACTTATAACTAGTTACTGTCTACTAAAACAAAGGTCAATGTAAGCTGTGCAAAACGAAATATTATATTTGACAGACCTTCCCACAAAATAGGTATACTATCGCTCTATAAATGTATAGATCAAGAAAACTGATCTATAGATTGATTTATAGGTCAATAGTACGGCTATATTTGAATCTCATTTGCTTTTCATTAAGATAAAGTGAATTGAGAAGCAAGCAAAATAGTGTTTTACTGGGCAACACTGGTAAATATCACGGTCTAAAAATTAATCTGAGGAACATAAAAATTCCTCAGATTATTTTGCAACTGCTCATAATATGAGAAGTCAGATTTATGCAGAGAATCAAGATCCAATTAGACAGCAACTTAATATAAAATCTCTATAAGCCACACTTTAAAAAATGTATCAAAAGCAGGTACTACCAAGAATATACAGCTGCTAAAATTGGGAGAAGAGGTAAGTACTTTGTTCAACTCCAAACCATGAGCTGCTGACAGTATAAATTTCTTTGAGCCACATTCTTCTTGCCAGGACAGAACCTGGGTTTAAGGAAAACTCAGCTGCTTGCTACTGATTTGAGCTGGAAGAAAGAGCCAAACTAACATTCACTTCTGTAGCAGCCAGCAGCCTGTTCACACCTTTGTCTTAAGTTACATGAGGGGGCATCAACTACCCTTTAGGGCACCTACAATCCTATGGTAAAATGTCAGCGATCAGCTGGGCCTTGTTCTCTTTTGGGGTCTCAGCGTGGTCTTACCCTCAACCACTAAATGTAAAAGAATCCCTTTGAAAATCACCCCCCAACTTTTGAAAATGAATGCTGAACTGAATAATTTTTTGGAGTGAGGTTTTGCTAAAGAATGAGCAATAATAAATGTAAGCTTCAATTACTTTTTGTCCTATTGCTATATAATTTTGAGTCAGTTTGCTTTTATTTTTTAAGTAACAAAAATGAAAATCACAAAAGATTTATTTAAAGCTGTTTATGGTACCACACACTAAAACCTAGATGCAAAGACAGTTCCTTTCTCATTTTGGAATCAGTGTTTATTCTTTTCTACCACCCCCTTATCCCCGCCCATCTTTCTTTCTCTTCTTGTGTGTTTGTTTTGCAGGGGAAAGCAGTGGGGGAAGTAGAGACCTTTCTTTTTTTAGGTTAATACAGTGGAACTCCACTTAAAATGGACTTCCTGGATTCCCTTCCAGAGATTGGTTCAAAAACTCTGTGATGGAGTACAGGAATCTGCATTTTAAATAAACACCCCTAATAACTCTGATGCTGGTAGTCCAAGAACAACACTGAAAAGCAAGGTGCAAGGATGAGTAGTGTTTTGCCAGGTGGAACAGTTCATTCTAGGCAGAGAACAGAAGTAAAGGCATGAAGCCATCAATGTGTATCATGTGCCTGAGGAACAGGTGCTTACGGTCCTTAACTTTGCTGGTCCTCAGTTTCTGCATCTGATAAGAATAGAGCTGACCTACATTGTCTTTGAGGTCCTTCCCAAAGTTAATATTTGATCATAACCCAAAGTACACAGGACTCATGGTTCACTGTTCACAGATGATACTGTGCTAATTGCTACTCATTTATTCATTCAACAAACAAATGACGAAATTCAGTGTCAGCCCTCAGTTTTTAGTCTGGTGAAGACAGAGACAGATGAGTAATTACTATATAGTGCCATACAGAAGGAATGAGTGGTGGTATCACAAAGAAAGTAATGCTTGAGCAGAAACTTTATGGGGAAAAGTTGACAGGATTCCAGCAAGGAATGGCTCATGCAAAGAAAACTACATGCTGTGCCCAGAAGACAGTTAATGGTTTGGAATGGTTTTAGCACAGTGTGCATGCTGGAGAATGGTAGAAAAACAAAGTTTTAGAAGAAAGGAGCTAGTTCATATATGTTAGGCAGAGAGCTCAGATTTTACTATATGGAGGAACTGAAAGCGGGGGATCAGGTGTGCACTTTAGGAACATAGTTCTGGTGATAACATAATGAAAGAAACAAGAAGAAACTGGGAGACAAGTCAGTCAGTCAGTGAATGTCAAGAGATGATGGCTGCTAAAGCACAGCCATGAGGACAAAGATAGGCTCCGAAGAACAGCTATTCAGGCAGCAGAATTAACCTGCTGAACGTGTGTGGAATGACTTTAAAAAAATGGAATTTCAGGACTGTTCTTAGTTTTCACTGGGGTGACTGAACAGACACCGGCCTCATGCATGAAACAGGAAACACAGGGAATACGTCTGGGGAGGGAAGGTTGGTTTTGAACTCTATACACTTCGGGTACTTTGGGTACTGGGGTAAGGGTATCACCGTCAGGAGCTCGGGTAAGAAGTCCAGGCTAAAGAGAGATTTGGGAGTCATTGCCCTAAGCTGGTGGTTGAAGCTATGAGATTACTCACAGGGAACAATACAAACTGAAAAGAGAAAAGGATCAAGGACAAAACCCTAAAGAGCAACAACTGAGGGGAGGGGGACAGAGGAACAGGTTTGTTTTTATGACAAACTTCAACATGTTTAGGTGCCAAGGAGAAAATGACTACAAAATCATAGAAAAGGTATTAGAGCAAGCTTGTCCAACCTGCAGCCTCAGGCTGCATACAGCCCAGGACTGCTTTGAATGTAGCCCAACACAAATTTGTAAACTTTCTTAAAACATTTTGAGAGTTTTTTGCAATTTTTGGTTTTTTGAGCTCATCAGCTATATCGTTAGCATATTTTATGTGTGGCCCAAGACATTTCTTCTTCTTCCAATGTGGTCCAGGGATGCCAAAAAATAGGATACCCCACATTAAAGCAAGATCCCAGAGGAACTGGTACTGCAAGTTTAAAATGACCAAAGAGGTGGGAGAAGAATAGTAGAAACTGATGTTTGTGAAAACAATGAAACAAGGAAAGTTCAAGCCTGGGAAGTGGTCTACAGAGCCAAGCACAGAAAAGAAGCCTAAGAAGATATTTTGGCAGTTTGGCAATTACAAAGTCCTTGGTGGCATGATTAGGTGGTGGAAGCCAGAACTCTGTGGGTAAAATAGGTAACAAGTAAGGGAAGGGGAAAAAAGATTACCTTTTCCTCTAAATGTGGCTGTAAAAAAGGAGAGAAAGGAGAAATCTGAAAATAATCCCAGTGGATGGTTTTTTGTTTTTGTTTTGTTGGACAGGGCAGATAGAGCCAGGGGAGGGAGGTGGGGAAAGGGTATACTGAAGATAAAAAGGAAGGGTTAAATGATGAAACAAGGCCCTAGAGGAGGCAGAATGAATGGGATCTAGGACATATATTGGATCATCTGTAGATAGGAAAAAAAAAAAAAAAAAAAAGAAGAAGAAGAAAAGAAACAAACCAAACATACGTCTTCATCTGAGACAGAATCTGCTGATGTTAAGTTGGCCTGGTGGTCAGTGTCACAGTATTCATGTCTGGGAGTCCCTGTTTCCTCTGAAAAAGCAAAGCCAGCTGCTCAAAGTACAAGGTCAAGAGTAGAGTAGAAGGTTTAAGGAATGATAAAAGTTAGAATAGTAGCTGTGGGTGAGAGAGGAAAAGAATGGCTGAGCGACATTACGGACCATGCCATATCACCATGGCAATAATCCGGTTACATGATTTTCACTAATACAATTTAATTACTTTTCTTCATGAGGAGAGAAAGCAAATGGCTAAACTAGAATAATAGGTATGCTGGGCAAAAGTGGAAGAAGCACAAAAGGCAAAGAAATTGTGGATACTGATGTGGGTAAATAATAAAACAAGGAGTGTGGATTAGACAAGGAAGAAAGTCAATGTAGGTAGAGGCTGATGATAACAAAATAGTCACCAAGGGACAGCGTCTTCATGAGGTCAGGGATTAAGTATAGAAGAATAAGGGAGAGGGAGAAATGAAAGAAACAGGATGAGAAGAGAATACTAGAGTTCATGATTGTTAATATGGAACAGTCTTAGATATTACAATCCTGCAGTCAGTCAGTCATGGCAGTAAGTTAAGGGAATATGGGGTGCGGGACCTGTGATGCACATGACTGCTTTAGTCACCCCAGAACCTGGTAGCAATTGAGTATGAAAGAAAGACTGGCCAGGCACAGCGCTCACGCCTGTAATCCCAGCACTTTGGGAGGCCGAGGCGGGTGGATCACCTGAGGTCACGAGTCCAGGACCAGCCTGGCCAACATGGTAAAACCCCGTCTCTCCTAAAAACACAAAAATTAGCTGGACGTGGTGGTGCATGCCTGTAGTCCCAGCTACTTGGGAGGCTGAAGCAGGAGAATCGCTTGAACCTGGGAGGCGGAGGTTGCGGTAAGCTAAGATTGCACCACTGTACTCCAAACTGGGCTGATAGAGACTCCGTCTCAAAAAAAAAAAAAGACTGAGTTGGGTACTAAATTCCTTAACGAACATCAGTGACCAGGCAGCTGGTAAATAACAGTGAGGAGAGGGAAAAGGGCTCATTAGAGAAGGGTTTCTGCTAAGGTTTACAAGGGTGGAATGGAATGGCCTAGCAATGGCCATGAGACGGCAAATACAGATACCACCTGCGGCGCGGGGGCGGTGGCAGACTTTCGCTGTGGTGAATTGCTGGGAAAGCAGCGTCTTCCGGAGACAGCCAGGTACCCAATATCACAAGGAGGAATATTGTGTGAACAAGAAGATATAAAGATACAGAGTGATTTACATATGGGGAGTCTAGAGAGAGAGTTTCCAGTTTCCAGAAGAAGGCAGATAGTGAAATGATCAGCGATGGAGAAGGTGTGGGAATGCTGCTGCGAGAAGGGATAAATTATCTGGGCGGTTACCAAGTATGACAGAAACTATAGGGAGGGTGGGATTTATGGTCTCAAATGACACTCTAATATTCTTTCAGTGCCAAGCTGTCAGAAACACTAGGACTTTATTTTGCTTACTAAGGTTGAACACTAGCGACTAATTTTGGTCACTATACTATTAAAAAAGACAATTCTAAGAAATGTAGTCAATTAATGAATATCAGAATAAAGATGTTAATAGTTTATTCCTTGTTATTAACATGTACATTTAGAAAGAAAATAAGAGCAAAGTTTAAAAATGCACAGGACGACTGCTGGGGCACAACGCCTGACACAGAACGCAGTTAAACACCGTGGAAGGCTCGAATGAGTGAAAGCATACAAACCACCACTGTGCGGCGCTCCATACTAGCAAGTTTCCGAAGTTCGTCCCGGCCGGTTTCCCTGAACAAGTTCCCAACCGCATCACGTTTAGTTTATCTAACTCGGAGCAAGGCAATGGGAAAAAGAAAAACAACGAGGCCTGTACTCTGTTCATTAAGCAATGAATGACGACACGTGGGTGAGCGTGTCTGGTATGCCCTATTTTAATACTTTAAACATAGTACATTAGTAGGCTAACAGCAAGCTCTGGAAATAAAAGGAACCGCTTGCATATTTAGGGGGCTCTTTTGGAAGTCACAAAGGAATCACCTTAAGTCAAAGCTCCCCTCTTTTCCTAGCAAGGCAGGGACGACGGCAAGCATAAACTAGGTCCCAGTGCGCCGCAACCCGCGCAACTGGTTGGCTGGCGTCCCACAGCCTCGCGCCTCCACGCTGCGTCCTCCACGCTCTTCCCACGGCGGCGCCCCGCAGCGTCCTCCCCGGGGACGCCCGCTCAGCCGGGAGCTCGCGGACGGTACTCACCTGCTGGGTATAGCCTCTTCACCACGACGAGAGGGGTGAGGGCCCCACGCCCCAGGCAACCCCGCTGTCAGGCCTCCTCCAGAACAGAACCCAGGGGACGCTACAACTCACACGCGCGCGGGCAGAGGCGAGGGGCGGGGGTGATAGACCCGGGCAGAGAACACGCTTGGCGCAACGAAGATTCCCGCAGGCGCGCGCTCCGTTCCTGCTGGCAGGCCAGGGGCCGCAGCGCGCATGCTCCTGGGTCGCCGTGGCTTGCAGCCGGCGGGTGTCGTGGGGCGGGCGCAGGGTGCGGTGGGGCGGTTGGTGATCGTCCTAACCTGCGGTAGATGGTGTGCCCTGCCTTCGCTGCCCAGACGTTAAGAAAAGTGCACTGTGCGTCCAGGTGAATGTTGGGCTGCTTGTGAAGGTTTCTGTGATTCTTCCCTGTCAGACATTCCCGCACTTTTGTGGAGCTCTGCTCCATGGGGAGAACCAGCTGGGCTGGGATAACGGGAGCCGGGTCCGCGCAGGCCGCTGGGACTTGTAGTCCGGGGGCCTGGCCGACCCGTTCGTTAGCCAATTTGGGAATGAGTACAATTGAAAATCACTCGAGGCGGGCGCGGTGGCTCAAGCCTGTAATCCCAGCACTTTGGGAGGTCGAGACGGGTGGATCACGAGGTCAGGAGATCGAGACCATCCTGGCTAACACGGTGAAACCCCCGTCTCTACTAAAAAATACAAAAAAACTAGCCGGGCGAGGTGGCGGACGCCTGTAGTCCCAGCTACTCGGGAGGCTGAGGCAGGAGAATGGCGTGAACTCGGGAGGCGGAGCTTGCAGTGAGCTGAGATCTGGCCACTGCACTCCAGCCTGGGCGACAGAGCGAGACTCCGACTCAAAAAAAAAAAAAAGAAAAAATCACTCGAGAGCAGTGTTTGATTTGTATCAAATACGGGTCGGCATATTATTAATTCAGTGCCTACTGTGTGTGCTGAACACCTTGCCCTAGTCCTGGTCTTCACATTAGGATAAGCAGAAAGATGAACTTGCAAGGTAGAATGTAATGAACAAAATTCACATTACGAACTACAAGTGCTGTTGGAGATCAAGAGACAGAGTTAGAAAAAACTTCCTGGAAGACGTGGAGTTTGAATCAGCCTTTGAATGCTATCCAGTTGTGGGGAAGTTGTAAAAATTAAAGGATGGAGATGCCAGGGAGTGTAAACAGGAACTCCATCCAGCAACAGTTGAGGGATTATGTTGGAGAGTGGTCACTGCGGCTTAGATGGGGAAGTGGATGTGAGGGTTTTTTGGCTTCACTTTCAGAAAGGGCCTCCCGGTTGACTTTCTGTCTAATTGAGGTTATAAGTATAGACACAGAGGTACATCTTCAGGTTTGAATAAAAGGCATTACAGTACTTAATTGTTTCGAGTTTCTGGACCTCCTGGCCAGTGGTTGCTCTAAGAATTAATATATTTTTATAAATCTTGTAATTTACTTTTGAGTAGCAAAACTACATTGCATGGTGTGTGTTAGATGTAAATTTTCAAAATATAATATGATAGTTTTGTAACCTGTTTCCACATTAGTTTTCATGTACCAGAAGTCCCAAGATAGAGAAGTGGGCCCAAATCTTTCTTGATCTACAGGAGCAGGACGTGATGACTTGGGAACTGGTCCTGAGAGGAGTAGGTGATTTAGTTTTGTTGCCTTTCAAAGACTTAAATAAATTCACAGATCAGAAAATCTTTTGTCACGCCACTTGTTCCTAGGTTTTGATTTTGGAAAACAAGGTAACAGTTAATTTTTAAACTTGCCAGTTAATGCAATACATGGAAGTCATAATGTTTTTTGTAGTACACTGAAATACTGCTGTATTCCACTGAACTAAGTAAAGAATTGTTAAGTTAAATTCTAATTCTTCCATAACCTAATAACAATAAAGGGTAGCTGGTACCATATATTTAATAGATTATTTTTACAAAATGCTATTGTTGCCTTAATTACATCATAACTGTGAATGAGACCTTAATTCTGGACATAGAATCCTAATTCAAATTAAGTCTGGAAGAGCATCATTTAAGAAACATTGCTATAAGAGAGTTCAGAAAGGTGTCATCATACTGTATGACAATAGATGAACTGAGATAAAGATAAAATTGGATTTTGGTCTGAATTCAGATCTGCTAAGGAAGGAAACTGCATTAATACATTTAGAAATATTTCTAACAAGAGCCATGGAAAAATTAAAGGGAACCAAATTTCTGACTGGATCACAATTAAAGATATGTTACTATATACTAGGATATGCATTGTGTAACCATTTCCACATGCTAGAAATTTTTCTGTGGTTTTATTTTGCTAGCACTCCTGAAACCAAATGGCATGTGACAGAAGTAACCAAGGTGATTGAAAATTGTGCCAAAAAGAAGTCTGTGCTGATTCTGGAATCTCGCTTAGTCTTGTGCCCGCAGAACTGATTTAGAAATTTGTTTAGGCCAAGCACAGTGGCTCATGCCTATAATTCCAATGCTTTGGGAGGCTAAGGCAGGAGGATTGCTTGAGGCCAAGAATTCGAGAGCAGCCTGAGCAACATAGAGAGACCCTGTCTTCACATAACAATAATAATAATTAGCCGAGCCTTAGAGACACATGCCTGTAGTCCTAGCTACTCAAGAGGCAGAAGCAGGAGGATCGCTTGAACCCAGGAGTTCGAGACTGTAATGGATCGTCATCATGTCACTGCACTTCAGCTTGGGTGAAACAGTGAGACCCTGTCCCTGAAAAACAAACAGATAAACAAAAACTTGTGTGGCGTTCTAGTTTCTACAAATGTCTGGGGAATTGCATGAACTTGCATTTAACCATCATGTTGAATGATACTCTTGTATTAGGTCTTTCTTGCATTGTAACAGAAGAATACTAGGTAATTTATAAAGAAAAGAGTTTTAATTGACTCACAGTTCTGCAGACTATACAAGCATGGCTCTAACATCTGCTTCTGGCGAGGGCATCAGGGAGCTTACAATCATAGTGGAAGGGAAGGGGAACCAGCATGTCACATGGCAAGTAAAGGAGACAAAGGGGAGGTCCTGGACAGACTCTTTTAAACAACTAGATCTCATGTGAAGTAACTGAGCAAGAACTCACTCATCATGAAGGGGATGGTGCTAAGCCAACCATGAGGGATCCACCCCCACAATCCAATCACTTCCCACCAGGCCCCATCTCCATTATTGGGAATCACATTCAACATCAGATTTGGAGGAGACAAACATCCAAATCATGTCATTCCACCCTTAGCCTCCCAAATCTCACATCCTTCTGACATTTCAAAATATAATCACGCCTTTGCAATAGTCCCCAAATTCTTAATTCATTCCAGCCTTAACTCAAAAACCCCAAAGTCCAAAGTCCCATCTGAAATTCAAGGCCAAATTCCTTCCACCTCTGCTCCTGCAAAATGAAAAACAAGTTATTTACCTCCTAGATACAATGGCAGTGCAGGCACTGGGGAAACATTCCCATTCCAAAAGGGAGAAATTGGCCCAAAGAAAGGAGTAATAGGCCCCATGCAAGTTTGAAATCCAGCAGGCCAGGCATTAAATCTTAAAGTTCCAACATAATACTTGACTCCATGTCCTGCATCCAGAGCACACTGGTGCAAGGGGTGGACTCCCAAGGTCTTGGGGAGCTTCGCCTCTGTGGCCTTGCAGGGTGCAGCCCACATGGCGGTTGTCATGGGTTGAAGTTGAGTGCTTGCAGCTTTTCCAGGCAGGGAGTGTGAGCTGCTGGTGAATCTACCGTTCTGGAGTCTGGAGGGTGACGGCCTCTTCCCACAGCTCCACAAGGCAGTGCCCCAGTGGAGACCCTGTAGGGGCTCCAACCCCACACTGCCCCTCAGCATTACCATAGTAGAGTTTATCTGTGAGTGTTCCACCATGTAGCAGTCTTCTGTCTGGGCACCCAGGCTTCTTCATATATCCCCTGAAATCTAGGTGGAAGCTGCCAAGTGTCCTTCATACTTGCATTCTGAGCATCTGCAGACTTAACACCCTGTGGAAGCCACCAAGGCTGACAGTTTGCACACTCTGGAGCTGCAGCCCAAGCTGTACCTGGGCCTCTCTGAACCAAGGCTGGAGCCAGAGCAGCTTAGATACAGGGAGCAGTGTCTTGAGGCTGAACAGGGTGGTGGGGCCCTGGGCTTGCTCCCTGAAATCATTCATTCCTCCTAGGCCTATGGGCCTGTAATTGCAGGGGCTACCTGAAAAACTTCTGAAATGCCTTTGAGGCCTTATTCCCATTGTCTTGGATAATAGCACTTGGCTCTCTTTTAGTCAAGTTAATCTCTCTAGCAAGTGATTGCTCCACAGCCTGCTTAAATTCTTTCTCTGCCACAGGGTCAGGCTGCAAATGTTTCAAACTTTTATGCTCTACTTCCTTTTTAAATATAAGTTCCAACTTTATTCCTTTGCTACCACATCTGATAATAGCCTGTTAGAAGCAGTCATGTCACTTTTTGAATGCTTTGGTGTTTAGAAATTTCTTCTGCCAGATACCCTAAGTCATCACTCTTAAGTCCAAACTTCCACAGATTCTGGGACATGGACACAGTGCAGCTAAATTCTTTGCTAGGGCGTAACAGGGGTGATCTTCACTCCAATTCCCAGTAACTTTCTCATTTCCATTTGAGACCTCATCAGCCTGGACTTCACTGTCCATATCTCTATCTGCATTTTGGCCACAACCATTTAGCCAGTCTCTAAGAAATTCCAAGCTTTCCCTCATCTTCCTGTCTTCTTCTGAGCCCTCCATACTCTTATAACCTCTGCCCCTTACCAAATTCCAAAGCCACTTCCACATCTTCAGGTATCTGTACAGAATGCTTTACATCTTGGCACCAACTTTCTGTGTTCGGTCGTTTTTGTGTCACTGTAAAGGAACTGAGTAGTTTATAAATTTAAAAAGTTTAATTGGCTCACAGTTCTGCAGGCTGCACAAATATGGCTGCAGTATCTGCTTCTGGTGACGGCCTCAGGAAGCTTACAATTGTGGTGGAAAGAAAGGAAAGTTGGCATGCCATATGGTGAGACAAGGAGCAAGAGAGAGAAAAGCAGGGTATCAGACTCTTTTAAACAATTAGATCTCATGTGAACTGAGGAAGAACTCACTCATCACCAAAGGTATGGTGCTAAGCCATCCATGAGGGATCCACCCCCACAGTCCAATCACTTCCTACCAGGCCCCATCTCCAACATTGGGAATACATTTCAACATGAAATTTGGAGAGGACAAACATTCAAACTATATCAACTCTGCTGCAAAGGTATTTGTGGAGCCAAAAAAGAATGTGGAAAGAGACGTAAATCTCATAGTGTCTTTTCAGCCTCCACTGACTAACACTATTTTTATTAAATTTAATGATTTTTATAACTTAGAAATATAATAATTTGAAATCAGTTAATTGCTCTAATTTTGTTGTGTTACCATCAAGTTGTTTTTTATTTTTTTTATTGAATTGATGTCTTATTGGTTTTCATTGTGAAATTTCAGAAGTTGGCTTCTATCCCAAAGACTCTATGAATGATAGGATGAGATGTTAGGAATTCTGGCTTTTATAATCATAGAAAAGTAATGTGTTTGGTTTCATCTTTGACTTTAATTTCATTAATTACAAACATAAATTAAGAAACCACAGCAAAATCTATTGTACTAATACTAAAGAAGTTTATATATTATATATATATTTATATATATTTATATATTATATATATTTATATATATTTATTTATATATATAGTTTATATAAATATATATATATATATTTTTTTTTTGAGATAGAGTCTCACTCTGTCACCCAGGCTGGAGTGCAATGGCACAATCTAGGCTCACTGCAACCTCCGCCTCCCGGGTTCGAGCAATTCTCCCACCTCAGCCTCCCAAGTAGCTGGGATTATGGGCACCCGCCATCATGCCCGGCTAACTTTGGTATTTTTGTGGAGAGGGTGTTTCACCATGTTGGCCAGGCTGGTCTTGAACTCCTGACTGCAGGTGATCCACCCACCTCAGCCTCTCAAAGTGCTGGGATTACAGGTGTGAGCCACCGCACCCGCCCAGAAGTTTTTATATTTTATCACATCTATTACCCTGTGGGCATCATTAATAGATAAATGCTTGCAAAACTACAAATTGGACTTTTGTATACTTTCATATACCAAGCCTTGCTAGGAAGAGATCTCCTGACCAACCCCCACCTTTTTTTTTTTTTTTTTTTTTAGCTTTCAAAGTTTCAAGTGATACATTTCTTTATAAATGTTAAACTTACAATATAAGCCCTAGGAAATTTCATTTCAGAAATCACCAAAGTAATAGAGAAACTCCAGGTCATCTGATACAAAAATAGCTAATCCTCAATTTCCTTGCCTTTTAGAAAAAGCTTTAACTACAAGAATCATGAATCAGCAATAACCTCAAAGAGAAGATAGGGTTTAACTGTGGGAGCCAATTTTCTAATACAGAGAACTGAATTGCTGTAAGAAGGCAGAAGTCTGCACTGTAATTTTTCCTTACTTTTGCAGGAGATTTCAACAGAGCAGTGCAATATTCATCTAGATCTGTAATTTTATCCAAATTTTAAATGATTATTTATCTTATCTCTTATGTAGAATGATAAATGAACAGGTTAGGAACACTTCCAGGTCTGCAAAAAAATGATTAATAATTTCTGCAATAACTTTTTATTTGATAGTTTGTTATAATTTTACTGTCTATGGGATGTGTGCTACTGCTAATGCTTTGCCTAGTTGAGCAGACAACATTTTCAAGTATAGGCATCAATAAGCCAGGTCGTGATTTTCAGTGCAAACATTTTAGAAGTTCTTGCAGAATGGATCATAAATTCAAAATTCTCTTTTCTCACCATTTTATTCTTCTGTCTTATTTTGGTATGTTAGTAGGAAGAATCTTAAGTGTGCTGGTAGTCTTTTAAGATTCTTTAATTTGTTAAGTGCCTTTTTTTTTTTTTACTGATTATACAAATAATTTATCTTACTTAGACTTGATTATTTTCTGTTCCAAGTCTATTCATTATTTTTAACCACCTTCCAGATCTCTCATTTGAATGTCTTATAAGCATTTATAAGCAGTATCTCCAAACTGAACTTGTTAATCCCATCTCAATTACCTTTCTATTTTGACGGTACTTGAAATGAAGCTACCTCTCAGTTGATCAAGCCAAAAACCTGAATGTCCTCTTCGACTCCTTGCTCACTTTGTCCTGCATATCTAATTGGTCACCAAATCCTGTGAATTCTACCTCTGAAATGAATCTCTCTCTACTCGCCTTCTCATATCCTTTTTTTTTTTTTTTTTTGAGATGAAGTCTTGCTGTGTTGCCCAGGCTGGAGTGCAGTGGCAGGATCTCAGCTCACTGCAATCTCTGCTTCCCACGTTCAAGTGATTCTTGTGCTTCAGTCTCCCAAGTAGCTGGGACTACAGGTGTGTACCACCATGCCCGGCTAATTGTAATTTTAGTAGAGACAGTAGGGTTTCGCCATGTTGGCCAGGCTGGTCTCAAACTCCTGACCTCAAGTGATCCTCTCGCCTTGGCCTCCAAAAGTGTTGGGATTACAGGCGTGAACCACCACACCCGGCCCTCATATCTATTTTAAAATTCAGCTCTCTAGTATCTATCAATAGCCTTTTAATCCATTTTTCTGCCTCCATAGAATATCTATATGTAATCATTGCTTCTTGGCCTTTTGGCTAAGATCAAATGTATATTTAATCAGATCCTTTTTTTCTTTTTCTTTTTCTTTTTTTTTTTTTTGAGATGGAGTCTCGCTCTGTCGCCCAGGCTGGAGTGCAGTGGCCGGATCTCAGCTCACTGCAAGCTCCACCTCCCGGGTTCACGCCATTCTCCTGCCTCAGCCTCCCGAGTAGCTGGGACTACAGGCGCCTGCCACCACGCCCGGCTAATTTTTTGTATTTTTTAGTAGAGATGGGGTTTCACCGTGTTAGCCAGGATCGTCTTGATCTTCTGACCTCGTGATCCGCCCGTCTCGGCCTCCCAAAGTGCTGGGATTACAGGCTTGAGCCACCGCGCCCGGCCTAGATCCTTTTTTTTTACTGTAAAATTTTATACTTTTCGGGGAAAGGGAGTTCATACATATTTTAATTAAAATAATTCCTTAGTATTTTGAAGTTTTTTTTGGTACCATTTTTGTGGAAGTGATTTTTTTTCTAGTATATTAGCATGTAGGGAAGATACTGACTTTTGCAAATATTCTCTTGTATTCTGCCAATTCCAATTTTCTAATTATGTCTAAACTTTGTTTATTTAGTCTTTTGGGTTTTTCATATATAAAAGCCTATCATCTACAAACAATGATAATTTTATTTTCCTCTTCTAAGAGTCACACCTCTTCCTTCTTTTGCATATCTCTTATTGCATGAACCAGGATTTCTATTAAATACTAAAGATGACCAAATACAAATATGAAATAGTACAAGTGATAGTATATTTGTTTTGTTTCTCTTTACATTTAAAAATTTTTAAAGCATACTTTTAACCTCAAGTATCACAATAGTCAGTTTTCTTATATGTGATTCTCAGTAATATTTCTTATTTATTTAGAAAGTTGAAATAAAAGGACCATCATGAAAAATATTTCAAAGAGAATATTTTTTAAAAGTAAGGTATTAATGGAGTTTATAATATTTTGATTATTCCAAATAACCCTATTGTAAATGGGGGATAATTCTGATAAATGTGATACATTTGTTTCTATATACTAATCATAAATTCATATGTTAAAAAAGAAACAATAGGAGAGTTTAGGGATGAATTGTATTCTTATTTGGTCTGTGAGTTATTTAATAAGATGAATTATTTATATATGTGTTTGTTTAATCTCTTACTTCAATATCTGTTTGTATGTTCTCTCACCTCACCAGCAACCCATTCCCTGCTTTGCTCAAAAAGATGTTTGTCAGTGAGTTAAACCTATATAGGAGCAATATTTACATGTCTCTTAGAGTAACTGCAATTAAGATTCATATTTTATCCCTACCTTCTAGATGGAAATGATAAGTTATGAAAATTATACAGGATTCTGGGAATGCTGGGCAAGATATTTGGGAACTAATTAGGGAGGCCTCTATCAATCACTTGCCGGAGTTGTTCCCTCATACCTTCAGGGTTGCTCTCCCCTGGTCAAGAGTAGAATTAGGTATTTTTAATTGTCTTGAGGTAGTTACTGAAGGTTGAATAAGATATAAGGGAATGTCGCAGTCTGTGTTAACCTCATTCAGTAGTTTTTAATAGTGGCACAGGAACAACTGGTAGATTTTGAAGTTCTTTCAGAAAGTTTGTAGACTGGGCTCTTTTTATGATGTTTTTACTGTGGTCATGTCAATAGCCTGCTTTGGTTTTTGACACAAATTCATGTTTTTACTGTGATTGGAAAGCTTGAGCTTTCCAACTGCACATTAGTTTGGTTAGTATGTACAGTTGGTATTTCAGGAGTCTTTGCTATTCTATTTTTTAGCATTAAAATTAAAAAGAAATTCATATATCATATCATTCTAAAAAGGGTTTAACATTGCTAGAATAGTTTACCTGTAGAATATTGGGGTTTATAAAAACTGGAAAAGAAATGCTTATTTAAACATACTGAATTTTTGTTGATGATACAACATTCAACTAGAATTACCAGGAGTCTGTGAGAAATATGGTTTTGACGCTTAGGAGAGTGAAGGCTGGAGACATAGATTCGGGAACCCATGGGAATACATGCACCCTCCAAAGCTTTGGAACGTACCCTACATTTAGGATATAAAGAGGTGTGGCCATTGAAGGATACAGAGAATAAGTGGCTACAGAGGTAGAAGGGTAGAGGGCAAGGATATATAAAGTTTTCAAAAAATAAGGGCGCTGAACATTGTCACACGCTACAGGGTAATAAATCAAGTAATAGCTAACACTAGTATAGCATTGAATTTTCAAAGTATTTTTGTATATATCTGATTTAACTTGACCCTCTTAAAAGATATATGAAGTAGGCAATACATGAACACCAAGAACTAACTCTTGGATTTTCTCATTAAAAGGCCATTTTTTAATATTCCAGAGAGCAATTCCTTTTTGAAAATTTTTAATTTTTATGGATACATAGTAGGTGCATATATATATATATGGGGTACATGAGATATTTTTATACATGTGTAATAATCACATCAGGGTAAGTGGGTTATCCATTGCCTCAAGCATTTATCATTTCTTTGTGTTATAAATATTCTAATTGTACTCTTTCAGTTATTCTCAAATGTACTATAAATTATTGTTGACCATAGCCACCCTTTCGTGCTGTAAAATACTAGATCGTATTCATTGCATTGTACCTATTAACCTTCCCCATTCCCTGCCCCCTACCCAATACTCTTCCCAGTCTCTGGAAACCATCATTATACTCTCTATTTCCATGGGTTCAATTGTTTTAATTTTCAGTTCTCACAAATGAGTGAGAACATGCAAAGTTTTTCTTTCTGTGCCTGACTTATTTCACTTAACATAATGACCTCCAGTTCCATCCAAGTTATTGCAAGTGACAGGATCTCACTTTTTTTTTTTATGGCAGAATACTACTCCATTGCATATATATACCACATTTTCTTTATCCATTTATCTGTTGGTGGACACTTAGGTTGCTTCCAAATGTTGGCTCTTGTGAACAGTGCTGCAACAAACATGGGAGTGCAGATATGTCTTCAATATACTGATTTTCTTTCTTTTGCGTATATACCCAGTGGTGGAATTGCTGGATCATATGGTAGTTATATCTTCAGTTTTTTGAGGAACCCCATACTGTTCTCCATAGTGGCTGTACTAATTCACATTCCCACCAACAGGGTGTTAGGGTTGCCCTTTCTCAATGCTTTTGCCAGCATTCATTATTGCCTGTGTTTTGGTTAAAAGCCATTTTAAGTGAGTGAGATGATGTCTCATTGTAGTTTTGGTTTGCATTTCTCTAATGGTCAATGATGTTGAGCATCTTTTCATATACCTATTTGCCATTTGTATGTCTTCTTTTGAGAAATATCTATGTAGATCTTTTGCCCATTTTAAAATCAGATTATTAGCTATTTTCCTATTGAGCTCCTTACATATTTTGGTTATCAATCCATTATCAGATACATAGTTTGCATATATTTTCTCCCATTCTGAGGGCTGCTTCTTTGTTGATTGTTTCCTTTACTTTGCAGAAGCTTTTTAACTTGATGTGATCCCATTTGTCCATTTTTTTACTTTGATTGCCTGTGCTTTTGGGGTATTACTTAAGAAATCTTTGCCCAGACCAATGTCCTGGAAAGTTTCCCCAATTTTTCTTTTAGTAGTTTCACACTTTCAGATCTTAGATTTAAGTCTTTAATTCTTTTTGATTTGATTTTTGTATATGGTGAGAGAGAGGGGTCTAGTTTCATTCTTCTGCATATGGATATCCAGCTTTCCCAGCCCCATTTATTGAAGAGACTGTCTTTTCCCAATGTGTTTTTTTGGCACCTTGTTGAAAATGATTTCACTGTAGATGCGTAGATTTATTTTTGGTTTCTTTATTCTGTTCCATTGATTGTGTGTGTGTGTGTGTGTGTGTGTGTGTGTGTGTGTTTTAATGTCAGTGCCATGCTGTTTTGTTTAGTATAGCTCTGTAGCACAATTTGAAGTCAGTGGTATGGTTTGGCTTTTAGTATAGCTTTGTAGTACAATTGGAAGTCAGTGATATGGTTTGGCTGTGTCCCCATCCAAAATCTCATCTTGAATTATAATCCCCATAATCCCCATGTGTCAATGGGGGGACCACGTGGAGGTAATTGGATCATGGGAGTGGTTTCCCCCATGCTGTTCTTGTTATAGTGAGTGAGTGAGCCTCACAAGATCTGATGGTTTTATAGGTGCTTGGCATTTCCCCTGCTTGCACTCACTCTGTGCTGCTGCCCTGTGAAGAAGGTGCCTACTTCTCCTTTGCCTTCTTCCATGATTGGAAGTTTCCTGAGGCCTCCCCAGCAATGCAGAACTGTGAGTCAATTAAACTTCTTTCTTTTATGAATTACCCGGTCTCAGGTATTTCTTCATAACAGCATGAGAATGGATTACAGTCAGGTAATGTGATTTCTCGAGTCTTGTGTTTTCCTGCTCAGGATAGCTCTGGCTATTCTGAGTCTCTTTAGGTTTCCTACAAATTTTAGGATTACTTTTTCTATTTTTGTGAAGAATGTTCTTGGTATTTTGATAGGGACTGGATTGAATATGTAGATTGTTTTGAATAGAATGGACATTTTAACAGTATTGATTCTTCGAATCCATGAACATGAAATATCTTTCCATTTTTTGTGTATCCTCTTCAATTTCTTGCATTTTATAGTTCTCATTGTGGACATCTTTTACTTCTTTGATTAAGTTAATTCCTAGGTATTTAATTTGATTTGTAACTATTGTAAGTGGGATTATTTTCTAGATTTCTTTTTCAGATTGTTCACTGTTGGCATACAGAAATGCTAATGAATTTTGTATATCAATTTTCTATCCTGCAACTTAGCTGAATTTGTTCATCATTTCTAATAGTTTTTTCGTGTGAAATCTTTATGTTTTTCTAAATACATAATTATATAATCTCCAAACAAGGATAACTTGAGTTCTTTCTTTCCAATTTGGATGCCCTTTATTTCTCTCGTCTGATTGCTCTAGCTAGGACTTTTAGTACATGTTGAACAACAGTGGTGAAAGTAGGCATGCTTGTTTTGTTCCAGATCTTAGAGGACAGGCTTTCAGTTTTTCCCTGTTTGGTAGAACACTAGCTGTGGGTCTGTCACATATGGCTTTTAGTGTGTTGGGGTATGTTTCTTATATACCCAGTTGTTGAAGATTTTTTTCATGAAGTGATGTTGAATTTTATCAAATGCTTTTTCAGCATAAACTGAAATAATCATATGATTTTTGTCTTTTATTCTGTTGATATGATGTATCATATTGTTTGAGTTGTGTATGTTTAACCACCCTTGCATCCCTGTGATGAATCCCATTTGGTCATAATGAATGATTAATATGATGTTGAATTCGGCTTGCTAGGATTTTGTTGAGGATTTTTGCATCAATGTTCATCAGATACATTGGCCTGTAGTTTTCCTTTTTTGATGTCACTTTGTCTGGTTTTAGTATCAGGGTAATACTTGTAGAATGAGTTTGGAAGTATTCCCTTGTCCTCTATTTTTTGGAACAGTTTGAGTAGGATTAATATTAGTTCTTTAAATATTTGCCAAAATTTAGCAGTGAAGCCATCAGGTCCCAGGCTTTTCTTTGCTTGGAGACTTTTTATTATGGCTTTGATCTTGTTATTTCTTATTGGTCTATTCAAGTTTTGGATTTCTTCATGGTTCAATCTTGGTAGGTTGTATGTGTCTAGGAGTTTATTCATTTCTTCTGGGTTTTTAAATTTACTGGCATATAATTTCTCATAGTGGCCTCTAATGGATCCTTTGAATTTCTGCAGTATCAGTTGTAATGTCTCCTTTTTCATCTCTGATTTTATTTATTTGGATTTTCTCTCTCTTTATCTTAGTGAGTCTGGCTAATGGTTTGTCAATTTTGTTTAACTTTTCAAAAAAAACAACTTTTTATTTCATTGGTATTTTCTATTTTTTTATTTTAATGTGATTTATTTCCTGCTCTTGTGTTTTCTGTTTCTTCTATGAATTTTGGGTTTGATTTGCTCTTGCTTTTCTAGTTCTTTAAGATGCATCTTTAGGTTGTTTATTTGAATTTTTTTTTCTTTTTAAAAATTTTTTGACATAGACACTTATTGCTGTAAACTTTCCTCTTAGTACTGCTTTTGCTGTATCCCCCAGGTTTTGGTATGTTATGTTTCAATTTTCATTTGTTTCAAGGAATTTTCTTAATTTCTTCTTTGAGCCACTGGTCATTCAGAGGCATATTGTTTGTATAGTTTCCAAAGTTCCTCTTGTTATTGACTTTTGATTTTATTCCATTGTAGTCAGAGAAGATACTTGATATGATTTCAAAGGTTTTGAATTTTTAAAGATCTATTTTGTAGCCTAACATATGGTCTATTCTTGAGAATGATCTATGTGGTGAAGAGAAGAATGTGTATTCTTCAGCCGTTGGATGAAACGTTCTGTAAATATCTATTAGGTCCATTTGGTCTTTAGTTTAGATAAGGTCTGATATCTTTTGGTTGATTTTCTGTCTGGATGATCTGTTCAGTGTTGAAAGTGGGATGTTGAAATCTCCAACAATTGCTGTATTGGTTATCTCTCTGTTTAGCTCTAATAATATTTGTTTTATATATCTGAGTGCTTCAGTGTTGGGAGCATATGTATTTACAATTGTTACATCTTGATGAATTGATCCCTTTTATATCATGACCTTCTTTGTTTTTGTCTTGAAATTTATTTTATCTGATATAATTATAGCTATTCCTGATCCTTTTTGGTTTCCATTTGCATGGAATATCTTTTATCATGCTTTTCAGTGTTTATGTGTTTTTACAGGTGAAATGTGTTTTTTCACCTGTTTTACAGGTGAAATGTAGGTCTCACCCAAGGCCTATTGGTGAGAGTCCTGAGAGTCTTGATGTTTATTCAAGCCCCAAGGACTATTTAGTGAGAAAATGATGAATCCTGCCAGGACTAGGTCTTCCCCTTCAGTGAAGCAGCTCCCTTCTGGCCTAGGGTGGGTTTAGAAATGCCATTGAAGGGTGAGGGCCTGGGGTCAGGGGTTTTAGGAATTTGTTTGGTGCTTTATTTTGCTGGGGCTGAACTGGTACCCAGATTGCAAGACTAAGTCCTCTCTGCTTTTCCCCTTTCTTTCCTCAAGCAGAAGGGCTATCTGCTCATGGGCACCACTGCCCCAGGCCAGTGGTGACTATACCCTGACTACCACTGATGTTTATTCAAGGCCCAAGGGGTTTTTAGTCAGCAGTTTGTGAGTCCTACCAAGCCTGGTTCTCTCCCATCAAAGCTTCAGGTTCCTTTCTGGCCCAGGATGGGTCTAGAAATGCCCTCCAAGAGCTAAGGTCTAGAATCAGGGACTTTAGGAGTCTGCTTGGTACACTTCGTTTGACTGTGGCTGAGCTGGATACCCAAGTGTATTATTAGTCCATTCTCACACTGCTATAACAATACTATCCTTTAAAATGTAATTTATAAAGGAAAGAGGCTTAATTGACTCATGGTTCCACATGCTTGGGAAGGCCTCAGGAAACTTACATGGTGGAAGGTGAAGGGGAAGCAAAGACCTTCACATGGTGGCAGGAGAGAGAAATGCAAGCAGGGGAAATACCAGATGCTTGCAAAACCATCAGATCTTGTAAAAACTCATTCACTATTATGAGAACAGCGTGGGGGAAACCACTCCCATGATCCAATCACCTCCCACTAGGTCTCTCCCTCAGCACCTGGGGATTACAGTTCAAGATGAGATTTGGGTGGGGACACAAAGCCTAACCATATCACCAAGTTGCAAGACAAAGTCATGTTTATTCTTCCTCCTCCTTTTCTCAAGCAGAAGGTGTCTCTCACTGTGCCCACCACAGGTGGAAATGTGCTGGGTCACACCTGAAGCTAGCACAATACTGGGTCTTGCCCAAGGTCGTGGTGACTACTGACTGGCTACCTCTGATGTTTATTCAAGGCCTAAGGGTTCTTTAGTCAGCAGGTGGTGAATTCTACTAGGATTGCAACCTTTCCTTCAGGGCAGTGGGTTCTCTTCTGGCCCAGTGTCGGTTTAAAAATGTTATCTGGGAGACAGTGCCAGGAGTGGGGGCTTTAGGACTCTGCTTGGTGCTTTATTTTACTGTGGCTGAGCTGGTATCCAAGTTGCAAGATGAAGTACTCTTTGCTCTTCCCTCTTATCCTGGAGCTGTGAGCTGTACTGCCTGAAGTTGGGGGAGGGGTGATGCAAGCACTCCCTTGGCCACCCCAGCTGGTGTCTCACTGGATCTTGTGCACCCTGAATCCACTGGCTGTGAGCCCTGCACAGTACCAGGACTTGCCCGGGAATTGTGGTCCTTGTGGACTAGACTGCCTTTCAAATTGATTAGGACCCCAGAGTGCTTTAGCCAATGGTGGTGGGCCTAGTTGGAAGTCAGGTTCTGACTGCTGGGATGGACAATTCCCCTCTGGCTAGGGCTTGTCTAAATGCTCTGTGGGTGCTGGCCAAATTCTGCCCTGTGTTGCTTTCCGCTGTGTTAGGGGAGCAGGGAGTTCCAATGCAAAGTCCCCCAATCACTTTGCTGTCCTTCCCCACAAGTGCGTAGATTCTGTCTTCCTGCCACACTGCCTGATGATGAGAGAGACGTGGTATAGGCAATTCAAGATCGTCTTTCCTGCGCTCTTCAGTGCCTCTTTCCTTGATATGATGTTAAAACCAGGCACTATGATTGCTCACCTGATTTTTGGTTCTTATGAAGGTGCTTCTTATGTGGATAGTTGTTCAATTTGATGTTCCTGCAGTGCAGATGATTGCTGGAGGATTCTATTCAGCCATCTTGCTTTACTTCCTAAGAGAGAGTAATTTCACCGTATATAAAGAGCTCATACAAATTGATAAAAAGGTGAAATGTAAGAAAACAAGGAAAATATGTGAACTGGCATTTTAAAGGAGACGATGTTCAAAGGGCTGATGAATATTTGAAAAGATATGAGAATACATAATGATAGTGAGAACACATAGACACAGGGCGGGGCACATCACACACCTGTTGGAGGGCTGGGGGCTGGGGGAGGGATAGCACTGGGAGAAATACCTAATGTAAATGACGAGTTAATGGGTGCAGCAAACCAACATGGCACATGTATACCTATGTAACAAACCTGCGTGTTGTGCACATGTACCCTAGAACTTAAAGTATAGTAATAATAATAATAATAATAGTAATAATAATAATAAAAGATGTTCAATGACAAAACAAGATGCAAGTTTAACCCTCCCTGCTTTTTTTGCAGATGTGAGAAGAGATGGATAATGTTACAGCTGAAGAAATTACAGACAAGCATCTCCAAAAAGGTTATCAATAAGTATAACATAACTCTGATACTCTTCCTTTTTATTTTTAAAAGATGTAAATGATTAATCCTGTGCCAGGGTTTCAGCTGGGAACACAAATTTCCTAAGGAATCAGTTTAAAGAGAAATTAAACTTCCTAAATAGAACAAGATGGGCATAAGGAAATACATGGAAAAGTCAATGGATGTAATAAAGCTGAATTTCATTTTCTGTTTGTCACTGCAAACATGGAGATTCCATTGGCGGTGAGACTGTTTTAGATCACAAAGATACATAGGTGCAGAACCTGCTTCAGCAAACTTCAAATCTCAGGGAGAAAAATACATAAATAATGGTTGAGCTCTGGTTCATTCACCAAGCAAATATTTATTGAGCATGTATTATATGCCATCTGCCATTCTAAGTTATGGGAATAGAGTATAAACAAAACCAACTAGTCATTTTAAAATTTTACCAAGGAATACTGTGGTTAAACCTGGAGATTCTCATGACCTATAGTTAGTTATTTAGCTTTATGCTTACCCTTTATTTCTACAAACTAGCACTCAAAGACAGGGAATAGAAAAAGTAAAAAGCAAGGCAAAGTGATCAATAGATTCTTAATTTTTTACTGTACCTAGGGGATTGCATGATCTTGCATGATCTCTTTTATTCCATCCAGTGAACGAGCAGAAAATAACACATGGCTTGGAGTACACACAAGGGCTTGAGACTTTTTTTTTTTTTTTTTTTTTTTTTTTTTTAAGAAACAGAGTCTTGCTCTGCTGCCTAAGGCTGGAGTGCAGTAGTGCAGTCATAGCTGACTGCGGCCTCAGACTTCTGGGCTCAAGTGATGGTCCCCCCTCAGCCTCTCAAGTAGCTGGGACTACAGGCATGTATGTTAATTTTTTTTGAGACGGAGTTTTGCTCTTGTTGCTCAGACTGGAATGCAATGGCGCGATCCTGGCTCACCGCAACCTCCGCCTCCCAGGTTCAAGTGATTCTCCTGCCTCAGCCTCCCGAGTAGCTGGGATTACAGGCATGTGCCACCATGCCCAGCTAATTTTGTATTTTTAGTAGAGATGGGGTTTCTCCATGTTGGTCAGGCTGGTCTGAAACTCCTGACTTCAGGTGATCTGCCCGCCTCGGCCTCCCAAAGTGCTGGGATTACAGGCGTGAGCCACTGTGCCTGGCCCCCACATTTTTTTTTTTGTAGAGACAGGGTCTTGCTATGTTGCCCAAGCTGGTCTCAAATTCCTGGCCTCAAGCAATCCTCCTGCCTCGGCCTCCCAAAGTGCTGAGATTGCAGGCATAAGCCTACTTTATACCCTATAAAACTTTCCTTTTCTCTAATAGCTGGAAAAAGTAGGGGTGAGAATTTTGTAATGATTTTACAAAACTAACATAATTAAAATGGGTATCCAGAGACTTATCGTTCTTCTTTTTTTAGATTCCTCTCTTTTCAGTTTAATAAAATTGAAGTAACCAGGCTTTGATATTTGTGTATTAGTATACTTCACAGAGATGTCTCACAGATTTTTAAAATATGAGCTTTGTTTTTGTTTTGTTTTGTTTTGTTTTTGGCCAAAGATGGCTCTGGCCAGTAGCTGAAGAAGCAACAAAAGAAGGTGACAGAGACTTAATATATACCCACAATAATTAAAAATTAAAAAAAGAGGGCTGAGTGCTGTGGCTCATGCCTGTAATCCCAGCACCTTGGGAGGCTGAGGTGGATGGATCACCTGAGGTCAGGAGTTTAAGACCAGACTGGCCAACATGGCAAAACCCCATCTCTACTAAAAATATAAAAAAGAAAGTTAGCGGGGTGCGGTGGCACACGCCTGTAATCCCAGCTACTCGGGAGGCTGAGACAGGAGAATCGCTTGAACCCAGGAGTGGGAGGTTGCAGCGAGCCAAGATGGTGCCATGGCACTCTGGCCTGGGTGACAAGAACAAAACTCTGTCTCCATAAAAAAAAAAAAAAAAAGTTTAAAAAAGAAGATGACAGAGGATAGAAAAGTTGTCACAAAGAAAAACAAAAATCAGTGCTGAATGGGTGAAGGTATTTATTCCAGATGGAAAAGGGGAAAGGACATCTATTGGTCTTAGATTCTAAGCTCTCGTAAGACAATAACCTAGTTTTCATAATGGTCATGAGGCTTAGAAAAGCATGCAATTAAAGAATTTAATAAATACTTTTGCCGCTATTGTTTAATTATAATAAAGTGTCATAAACTCTTTATTATGTTGGTTTCCTGATAGATTTAGATGCAGAAGAAAATCAAAATGTAGTAAAGACAATGAGAGGCAAAGTGAGAGAAAAGCTAAAAATTTCTAAGGTAATGCTTTTTAAAATTTCCTGTTTTCAAATTTACTATTTAAATGAGACATTTAGCACAGTAAAATTTTCTTTGTCAAAAGAGAGCTGAAATTCAGTGTTAATATAGCTCCTTAATTCCTAAAGGCTTCCTACATATATATTTTCCTTTTGTCTCATAACATCCTTATAATGTCAAACCTAAAGCCAAGAAGAGCTAGGTGATTTGGTCATAGTAATTATAAATGATATTTCAGTATGTTTGCTGGTATTTCATATACACATACCATACTTTTTAAAAGAAAAGCATTGCAAAGTATTGAAATTTATAAATTTTGGATAAAAGACTTATGAGCAGCATTATGTCTATTTCTGAAAAGATTTATTTCTGTTGTGTTTCAGATTAATAAAGGTGAAAAATCTTCAGTGGAGCAGCTCATTGAGAGCAAAATATATCGAAGGTCCAAGGTGAATAACTTTTCTCTGTTTTTACTTTTTAAAACAGCTTTATGGAAATATAGTTTACATAGCAAAACTTCACCCATTTGAAGTGTGTATGACAATGATTTCTAGTAAATTTACAGAATTGTTTAATCAATACCACAGTTTAATTTTTATCACCCAAAAAAGATTCCTCTTTATCAGTGATTGCCCATTTGCAATCACGCTCTATTCTTACTTGGCATTACTTTTTATCCTAAAAAAAACTATAATAAAATATAATTAAAAGATAAACTGAAGAACATTAAAATTTTAAAGAGTTTATTTGAACAGACAACAATTCATGAATTGAGGAGTGCCAGTCTGCAGATGGTTAGGGCTCCACCGAAGGGGCATGCAGGGAAAACTTTTAAACGGTGCATGTGGAAGTAAGGCAAAGAAAACATTGATTGACTAGAATGGAGCAGTAGCCTTAAAGTTCCTAGTTAGAGATTAGTTGGCAGTTTCTGATTGGTAAAACTAAATTTCATTTTCCTTGGATAGGGCCATTCACACTGAGTTGGGTTTTGGTTTGCTTACATAGGAACTCAGGGCCCTAGAGCTGCTTCCGTCTAATGGCCTCCCAATTAATTATTTTCACAATGTTATAGGTGATATCCAACTTACAGATTTTTAATGTGTAATCAATATTTGAAAAGTCAATGTGTAATCACATATTTGGAACTTGAAATGACAAAACAACTCATATTTTTAGAGAGTTATATTATTTAGAGTACAAGCTAAGTAGCTGTAACAAAAAGAGTCAAAGTAAAGTGTTTTCATTAAGATAGAAGTTTCCTTTTTCTCTAATATAACAAATCAGTAATCGGGGCTGATAGGAAAGTTTTGCTATCTCCAGTATGTGGTTTCCATCTGTGAGTCCAATGGCAAAGCTCTAGTTTTCCATTTGCTAGCAAAAGGGAAGGGGGAAAGAAAGAACCAAAGGATTTTAGGTTGATCTTTTAGGGGACAAGACCAGCAAACTGCACATATCATTTCCACCAAATGAATGTGGAAGAAGTGTCTAGGTTCCACTATTAGAGATGGGAGAAAAGACTGTAAAGAGCAACTAATAGTTTCTGCCACAAGCACCTAGTGTATATAACTGCACATTTTAAAATGCAAGGGTTTTTTTTTTTTTTTAATTTTTCTTTGGCTCCTCCACAGAGTCCCTCTTAGGTGCTTAATAAAAATTATTTTAATTAAATGTAAAGGTAAAAGCAGACTAAAAAGTGATGTTTATGTGCATGTTATTCACTTAACACATGAATTAAAACATGCCTAAATTGGATTTAATTTCACTACGAATAGTAAAAACTATAAAGACTTACAAAGTTTGTCAAGGTCAATCCATTGAGTATCAGGAAAAGGGTTAAAAGGAAGAGAAATTGACTTCTAAGAAACACAATCCCAGTTATCACACAGGGATATCTGCTCAGGAAGCAGATTTTAGCAAGCGATTTTGAGATGTGCAGAGATGATGGGGGGTAAAAGTATATACTGACAGTTCATATAAGCAGCACTGTTACAAGGTGAATAATTTTTATGTTAATGTGATGGCTACATTGTAGATACAAACAATATAAAGATAAGCTTTTATCTTATAAGATAAAATCTTATAATTTTATACTTTATAAAATTATATCTTATATAAAATTATATCTTATAATTTTATATTTTACATATTTTAAATTATTTGATTACTAGAAACTATGAGTTTTACTTTTTATTATAGAATTGATTGCTTTCCCAAGCCTTCCTTAAAACAGTTCATTTTAATATATGTGTGTGAGAAAGAAGTGATGTGATTTATCAATTCAAAGAGTCAGACTTTACAAGAGTGAAAAATGAGAGCTTCTTTATCAGTGGGTTTACAACTAAGAATATGCCACTTTTCAGACTTTTAATTGCTTCTAACTCCATGAAAGACTGTGGACTGAGGTGGCAGTCTGAGTGTGTGTGTGTGTGCGCATGCACACACGTGCACACCTTAACAGGACAGCACCAAAAACAAGGAGAAAAAAGAAAGTTCCACTGGAGCCAGCATTTTGGTCAAACTCTTTCCTCCCAGACTAGAGTGAGGAGATAGTTTGGGAAGATGAAGAAGATTTGGGCTCTATATTCTGGCTTTTCTTGCAGTTACCAGAACATTAGAAACAGAACAAAAATAACAAAAATAAGAAATAAAAAATAAAAAATTCATGAACCAAACAGACTCAAAGCTAAATATACCTTGATATTATCTGCCCCGTTCACTAGCAAGATAACAATTATGTTTACCATATTACAGAAAAGTATTTCCTTTACTTATAAGCAGAAAAAGCATTTATTTCAACACTAAATACTGGTTTATCATAGTTGTCTCCACAGACTGAAGTCTCATTGGATGAAAGTCTTTCATTTTTCATTCTGAGTGGTGAAGAAGGTTCAGCTTTGGGCAAGTCTTCAGAGCAGGTTGGATTTATTCTCTTCCCTCACACCATCTCACTCTCAGGAAAAAATGATTCTTTATTAAAAGCGCAGAATGAAATACTTGGATGGGAGATGAAGTTTTATTATCATGCCTCTTCTTTTTGAATTGAGAAGCTGTTCATAATAATAAAACCTAGCATTTATTGAGTGCGCTCTGAATGCTCAGTGATTACTAAGTTTTTTTTTTTTTTTTTTTTTGAGACGGAGTCTCGCTCTGTCGCCCAGACTGGAGTGCAGTGGCCGGATCTTAGCTCACTGCAAGCTCTGCCTCCCGGGTTTACGCCATTCTCCTGCCTCAGCCTCTCGAGCAGCTGGGACTACAGGCGCCCGCCACCGCGCCCGGCTAGTTTTTTGTATTTTTTAGTAGAGACGGGGTTTCACCATGTTAGCCAGAATGGTCTCGATCTCCTGACCTCGTGATCCTCCCGTCTCGGCCTCCCAAAGTGCTGGGATTACAGGCTTGAGCCACCGTGCCCGGCCCAGTGATTACTAAATTTTTAACACGGATTGTAGCATTCAATCCTCATCTTAACTCTGAGGCAGGCATTATGCTTATCTTTACAGGTGACGAAAATCAGGCAAAGAGGGTTAAGCCTTGATAGAGCTGGAAAGTCTAAGCTGTCAGCTCAAAAGCTAATCCAATCCCAAGGCCTCTTCTAGTCAGTCTCTCTCAGTCCCCCTCAAACTGTGTAGTCTCCCGTTTCTCTGGGGTTGCCCTTTCCTCCAGTCCTACTTAGCCTCAATGGTCTTTCCCATCTTCTCTTGACTTGTCTCCCTATCTGCTGTTGTTCCTAGACACTTTCTTCTCTCCCTCTGTACCTTCCAGTCTCCCCACAGTCTTCTTGAGCCCCCTGCTACCCAGTACTTCCTATTCCCAGTAGTTCTACATAATGTCTTTTGCCACCTCTTGGGCCCTCCAGATCCCTCAGGTCCCCCTGTCAAGTCCCTCTGGGACCCCCATTTGCTTTTCTGCTTCCACCTCCCAGTCCCTTCCAGTCACCTTTCTTTGCATTCTGCTCCAGTTCTTTCATTCTAATTTTGTTATTGTTGTTTTTCGCACAATTAAAAAAAACTCCTTTAAAATTTTAAACAAGTAAAACATACACAGTATAAAAACGTAATGCAGAAAACCACAAGGAAGAAAATAAAAATCACCTGAAATCCCACTAACCTAAGATAGTCACTATTATCATTTTTTCCTACTTTTCTCTATGCTTAGCCCTGTACATGGACACACACAGTTTTTATTACTATTATACTTTAAGTTCTGGGATACTTGTGCTGAGCGTGTGGGTTTGTTACATCGGTATACACAGGCCATGGTGGTTTGCTTGCACCCATCAACCCATCATCTACATTAGGTATTCTTCTAATGCTATCCCTCCCCTAATCCCCCACCCCCGACATGCCCTGGTGTGTGATATTCCCCTCCCTGTGTCCATGTGTTCTCATTGTTCAGCTCCCACTTATGAGTGAGAGCATGCGATGTTTGGTTTTCTGTTCCTGTGTTAGTTTCCTGAGAATGATGGTTTCCAGCTTCATCCAGGTCCCTGCAAAGGACACGAACTCCTCCTTTTTTATGTCTCCATAGTATTCCATGGTGTATATGTGCCACATTTTTTTTTATTCGGTCTATCATTGATGGGTATTTGGGTTGTCCAAGTCTTTGCTATTGTGAACAGTGCTGCAGTAAAGATAAACGTGTGCATGTGTCTTTATAGTAGAATGATTTGTAATCTTTTGTGTATATACCCAGTAATGAGATTGCTTGGTCAATAATGGTATTTCTGGTTCTAGAACCTTGGGGAATTGCCACACTGTCTTCTACAATGGTGGAAGACACTCCCACCAACAGTGTAAAAGCGTTCCTATTTCTGCCTATCCTCTCCAGCATCTGTTGTTTCCTGACTTTTTAATGATCACCATTCTAACTGGTGTGAGATGGTATCTCATTGTGGGTTTAATTTGCATTTCTCTAATGACCAGTGATGGTGAGCTTTCTTTTCATATGTTTGTTGGCTGCATAATGTCTTCTTTTGAGAAGTGTCTGTTCATATCCTTCGCCCACTTTTTGATGGTGTTGTTTTTGTCTTGTAAATTTGTTTAAGTTATTTGTAGATTCTGAATATCAACCCTTTGTCAGATGGATAGATTGCAAAAATTTTCTCCCATTATGTAGGTTGCCTGTTCACTCTGGTGATAGTTTCTTTTGCTGTGCAGAAGCTCTTTAGTTTAATTAGATCCCATTTGTCAATTTTGGTTTTTGTTGCCATTGCTTTTGGTGTTTTAGTTATAAATCCTTTGCCCATGCCTATGTCCTGAATATTATTGCCTAGGTTTTCTTGTAGGGTTTTTATGGTTTTAGAACTTACATTTAAGTCTTTAATCCATCTTGAGTTAATTTTTGTATAAGGTGTAAGGAAGGGATCCAGTTTCAGTTTTCTGCATATGGCTAACCAGTTTTCCTAACACCATATATTAAATAGGGAATCCTTACCCCATTGCTTATTTTTGTCAGGTTTATCAAAGATCAGATGGTTGTAGATGTGTAGCATTATTTCTGAGGCCTCTGTTCTGTTCCATTGGTCTACATATCTATTTTCATACCAGTACTATGCTATTTGGTTACTGTAGCCTTGTAGTATAGTTTGAAGTCAGGTAACGTGATGTCTCCAACTTTGATCTTTTTGCTTAGTATTGTCTTGGCTATACAGGCCCTTTTTTGGTTGCATATGAAATTTAAAGTATTTTTTTCTAATTCTGTGAAGAAAGTCAATGGTAGCTTGATGGGGATAGCATTGAATCTATAAATTACCTTGGGCAGTATGGCCATTTTCACGATATTGATTCTTCCTATCCGTGAGCATGGAATGTTCTTCCATTTGTTTGTGTCCTATTTTATTTCATTGAGCAGCGGTTTGTAGTTCTCCTTGAAGAGGTCCTTCACATCCCTTGTAAGTTGGATTCCTATGTATTGTATTCTCTTTGTAGCAATTGTGAATGGGAGTTCACTCATGATTTGGCTCTCTGTCTATTATTGGTGCATAAGAATGCTTTTGATTTTTGCACATTGATTTTGTATCCTGAGACTTCGCTGAAGTTGCTTATCAACTCACAGAGGTTTTGGGCTGAGACGATGGGGTTTTCTAAATATACAATCATATCATCTGCAAACAGACAATTTGACTTCCTATCTTCCTATTTGAATACGCTTTATTTCTTTCTCTTGACTGATTTCCCTGGCCAGAACTTCCAATACTGTGTTGAATAGGAGTGGTGAGAGAGGGCATCCTTGTCTTGCGCCAGTTTTCAGAGGGAATGATTCCAGCTTTTGCCCATTTAGTTTGATATTGCCTGTGGGTTTGTCATAAATAGCTCTTATTATTTTGAGATACGTTCCATCAATACCTAGTTTATTGGGAGTTTTTAGCATGAAAGGGTGTTGAATTTTATCAAAGGTCTTTTCTGCATCTATTGAGATAATCATGTGGTTTTTGTCATTGGTTCTGTTTATGTGATGGATTATGTTTCTTGATTTGCGTATGTTGAACCAGCCTTGCATCCCAGGGGTGAAGCCCATTGATCATGGTGGATAAGCTTTTTGATGTGGTGCTGGACTTGGTTTGCTAATATTTTATTGAGGATTTTTGCATCGATGTTCATCAGGGATATTGGCCTGAAATTTTCATTTTTTGTTGTGTCTCTGACAGGTTTTGGTATCAGGATGATGCTGACCTCATAAAATGGGTTAGCAAGGAGTCCCTCTTTTTCTATTGTTTGGAATGGTTTCAGAGGGAATGGTACCAGCTCCTCTTTGTACCTCTGGTAGAATTCGGCTGTGAATCTTTCTGGTTCTGGGCTTTTTATGGTTGGTAGGCTATTAATTATTGCCTCAGTTTCAGAACCTGTTGTTGGTCTATTCAGGGATTCGAATTCTTCCTGGTTTAGTCTTGGGAGGGTGTATGTGTCCAGGAATTTATCCATTTCTTCTAGATTTTCTAGTTTATTTGTGTAGAGGTGTTAATAGTGTTCTCTGATGGTAGTTTGTATTTCTGTGGGATCAGTGGTGACATCCCCTTTATCATTTTTATTGCATCTATTTGATTCTCTTCTCTTTTCTTCTTTATTAGTCTGGCTAGTGGTCTATTTTGTTAATCTTTTCAAAAACCAGCTCCTGGATTCATTGATTTTTTGAAGGGTTTTTTGTGTCTCTATCTCCTTCAGTTCTACTCTGATCTTAGTTATTTCTTGTCTTCTGCTAGCTTTTGAATTTGTTTGCTCATATTTCTCTGGTTCTTTTAATTGTGATGTTAAGGTATCAATTTTATATCTTTCCTGCTTTTCCTGTGGGCATCTTGTGCTATAAATTTCCCTCTAAACACTGCTTTAGCTGTGTCCCAGAGATTCCGGTACATTGTGTCTTTGTTCTCTTTGGTTTCAAATAACTTATTTATTTCTGCCTTAATTTCATTATTTACCCAGTAGTCATTCAGGAGCAGGTTGTTCAGTTTCCACGTAGTTGTGCAGTTGTGAGTGAGTTTCTTAATCCTGAGTTCTAATTTGATTTCACTGTGGTCTGAGAGACTATTATAATTTCCATTCTTTTGCATTTGCTGAGGCGTGTTTTACTTCCAATTATGTGGTCAATTTTAGAATAAGTGCGATGTGGTGCTAAGAAGAATGTATATTCTGTTGATTTGGGGTGGAGAGTTCTGAAGATGTCTGTTAGGTCCACTTGGTCCAGAGCTGAGTTCAAGTCCTGAATATCCTTGTTAATTTTCTGTCTCATTCATCTGTCTGATATTGACATTTGGGTGTTAAGGTCTCCCCACTATTATTCCGTGGGAGTCTAAGTCTCCTTGTAGGTCTCTAAGGACTTGCTTTATGAATCTGGATGCCCCAGTGTTGGATGCATATATATATTTAGAATAGTTAACTCTTCTTGTTGCATCGATCCTTTACCATTATGTAATGCCCTTCTTTGTTTTTTTTTATCTTTGTTGGTTTAAAGTCTGTTTTATCAGAGACTAGGATGGCAACCCCTGCTCTTTTTTTGCTTTCTATTTGCTTGGCAAATCTTCCTCTGTCCTTTATTTTGAGCCTATGTATGTCTTTGCATGTGAGATGGGTCTCCTGAATACAGCACACCAATTGGTCTTGACTCGTTATCCAATTTGCCAGTCTGTATCTTTTAATTGGGGCATTTAGCCCATTTACATTTAGGGTTAATATTGTTATGTGTGAATTTGATCCTGTCATTATGATGCTAGATGGTTATTTTCCACATTAATTGATACAATTTCTTCATAGTGTCAATGGTCTTTACAATTTGGTATGTTTTTGCAGTGGCTGGCACTGGTTTTCCCTTTCCATATTTAGTGCTTTTTTCAGGAGCTCTTATAAGTCAGGCCTGTGGTGACAAAATCTCTCAGCATTTGCTTGTCTGTAAAGGATTTTATTTCTCCTTTGCTTATGAATTTTAGTTTGGCTGGATATGAAATTCTGGATTGAAAATTCTTTTCTTTAAGAATGTTGAATATTGGCCCCCACTCTTTTGTAGCTTGTAGGGTTTCTGCATAGAGATCCACTGTTAGTCTGATGGGCTTCCCTTTGTGGGTAACCTGACCTTTCTCTCTGGCTGCCCTTAACATTTTTTCCTTCATTTCAACCTTGGTGAATCTGACGATTTTGTGTCTTGGGGTTGCTCTTCTCGAGGAGTATCTTGGTGGTATTCTCTGTATTTCCTGAATTTGAATGTTGGCCTGTCTTGCTAAGTTGGAGAAGTTCTCTTGGATAATATCCTGAAGAGTGTTTTCCAACTTAGTTCCATTCTCCTCGTCACTTTCAGGTGCACCAATCAAATGTTGGTTTGGTCTTTTCACATAGTCCCATATTTCTTGGAGGCTTTGTTCATTTCTTTTCATTCTTTTTTCTCTAATCTTGTCTTCATGCTTTATTTCATTAAGTTGATCTTCAATCTCTGGTATCCTTTCTTCTGCTTGATCGATTCAGCTATTGGTACTTTTGTATGCTTCATGAAGTTTTCATGCTGTGTTTTTCAGCTCCATCAGGTCATTTATGTTCTTCTTTAAACTGATTGTTCTAGTTAGCAATTCCTCTAACTTTTTTTCAAGGTTCTTAGCTTCCTTGCATTGGGTTAGAACATGCGCCTTTAGCTCAGAGGAGTTTGTTATTACCCACCTTCTGAAGCCTACTTCTGTCAATTCATCAAACTTATTCTCTGTCCAGTTTTGTTCCCTTGCTGGTGAGGAGTTGTGATCCTTTGGAGGAAAACAGGCATTCTGGTTTTTGAAATTTTCCGCCTTTTTCTGCTGTTTTTTCCTCATCTTCATGGATTTATCTACCTTTGGTCTTTGATGTTGGTGACCTTCGGACGGGGTTTCTGTGTGGACGTCCTTTTTGTTGATGTTGATGCTATTCCTTTCTGTTTGTTAGTTCTCCTTGTAAGAGACCCCTCTGCTGCAGGTCTGCTGGAGTTTGCTGGAGGTCCACTTCAGACCCTGATTGCCTGGGTACCACCAGCGAAGGCTACAGAACAGCAAAGATTGCTACCTATTGCTTCTTCTAGAAGCTTCATCCCAGAGGGGCACCCACCAGATGCCATGCCATCTGGAGCTCTCCTGGATGAGGTGTCTGTCGATCCCTGCTGGGAGGTGTCTCCCAGTCAGGAGACACAGCCATCAGGGAACCACTTGAGGAGGGAGTCTGTCCCTTAGCAGAGCTCGCGCACTGTGCTGGGAGATCTGCTGCTGTCTTCAGGACTGGCAGGCCGGAATGTTTAAGTCTGCTGAAGCTGTGCCCACAGCTGCCCCAGGTGCTCTGTCCCAGGAGATGGGAGTTTTATCTATAAGCCCCTGACTGGGGCTACTGCCTTTCTTTCAGAGATGCCCTGCCCAGGGAGGAGGAGTCTAGAGAGGCAGTTTGACTACAGCAGCTTTGCCAAGCTGCGGTGGGCTCCACCCAGTTTGAACTTCCCCGTGGCTTTGTTTACACTGTAAGGGAAAAACCCACCTACTCAAGCGTCAGTAATGGTGGGCACCCCTTTCCCCACCAAGCTTCAGTGTCCCAGGTTGACTTCAGACTGCTGTGCTGGCAGTGAGAATTTCAAGCCAGTTGATCTTAGCTTGCTGGGCTCTGTCAGGATGGGATCCGCGAAGCTAGACTGCATGCTCCCTGGCTTCAGCCCCCTTTCCAGGGGGAGTGAATGGTTCTGTCTTGCTGGTGTTCCAGGCACCACTGGGGTATGGAAAAAAAAAAAAAAAAAAAAAAACCTCCTGCAGCTAGCTCAGTGTTTGCCCAAACAGCCGCCCAGTTTTTGTTGAAACCCAGGGCCCTCGCACTTATTCTAAAATTGATCACATAGTTGGAAATAAAGCACTCCTCAGCAAATGTAAAAGAACAGAGATTACAACAAACTGTCTCTCAGACCACAGTGCAACCAAACTAGAACTCAGGATTAAGAAACCCACTCAAAACCGCTCAACTACATGGAAACTGAACAACCTGCTCCTGGATGACTACTGGGTAAATAACGAAATGAAGTCAAAAACCAATGACAACAAAGACACAACATACCAGAATCTCTGGGACACATTTAAAGCAGTGTGTAGAGGGAAATTTATAGTACTAAATGCCCAGAAGAGAAAGCACAAAAGATCTAAAATTGACACCCTAACATCACAATTAAAAGAACAAAAGAAGCAAGAGGAAACACGTTCAAAAGCTAGCAGAAGGCAAGTAATAACTAAGATCAGAGCAGAACTGAAGGAGATAGAGACACAAAAAACCCTTCAAAAAAATCAATGAATCCAGGAGCTGGTTTTTTGAAAAGATCAACAGAATTGATAGACTGCTAAGACTAATAAAGAAGAAAAGAGAGAAGAATCAAATAGACACAATAAAAAATAAAGGGGATATCACCACTGATACCACAGAGATACAAACTACCATCAGAGAATACTATAAACACCTCTATGCAAATCAACTAGAAAATCTAGAAGAAATGGATAAATTCCTGGACACATACACCCTCCCAAGACTAAACCAGGAGGATGTTGAATCCCTGAATAGACCAATAACAGGCTCTGAAATTGAGGCAATAATTAATAACTTACCAACCAAAAAAAGTCCAGGACTGGACGAATTCACTGCCAAATTCTAGGTATGAAGAGGAGCTGGTACCATTCCTTCTGAAAGTATTCCAATGAATACAAAAAGAGGGAATCCTCCCTAACTCATTTTATGAGGCCAGCATCATCCTGATACCAAAGCCTGGCAGAGACACACACACAAAAAGAGAATTTTAGACCAATATCCCTGATGAACATCGATGCAAAAATCCTCAATAAAATACTGGCAAACCAAATCAAGCACCACATCAAAAAGCTTATCCACCATGATCAAGTGGGCTTCATCCCTGGGATGCAAGGCTGGTTCAACATACAAAAACCAATAAACATAATCCATCACGTAAACAGAACCAATGACAAAAACCACATGATTATCTCAATAGATGCAGCAAAGGCCTTTGACAAAATTCAACAACCCTTCATGCTAAAAACTCTCAATAAATTAGGTATTGATGGGACATGTCTCAAAATAATAAGAGCTATTTATGACAAGCCCACAGCCAATATCATACAGAATGGGCAAAAACTGGAAACATTCCCTTTGAAAACTGGCACAAGACAGGGATTTCCTCTCTCACCACTCCTATTCAACATAGTGTTGGAAGTTCTGGCCAGGGCAATCAGGCAGGAAAAAGAATAAAGGGTATTCAATAAGGAAATGAGGAAGTCAAATTGTCCCTGCTTGCAGATGACATGACTGTGTATTTAGAAAACCCCATCGTCTCAGCCCAAAATCTCCTTAAGCTGATAAGCAACTTCAGCGAAGTCTCAGGATATGAAATCAATGTGCAGAAATCAAAGCATTCTTATACACCAATAATAGACAGAGAGCCAAATCATGAGTGAACTCCCATTCACAATTGCTTCAAAGAGAATACAATACATAGGAATCCAACTTACAAGGGATGTGAAGGACCTCTTCAAGGAGAACTACAAACCACTGCTCAATGAAATAAAATAGGACACAAACAAATGGAAGAACATTCCATGCTTATGGATAGGAAAAATCAATATCATGAAAATGGCCGTACTGCCTAAGGTAATTTATAGATTCAATGCCATCCCCATCAAGCTACCAATGGCTTCCTTCACAGAATTGGAAAAAACTACTTTAAAGTTCATATGGAACCAAAAAAGAGCCCACATTGCCAAGACAATCCTAAGCCAAAAGAACAAAGCTGGAGGCATCATGCTACCTGACTTCAAACTATACTACAAGGCTACAGTAACCAAAACAGCGTGGTTTTGGTACCAAAACAGAGAGATAGACCAATGGAACAGAACAGAGCCCTCAGAAATAATGCCACACATCTACAACCATCTGATCTTTGACAAACCTGACAAAAATAAGCAATGGGGAAACGATTCCCTATTTAATATATGGTGCTAGGAAAACTGGCTAGCCATATGGAGAAAACTGAAAATGGATCGTTTCTTTACACCTTATACAAAAATTAATTCGAGATAGATTGAAGACTTAAATGTTAGACCTAAAACCGTGAAAATCCTAGAAGAAAACCTAGGCAATACCATTCATGACATAGGCGTGGGCAAGGACTTCATGTCTAAAACACCAAAAGCAATGGCAACAAAGCCAAAATTGACAAATGGGATCTAATTAAACTGAAGAGCTTCTGCACAGGAAAAGAAACTACCATCAGAGTGAACAGGCAGCCTACAGAATGGGAGAAAATTTTTGCAATCTACGCAATCTACTCATCTATCAAAGGGCTAATATCCAGAATCTACAAAGAACTCAATCAAATTTACAAGAAAAAAATAACCCCATCTAAAAGTGGGCAAAGGATATAAACAGACACTTCTCAAAAGAAGACATTTATGCAGCCAACAGACACATGAAAAAATGCTCATCATCACTGGCCATCAGAGAAACGCAAATCAAAACCACAATGAGATACCATCTCACACCAGTTAGAATGGTGATCATTAAAAATTCAGGAAATAACAGGTGCTGGAGAGGATGTGGAGAAATAGGAGCACTTTTACACTGTTGGTGGGACTGTAAACTACTTAAACCATTGTGGAAGACAGTGTGGCAATTCCTCAAAGATCTAGAACTAGAAATACCATTTGACCCAGCCATCCAATTACTGGGTATATACCGAAAGGATTATAAATCAGGCTGCTATAAAGACACATGCACACGTATTTTTATTGCAGCACTATTCACAATAGCAAAGACTTGGAATCAACCCAAATGTCCATCAATGATGGACTAGATTAAGAAAATGTGGCACATATTCACCATGGAATACTATGCAGCCATAAAAAAGGATGAGTTCATGTCCTTTGTAGGGACATCTATGAAGCTGGAAACCATCATTCTCAGCAAACTGTCCCAAGGACAAAAAACCAAACACCGCATGTTCTCACTCATTGGTGGGAATTGAACAATGAGAACACTTGGACACAGGATGGGGAACATCACACACTGGGGCCTGTCATGGGGTTGGGGGAGTGGGGAGGGATAGCATTAGGAGATATACCTAATGTAAATGACGAGTTAATGGGTGCAGCACACCAACATGGCACATGTATACATATGTAACAAACCTGCACATTGTGCACGTATACCCTAGAACTTAAAATATAATTAAAAAAAAAAAAAAAAACCCAGGGCTCTGGTGGCGTAGGCCCCTGAGGGAATTTCCTGGTCTGCAGGTTGAGAAGACCATGGGAAAAGTGTAGTATCTGGGCCCATTCCTCATTGCACAGTCCCTCACGGCTTCCCTTGGCTAGGGGAGGGAGTTCTCTGACCCCTTATGCTTCCTGGGTGAGGCAATGCCCCACCCTGCTTCTGCTCACTCTCTGTGGGCTGCACCCACTGTCTAACAAGTCCCAGTGAGATGAGCCGGGTACCTCAGTTGGAAATGCAGAAATCACTGGCCTTCTGCATTGGTCTTACTGGGAGCTGCAGACCAGAGCTGTTCCTATTCTGCCATCTTGCCAGCCACCAGAGGTTTTTTTGTTTTGTTTTGTTTTGTTTTGTTTTGAGACAGAGTCTTAGTCTGTCACCCAGGCTGGAGTGCAGTGGCGTGATCTCAGCTCACTGCAACCTCTGTCTCCCAGCTTCAAGTGATTCTCCTGCCTCAGCCTCCCAAGTAGCTGGGATTATAGGAGTGTGCCACCACACCTGGCTAATTTTTGCATTTTTAGTAGAGATGGGGTTTCGCCGTGTTGGCCAGGCTGGTCTCAAACTCCTGATCTCAGGTGATCCACCCACCTCGGCCTCCCAAAGTGTTGGGATTACAGGCGTGAGCCACCACACCTGGCCACACAGTTTTATATAAACAGAATCACAGTCGTCAATGACAATTCCATTTTTCCAGTTGCTCAGTTGAACCTTGGTCTCATCCTCAGATTTCGTTTTACTCACATGCTTCAAATCCAATTTCTCACAAACGCTGTTGGCCCTGCCTTCAAAGTATTCCCGAATCGGACCCACTTTTCACCAGCCTCTCTGGTACTTCACCATAGCCCCTCATCAGAATCATTGCCACTGCCTCCATCTGTATTCACTATTGTCCCTGTAGTCCATTTTCCATACCATATAGTCATCAGAGTGACCCTGTTAAAATTTAAGAAATATCTTTTTTTTTTTTTTTTTGCTCAAACCTTCTAATGGTTTCCTACCTCACTTACAGTAAAAGTCGTTACAGGGGCCTTCAAAATCTACATAACCTGGTCCCCTTAGTACCTCTCTGACTTTTATTTTTCACTACTCTCCTCTCTGTCGTCTGACACCAGCCACATGGCCTTCCTTCCTGTTTCTCATTTACCGCAAGCTCCTGCCTCAAAGCCTTTGTGCTGAGGTGTCTGCCTAGAAAGCTCTTTCCTTTTCCTTAAGCTGTGTCCCCCACTAACTTTGGATTTCTGTTCAAATGACGTTTTATTAAAGATGCTATGCCTGACAACCCTATCTAAAATAGTACTCCCAACCTACCCAGTCTAGCATTCTCTATCCTCTTACCTTGCTTTATTTTTCTTAATAACACTTATCACCACTTAATATATAGTTCTTTGTCTATTTGTTTATTTTCTTCCTGGAATATATTAGGCACACAATGAATATTTGAATGAATATTGATTAAATGGGTATCAAACATTCCTGTGCTCTTAATCAGTCATCTGACTTCCCTACATCCCACAGTTTGGGTTAAGGGATAGGCTTTTCTGGAAAAACAAAAGCAGGCCCTGTCTCTGGTCCTCCAACCCGGCAGCATATGCCAGGGCTAGGTGCTGTGGCTGTGGCCACTTTTCCTTCTTGTAGAGCAAGCATAAAGATATTAGGTCAGTAGGATTAAAGAGTGGGGCAAATGGGCTTCTTGGGCATGAGGAAGTCAAGGTTTAGATGTGCGCTGTTTAGAGGAGTTGTTTGGAAAAGCTATCTGCCCTGCAGCTAGTGACTACTGTCCCCATCACAGAAAGGAGAATGCTATTCTTCTTGTAAGAGGCTGAGTTTGAGTGTGGTCCCTTCCTGCTGGGAGAAAGGGGAGCCCTGGTTCCAAATATCTCATCTGGGCAACCCAGAGTGAAGCCTGGGGTTACTTTCAGAAGGTTCTGCTTGTCACACCACAGTTAACAAGGCATATTCCTGTGAGAAGCGGCAGGGACACTACCCCTTTTGTACTGCACAAAACTCACTTGTATCCATCTAGACTTATATCTTCTGACCCCATTCTCCCTATCACACAATAGCCAACAGCACACACATTGCTCTGCTGTCAGCTGCATAGTGAAGACCAAGAAAGTGATCTGGGATAGCAGCTGGACTCAGACTAAGTGAGAAACAGTTTAGCAGGTAGGACTTGTATTGGTCAAGATCACAGCTTGTCTCAAGCTAAAAATATAGGTAGATTGGGTAGGCTTCATAAAAAACAGACCCGCAGAGTCATAACTAGGCTGAAGTCCAAGATGACAGCCCAACATAGTCTACCATCAGGGCAGACCCTAGCTCTGAAGGCAGGTAGAAAGCCCTGGCCCACACGAGGGGTGTTTTAAAGGAAGCTTGGTTATGAGAGCTCCAGTTGGAGCAAAGAGGCCTTTGTAGTCTGTGACTGGAATCTTCAAAGAGAACCCCCATGTGGAGATCCCCCAAACCTTGCTCCTAGATATTGGCATACTTTATTTGAATTCTGAAAAGGATATCACAAAGATTTCTGGATATAAAATATCCTGATTTCATGGCAGGGATATAGGAGGGAGGGTATGATTATATGATTTTATATGAACCTAGTTGATGTTTAATGACATTACTTATTTAACTTTGTCAGTATTAATCAAGGCAATGTAGGATTCTCTATTCAAAGGAATTCTGTGATTAACTTTAAAAATTTTGTTATTTACCCTAAATGTTTGTTTTTGAGAATCGAGGGATTTTTGTGTGACTCACACACTGTCTCTGTTATTCAGTATGTGTATATTTCAAATTAGACAGAAAAAAATCATCCAAAATAATGATTTTGCTTTCATGAATAGACTCATATTAAATTTATGAGTATGATATATTCATTTTAATATTTAGTAATGTATCTGTTTCCACATCTATGTTCAAATTGTTTATAACCTTTATATATATCATATATCAGAATTTCACTATAATCACTCTGCTGCACTTCTATGCTGAATCTTTTCTTTCTTCTTTCTTTTTTTTTTCATGAATACCTTGTAGAAAAAAGCATGCCTACTCGACAGCACTTTAGGTGGTACTGTTTTCTGAATGATGAGGAAAAAAAGGATTTAGGGTCACATGGTCTGATATATTTGGACCCTGCCCTACACTGTGTATTCTCAGTAGTTGAAATATTACAGTTCAGTATCTCAGAACATTTTCCATAGGGGAGGAAGGGCTATTTCAGTAGTCTTTCAGTGAAGAATTACAAAGATGGGCTATAGAAAAATCATATTTTATAATACTAAACCTTAAATGAGTTCTAAGTTCAGTGAAATTTCATTGTAACACAAGTTCAGCTAGAACTTGGTCTGTGGGTGGCGGGATCAGACACACAATTCACAGTAAGGTTCCAGTACATTTAATTTATATGCATATTAATCATTGGAGACAAGCATGTAAACTTATTTTCCTTTTTGGTATTCAACAGAGACCAGTAAAAGATAGTTATCCCAGATGCTCTTCACTCGGTGTTAATTTACAAAATGTTGCTGAGAGTGAAGATGAAGAGTTTATGAAAGAATTCATTTTGACAGATTTACTCAAAGTAAAAGCTGCTGACTTTGAAGATGATCAAGAACAAATAAAAAAACAGAAGGCAAATATTTTTGTACCAAGTAGTTCTCCAGGTAACATTCTTTTCCAGTGAAATATTCAAGTCATTAATGAATTATGTTATGGAATAATAGCTTTTCTGTATGCTGGATAAATAAAAAGTACCAATCTAAAATTACAGTAACTTTTCTATATTTGTTTTTCATGACTTCCCTGAAATAAGGGAACTGATTAAGAGAACTCATTCTTCATTGAAAAAATGTACATATATAGGCATATATATATATATATATGTAGAGAGAGAAAGAGAAAGTGAGAGAGAGGCTTTCTGCTAGACTTTAGTAGTAGGGTGTTATAGTCGTTTGTACCACTTATTTGGTCAATATCCATTTAATATTTTGGACTTTAAAGTAATATCTAAGTTTTGTTGTTATTAAGTGGTCAACCAGCGCAAACTGCCAAAAGATATGATGCCACGTATTTTAGAAGATGAAGGATTCTATATTCAGAGAAAGCCAGAAATATATAAAAAGGCCTGCAACAAAATGGAAAATCGCCTGCTTAAACTAGAAGAGGCAAGTGCACCAGCTAACAAGTTAAAACACTGGCTAGTATGTGACTTATTTAGCAAAATATTTAATTACTATACTTAAATATTTTTGATAGGGAAAATGTTGGTTTGGAGAAAGTGGAGAAATAATGTCATTACCTACACCTATTAAACAGTCATGGAATTTCAGACTAAACGTAAGGAAGGAACCTTTAAATCCGTTACTTAAGACCATATACAGGAAGGTAACCAACAACAATTTATTTGTAATTATGCTTAAAATTCTTGTAAAATCAATTATATCTGGTGGTTTTGTGGTGTTGATTTATCCTTTAAAGATACTAAGTCTACTAATATAATGTCTAAATCATGATGAAATGTTAAATAGCCCTTAAAATTATAGTTTCAAGGAATATTCAGTGATATGGGGAAATGCCCAAAATAAAATCTGAAGTGAAAAAAGCAGAATGCAAAATTATGTATGATGCTAATTTTACAAAAATAATGAATGAATGAATGAATGATACTCAAGGTAACCACTATTGTAACTTCTACCACTATACATTACCCTTGTCTGTTAGTTTTACCTATTTTTTATAAATGAAACAATAGAATAGGTACTCTATATTGTGGTGTACAGCAATAGCTTGTTCATTTCTGTTGCTGTATAGAACTCCACAGTATGAAAAATACATTTATTTATTTATTAACCATTCTTTTATTGATGGATATAAATTCCATCCAGTTTTTGGCTATTACTAATAACACTACCATGAAAATTTGCACCTCTTCTGATAACTGTATGTGTATGCATTTTCTGTTGGGTAAATATCTCAGAGTAGAAATGCTGGGTTATAGGTTTGTAAATGTTAAGTTTTTATATATAGTGCCAAATGGTTTTCTAAAGTGGTTGTGCCAAACTATACACAAACTAAGAAGTGTGTGAGAGTTTCAGCTGCTTTGTATTCCTGTCAACATTTGGTATATCTCTCTTTTAAATCATAGCCATTCTGGTGTACATAAGCTGTATTTCATTGAAGTTTTAATCTGCATTTCCCTAATGCCTAGTGAAACTGAACACCTTTTCATGTCCGTTGGCTATTAGGACAGCCTCTTTTATGAAAGCTTGGTTAAGACTTTTAACCATTTTTTTCTTATTGGATTGTCTGCTTTTTCTTATTGATGTGTTGATTTCTGGATATGAGCCCTCATATAATCTACTCTATGGCTAATCTTCTCACTGTCTATTTTAGTGCATTCTCACACTGCTGTAAAGAAATACCTGAGACTGGCTAATTTATAAATGAAAGAGGTGTAATTGGCTCATGATTCTACAGGTTGTACAGGAAGCATGATGCTGGCATCTGCTTGGTTTCTGGGGAGGCCTCAATAAACTTCTGGGAGGCCTCAGGAAACTTGCAATCATGGTGGAGGGCAAAGAGGGAGCTGGCACTTCACAAGGCCAGAGTAGGAAGAAGAGAGAGAAGAGGGGAGGTACCACACACATTTAAATGACTAGATCTCATAAGAACGCTATCACTAGAACAACCCCAAGGGGATGGTGTTAAACCATTCATGAAGGACCCACCCCCATGATCCAATCACTTTGCACCAAGCCCCACCACCAACATTGGGGATTACAGCTCAACGTGAGATTTGGGTGGAGACACAGATCCAAACCATATCACTCTCTTACCTGTGCTTTTTGATGGGATGTTCTTAATTTTAATGTAGTGTAATTTACCATTTTATTTTTCTTTAGGGTTAGCACCTTTTATATCCTGTTTAAGAAACTGTGCTTACTCCAGGTCCCAAAAGTATTCTTCTGTTTTTATTCTAAAGAGTTTATTGTTGGACCTTTCTCATTTAGAGTTACCACCCATCTGAAAAGTACTTTCTGTGTATAGCATTAGGTAGGGGGTCATATTTCATTTTATCCACATGGATATCCAATTGACTTAATACTATTTATGGAAAAAAATCAATAAATCTTTTCTCATTGTAATTCATTGTCATCTTTGACATTAGTCAGCTGACCATCTATGTCTTTAAAAATAAAGGACTAGTCAATGGAAAGACCTCCCATGTTCATGGGTTAGAAGACTTAATATTGTTAAAAATACCCATATTACCCAAAGTGATCTGCAGACTTAGAGTAATCCATTTCAAACTCTCAATGACATTTTTTTACAGAAATAGAAAAAAATCCAATAATTAATAAGGAACGTCAAAGGACCTTCAAAGTAGAAGCTTTATATTCCTGACTTCAAAATATATTACAAAGCTACATTAATCAAAACAGGATGGTACTGGCATAAAGACAGACATATGGACCAATGGAACAGAGTGAAGAGCCCAGAAATAAACTCAACGTATATGCAGGCAAATGATCTTCAAGAGGATGCCATGACTACACAATGGGGAAAGGATAGTCTCTTCAACAAATGGTGCTGGGAAGACTGGATAACCACATGCAAAAGAATGAAATCAGACCCTTATCTTGCATCATACACAAACATCAACTCAAGATTGAGTAAAGACTTAAAAACAAGACCTGAAACTATAAAACTCCTAGATGAAAACATGGAGGAAAGCCTTTATAACATCGTTCTTGGCAGTGGTTTCCTGGATATGACACCAAAAGCATAGGCAACAAAACAAAAATAGAGAAGTGAGACTACAACAAACTAAAATGCATCTGTTGCAGTAAAGGAAATGATCACCAGAGACAGAAGGCAACCTATGGAATGGGAGAAAATATTTGCAGACCATACATCTGATAAGAGGTTGAAATCCAAAATATATAAGGAACTTATTGAACTCAGTAACAGGAAAACAACCAAATTAAAAAATTGGTAAAAGACTCAAATAGACATTTCTCCAAAAAAACCAAAGATGCATACAAATGGCCAACAGACATATAAAACATGCCTAACATCACTAATTGTCAGAGAAATGCAAATCAAAACCACAAGAAGATACCACCTCTCACCTGTTAGGATGGTCATTATTTTTTAAAAATCCCCTGAAAATAACAAGTGTTGGCAACAATGTGGAGAAATTAGAACCCTTGTACACTATTGGTGGGAATGTAAAATGGTGCAACCACTATGGAAAATAGTATGGAGTTCCTCTGCAAATTTAAAATAGAACTGTAATATGATCCAACAATCTCACTTCTGGGTATTTATTCAGAAAAATTGAATTTAAGATTTTGAAGTGATAATTTGCATTCCTATGTTCATTGCAGCGTTATTCACAATAGCCAAGAGGTGGAAACAACCTAGCTGTTCATTGACAGTTCAATAAAGAAAACGTGGTGTATGTAGCCATAAATAATGAATCTTGTCATATGCTAAAACATGGATGAAACTTGAAGATGTTATACTAAATGAAATAAGTCAATCACAGAAGAACAAATTCTGCATGATTCTGCTTATATGAGGTATCCAAAGTAGTTCAGCTTCATAGAAGCAGAAGGTAGAATGGTGATTGCCAGGGGATTTGGGGAGAGAGAAATAGGGAGTTGCTGTTCAAAGGGTATAGAGTTTCAGTCATGCAAGATGAAAAAGCCCTAGGGATCTGTGGCACAACATTGTGCTTATAGTTAATAGTACTGTAAACTTAAACATTTGTTGAGGGGAGATCTCATGCTTTGTAATTTTTACCACAAAAAATAGGACCATTCAGATTTTATATTTTCTCTAATTTGTCTTCTACTTTTGCTTTTTAAAAAATTATTTTTTCTCTCTGAATTTTAATTTGCATATATTCTACTGACGTGTCTTACCATTCACTTATATAGTTTTCTGCCATATTTTATCTACAGTTAAATCCACCCAATGATTTATTTCCCTTTCTTTATTTCTTTCATATGTTTAAAATGTCCCCTTCTTCACCTTAAGGAAAAGATTTAGTGGTGTTTATTTGCCCTTGTGTTCTTTCTAGTATAGCTTAATTTCTAAATTTTAAATTTTTTTGCCATTTTCTTTCACCTAATTTCTGAGTTTAATTCTGATTTATGTTTTAAATGTCATATAACTTCCATATAAATTCAGCTCACTGTGAAAACCACATTTCTATTTATATTTGGTTTTGGATACCCTTCTGGTGTGCTTTGATTGCCTGTAGGCTGTTATTTTGCTGTTTATTCTTTTTTCTTATAGAAACTTTGATGGATTTAATGTTGATCGCTTTCTACTGCTTAGTTTTATATAAAATTATTTGTCCTAAAACTTTTATAAAAAGTCTCAGTTCAAATAACTTTTCTATTTTCACAGACCTGTTATTTTTGTGTCGTGTTAAAATATATTGTGGCTAGATTTCTGTAATGTCTTGGCTCTATTCCCTTCCCCAGATTTTTTCTGAACCTCCTCTTTCCTTAATTCCTGTGGTCCCCTACTTCTTAGTTTCGATTTCACTCCCAGTAGTTTCTATTCAGTGTGAAGCCTCATTCTGAAAATTCCTGGGAGCTAGATTCCTGCAGCTCCTTCAGTGCTTAACCCAACCATCCACAGTTGGAGTAGACAAAACCTGTTCCAGTTTTGGCCACTGTTTTTAAGTTGGCCTCCTGTACTTTCTGGTGCATTTCTGTTGGCTCTTTCAGACTCTTGTCAGGTCTATCAGATGTTCCATTGCTTCTCTCTGCTGTCTCCCACACAATTGCCAATGCTATTCAGACCTTCTGAATATTGATGATTTGTCTTCACTGACTTGTGTTTTGGGTTTCATGAGGCATTTCTTGAGAACTACTTCCGTTATAAATCTTGTCTGTGGATTTTTGGTTTTGCTGTCTAGTTGCTCTGCCTCTTTTAATATAGGAATTTGGGAAGATCTAAAACTGTACTGCCACCATATTTTCAGACCAGCCCATCTGCTGACTTCTTAATTTTACATATTTTCAATACATTTTTTGCTTGAAAGTGTTCATTCGATATTTAATTCTTCTGTAAATATTCTAATTTTCTTGAGATGTATTTAGTTAAGGGTTTTCGCTTCTATTTTTAATACAGTAATAATAGCTACTTTAAATTCATATCTAGTAACTCCAATATTTGGATCATTATGAATCTTTTTATTATCTATTTTTGCTCTTGGTTTTGCTCATTTAGCCTTGCCTCTTATTATGACAGGTGATTTAAAAAATTGTATTCTACATTATTATATATGAAAAATTATAGAAGCCCTAGATGATGTTATCTTCCACCAGAAATGTTCTATCCTTTGCTTTGTTAAGCGTGTTGAGTGAGGATGATCATCTTCATCCAACCAGGGACTTAACTGATTTAAAGACTGAATTACAGTTTTGTTAAGGCTCAGTCTGTATCTATATTTTCTGTTTACCTAGCATTTTCTCTGCTTGACTGCAAGCAGGGCAGGGTTTTTGTTTTGTTTTATTGTCGGCTTGTTTTATAATTTATTACTAACACCTACCCAAAGACCTAGCATTGAGTGAATGCTTATATTATTTGTAATAGAACTCATCACCTCAGTCACTCTATGCTTTTAGGGTCCTAATATAATTTAGAAGATAAAGACTGGCAGAAGAACTTCACTGACATAATCTTAGAAAATGTTATTTCCTACAAGGTGCTTATCATACCATGAGAGACTAACAATATCTCTGCCCCATCCTAATTCACAGTGGAACACAGTTGTCAAGATTTTATAAATGGCACCACCATACCAAACATTACAATATCTTCATGTATTTTCCCAGTTGGTTTACTATAAAAGAATCTATCACCATTAAAATATAAAAACATAAAAGAATAAAAGAGGAGGGAAAAGCCCTGCTATTTATCTTATTCTTTGATATTATGTAGCATAATTTCTAGACTTTATAGTGACAATGCATTTTATCTAAATTTTGCTCCGGATATAGCAGATATATTTTGGTGTAATTATCTGGGATCATTGCTTTTAGGAGAGAGGCCTTTGAAACAACAACAATTTGTTGAATGAATAAATAAATGAACAAATGCATCATAAAAAGTAAATGCATAATTTACAATTATTGCAGAAATATTAACCACCATTCAGGTTAACCTTTGTAATAAACTAGAATCCCAAGTTGGAAACCACTGGGCTGAACAAGTAACTTTCTTTTAGTGCATCTGTTCTAGCTTCATCCAAGCACAATTACAGTATTTCATGGACTGCTATAATTTGGAAAAAATGTAAAGGTCATCTCATTGTCTAAATTGAGTTTTAAAATCCATTCTTGCAGCTGCTGGGATTTGAATGTGTCTCCTCTAAAATTCAGATTTTTTCAATATGATAGCATTAAGAGGTAGGACCTATAAGAGATGATTAGGCCAACTAAGGCCCCTCCGCCATTGTCAATGGGATTAGGTGCCCTTATAAAGGGGCTTTTGCCCTTCCACCATCTGCCAGGTGAGGACACAGCATTCCTCCCTTCCAGCAGACACAGCTAAAAGGTCCACACTAGACATGAGATGTGGTGTCTTAATCTGGGACTTCCCAGCCTCCAGAACTGAGAGAGAAATTTCTGTTCTTTATAATTTACCTAGTCTCAGGTACTCTGTTATAGCAGAACAAATTGACTAAGACAGTAGCATCCTTAACAGATCATGTTCTAGATTTTGTGTCAGACAAATGCCTCTACCTGCCTTTCTCTTCTATCTTCTTCACATTTTTCGTGTTGCCCAGCCAGCCTTGAAGGAAAAGCTGATCTATAGTCTCTCTCCAGAATAAATATAAGGGCAACCAAGGTAGATATAACAGTTGTATGCATATCAGAGTCCTGTCTTTGCTGCTGCCTCTGCCAGGTACTTTAACAGCTTGTTGTACCCCTACTATCTCAGGTACCCTATTTGCCTGCTATTTGCTGATTAGTTTCATCTGATTTGACTATGGCCTTCCCTCTGCTCCCATTTCTAGCATTCTTTTTATATATTTATGTAGATTTTATATATGTCAGCCAGCTTGGATGTTTTTGTGCTTTTATGTAGCCTTTGATTCATTGCTGCCCAAATCTTTATGCTTTTGGTATAACACACTTACCTAGTTCTAGAAGCCTACTTAACCCACTCGGTCAAGGGCTGCTTTTAACCAATGTGTCAGGGAGTTTGCTGCCTCTCAAAAGAATTCATTCTAATGTTGGACTTTTTTTTTTTTTTTTTTTTTTTTTAACGGAGTTTCACTCTTTTTGCCCAGGCTGGAGTGCAATGGCACAGTCTCAGCTCACTGCAACCTCTACCTCCCAGGTTCGAGTGATTCTCCTGCCTCAGCCTCCTGAGTAGCTGGGATTACAGGTGTGCACCACCACACCTGGCTAATTTTTGTACTTTTAGTAGAGATGGGGTTTTGCCATATCGGCCAGGCTGGTCTCGAACTCTTGACCTCAGAAGATCTGCCCGTCCAGCCTCCCTAAGTGCTAGGATTATAGGCGTGAGCCACCGTGCCCAGCGGACAATTCTAATTGTTCTTTGTTTTCTGTTGTTAAAGTCTGTCTCCAGGTCACTTCTACTTATTTGACCTTGTTTGGCCATAGGGAACACATAAAGTACTTCATCTGTGTGCCAGCTCCTCAAATGTTTGAAGCCTACAGTCACTTCCACCTTTAGTTTTTGCTCTCCAGTCTAAATTGCCTCCTTTGGTTGTTGCTAGATATTCCACCACCTCATTTACCCTCCTGTAGCTTCTTAGCACTGTAGTCAGCAGGTGCTGAAGAGGCCAGGACCAAGGGCAGAGGCTTGTGTCACTCCATTAGAAACCCAAAGCAACTGAGCAACACAGTTATTCAACCAGTGCTGGATCTGCTTAACAAGACAGGATTCTCTAGCTTAGGAACTTTAATTTTCAGAAGTTCATTTACAATTTAGTTGTTTTAAACCAAAAATGATTTTTCCTTGGTGTTTTCTTTCCTGTTTAATGGCCAAATTTACCAACTTATTACCTATTGCCTAAATCTCTCAGGCGAAATCAAGAGCAGGTTTCCCCTTTTATGGGTTGGCTCTTACATACAGAACAAACTTACCAGCCATAAACAAGCTTTATTGCTGTTTGTCTGCCTCCCTGAAACCCAGTAAGGAGGAAGCAAAGTTCCTAACTCAGGAAAAAATAAGGAGGCAGAGATTTGAGCACCGTACAGATGGCTTTCAGTCCTTGAGGAGCATTGGGTCTGCCACACCAGGTTAGGGGTGAGACAACATTAGGTGTAATAGCAATGGCACAGACTGAAGAGTATATCATATTACACCAGACTTATCCAGAGAGTGGGCTCAGTGTGCTCCTATTTGGGTTGATGCATTCATGGCTTTTATCAGGAGTGGCTAGGCATTGATGAATCAGGCTGCATATGCTAAGTAACTCACCAACCCTTGTAAATTGCATTAGTGAAAACCAATCATATTGAACACATGCATATTCAAATGTGTATAAATTCAAAATAGTGGACTAAATATATGTGTGTATATATATATATATATATATATATATTTTTTTTTTTTTTTTTTTTTTGAGACAGAGTCTCACGCTGTCACCCAGGCTAGAGTACAATGGTACGATCTCGGCTCACTGCAACCTCCGCCTCCCGGGTTCTAGCAATTCTCCTGCCTCAGCCTCCCGAGTAGCTGGGATTACAGGCACCCACCACCACGTCCGGTTAATTTTTGTAGTTTTAGTAGAGACAGGGTTTTGCTGTGTTGGCCAGGCTGGTCTTGAACTCCTGACCTCAGGTGACCCACCTGCCTCAGTCTCCCAAAGTGCTGGGATTACACAAGTGTCAGCCACCACACTCAGCGTATTCCTTTACTTTCTTAATAAACTTGCTTTTCCAAAAAAAAAAGGTGGTCAGGTGTGGTGGCTCACACTTGTAATCCCAGCACTTTGGGAGGCCAAGGTGGGTGGATCACGAGGTCAGGAGATCAAGACCATCCTGGCCAACATGGTGAAACACCATCTCTACTAAAAACACAAACATTAGCTGGGTGTGGTGGCATGCGCCTATGCTGAGGCAGGAGAATCATTTGAACCCGGGAGGTGGAGGTTGCAGTGAGCCAAGATGGCACCACTGCACACTGCATTCCAGCCTGGTGACAGAGTGAGACTCGTCTCAAAAAAAAAAAAAAAAAAAAAAAAGATGGACTGAAACAGATGAATCATATTCCATATGATCTAAGGCCTACGGACTTCAGAAATTTAAGGACAATCTGGTATCCAAATGGAGACAATCTCATGTACAAAAACAGGTGCTTTTCTTATAGGAATTGCTTAGAGGGCCCAGTCTCCTGAAGATAATTTCCCAGAGGATCACCAGTGTATCCATTTATAAACAATGTTTTAATAAGTAATTCTCATTTAACTCTGGCCCACGGTTCTATACACCATTTGTCATAGTGTTTCTATAGGAAATTATTTTTGGTTTTATAACTTGAAAGTCCAACTTCCACTCCACCAGCAGCAATAGTGAGATGGATGACAATAGTTAATAGCAAGATGATTAAAATGTTGTAATATAAATATATTTGATGAAATTAAGGGTCATAATCAATTTAAGGAAAAAGAATCAAATTATTGTTTTTTGTTTTTCTATATCTCTTGATTTTCCTTCAATTGAAATGTTACTTTTATAAGGAAAAGTTACTTATAATTTCAAAAGAAACTGAATCAAATTAACATCGTGCACTTATTTTTCTTTAAAAGGCAGTAACATATGACCTGGGAAGTTCATTTATGAACAAAATGGAAGGTCCAAGGGAAATATACCAATTAGACCTCAACATTGTGGGTTTGCAATTCAGCCATCATCATCTCTTCAATCAAGAACAAGTATTATGTGCTAGGCTTCTCCAACTTTATGAATGTTTTCAGGACAGGCAGCAACAGAATGTATCTCAGCTGCTTTATGAGAAGGTGAGAATGGCTTTCATTATAAAGCTAAACATTTAATATTGAAAGAGAAAAAATTCCTCATACAGAGCAAATTATCAGAACATTTTCTAAATATTTAAGTAGAACAATGGTTCAATTTCAGTTTCTCTGAAAAGAAACTGTAGGAACTGACTGACTGGGGAGAAAGCTTTAAATATATCCAATGGGATATTTATTTACCACAAATGGTTTACTAATCAATGGTATTCTTGGTCCTATAACTCAAGAAGAGTATTTGAAATGATTATTACTGAAAAGAGCCATGTGGCTGTTTTAAGTCTGTAATAAAGTATTTTAATTAAAATATTAGAAATCTTGAATCTCATAACAAACCTGAAGAGTCTTGGTCTGAAGCTGATTAATCCAAGTAGTCATCTCATGACATCATGAGGGTTATATGAAGTCTGAAGAGAAATAGAAGGAGTACCCACTAATTACTTTTACAAACTTGTGCCTCATTTAAACTCTCTGCTAGGTTTCTGATATATGAGCATTTTGTTGACTAGTGTTCTCTTGGGAAAGGTATTTTGGTAGTATGTCTCATTCAATTAATGAATACGTTTGAAATCAAATACCCATAAGATATTTAATGAAACATTCAGTCCTGATGGAGACACAAAGCCATTTCAATAAACTGGACATGAACTAATTATGAACCTTCATAAATATCTGTTATGAACCTTCATAAATATCTGCTTTTGTATTTTTCTTTTTGAGACGGAGTCTTGCTCTGTCGCCCAGGCTAGAGTGCGGTGGCGCGATCTTGGCTCACTGCAACCTCTGCCTCCCGAATTCAAGCGATTCTCTTGCCTCAGCCTCCCGAGTAGCTGGGACTACAGGTGCCCACGACATGCATGGCTAATTTTTGTGTTTTTAGTAGAGATGGGGTTTTGCCATGTTGGCCAGGCTGGTCTTGAACTTCTGACCTCAGGTGATCTGCCTGCCTCGGCCTCCCAAATTGCTGAGATTACAGGTATGAGCCACCACACCCGGCCAATATCTGCTTTTTAAAATACAAGTTTAAAACCCACAGGATTTTTTTTTTTTTTTTTTTTTTTTTTTTTTGAGATAAGGTCTCATTCAGGCTGCAATATAGTGGCTCAATCATGGCTCACTGCAGCCTCAACCTCCCAGGCTCAAGCTATCCTCCCACTTCAGCCTCCTGAGTAGCTGGAACTACAGTTGTGCACTGCCACACCTGGCTAAAGTTTTTTTCTCTTTCATAGAGACAGGCTTTTGCCATGTTGCCCAGGCTGCTCTTGAACTCCTGGGCTCAAGAGATTTGTCTGCCTTGGCCTCCTTAAATGTTGGGATTATAGGTGTGAGCTACCATGCCCAGCCAGGAGTTAATCTATTTGATTTGATGGAGCAACTGTGTGGGAGAACTTAATAGATGAACACCATGCATTAGCAATATCAGAACATTTTCTAAAATCAGTATTGGATATTCTAACTTTTAGTAAAATATGGCCATTTTTTAAATGAATGAAGGAAACAACTCAGATTAAAATGCAGGTCATTTAAAAAGTAATTTGATCTACAGATCTCTGCTTTACAGAATTTTTTCCAACAATATTATAGAATCTTTAAAGTCTGATCTAGCAATATCAATTGTAGTTTATTAGAGTACCATCTATTAAAGTATATATGGACTCTAGGTTTATTTTTCGTATATATACATGGCTCTGTGCATAAAATAAAAACTTTCAGGGTTATTATTTGCAATATGTTTCAGTATTATTATTGTATTAGGAGCCAAATGTAATTTCTTAGCAGATTTTTACTTGTTTTCAATTTATTCTCTTATGTGAATATAAATATTTTCTCTACCTCCCAGTAAATTGTAAAAAGAGAAATGTGGTTGGAAGTGTGCATAATCTTCTCTTCTGAGGTGGAGAAGAGCAGTGGGGAAGAGAAGAAAAGGCCAGGTGGTGCAGAGCATGTCCATTGGCCTCCCACCAAAAGATTAATTTCTTAAACATGGATAATTTAGACCCTGGGTGTGAAATGTATGGCTTTGCCTGTTGCCAGTGTTTTCAAACCAATTCAGAGTAGTGGAAGAGTCATTGGCATCCAAGGAATTCTTAAACTGAAATATGCTCCTTTATATGAGTATGAATTCCACTTAAAGAACAAAGAGGGATGTTGCTGATAGTATGAGAGAGTAGAAAGGATGCTCAGCTATGCAGACTTCTGCTCTTTTTCCCTCTAGCTTTAAAAAATTGTACAAATAATACAGGAATACATTCACACTGGAAAAGATTAATTGTAGAAGTGTCAAGATGTGAAAGCCTTACTTCATTCCACACCTCATGGTTTGGACATCCTTTAGCTCTTTAAGTACATCTTTAAAGTTCTCTTCTCCCTGTATTTCTATATGTATGTATGCCATGATTGTTTTTAACATAAATTGGATCTTATCATATGTATTATTTGGCAACTTGGTTTTTTTTAAGATACGGCATCTTGTTATGTTGCCCAGGCTGGACTCAAACTCCTGGGCTCCAGCAATCCTCCCACCTCAGCCTCCCAAGTAGGTGAGACTACAGGTGTGCACCACCATGCCCAGCTGGTTTTCTGAAAGTAATACTCTATCTTGAAACTTTATATGTATCACTATAATATATATATATGTGTCCATAATATAGGTTTATTTCAATATATTTAACATATTTAATCACTCCCATTCAATGGCACTTAGGTCATTTCTTTATGATTAATAATGAAGCAGTGATTATCCTTGTATCTATATATTTGAGCACATCTATGAAAACTTCTATAGGATAGACCCATAGAAGTGAAGTTGCCTGGTCAAAGTTAAGGGTATATGTAGTTTAAACTTTGTTAGAAAGTGATAAAATGCCTTTCCCAAATGTTTTTCCAATTTGAATTTCCACTGGCAAGGCAGGACAGAGTCCACTTCCCAGAGACTTCACCAATATTCAGTATTATTTTCTAGCTTCATCTTTAATTAATTCACGAGTTAAAAAATAATATATAGGCCAGGCACGGTGACTCATGCCTGTAATCCCAGCACTTTGGTAGGCTGAAGCGGGTGGATCACGAGGTCAGGAGATCGAGACCATCCTGGCTAACATGGTGAAATCCCGTCTCTACCAAAAATACAAAAAATTAGCCTGGTGTGGTGGCAGGCACCTGTAGTCCCAGCTACTCGGGAGGTTGAGACAGGAGAATGGCGTGAACCCGAGAGGTGGAGCTTGCAGTGAGCAGAGATGGCACCACTGCACTCCAGCCTGGGTAACAGAGTGAGACTCCGTCTCAAAAAAATAAAAAATAAAAAAATAGTAATAATAATAATATATATATATTTTTCTAGATGTAAATCCATAAAAGAAGTATATCTTTTAAATATGTTTTATATATTTTTGTCCTATTCTGTTACTTGATTTAAACTTTATTATATATTTCAGCAAACATTTTAAATTAAAAAAAACTCTTTTTTGAGAAAGGTCTCACTCTGTCACCCAGAGTGCAATTATAACTCACTTCCGCCTCTAACTCCTGGGCTCAGGTGATGCTGTCACTCAGCCTCCCAAGTAGCTGGGACTACAGGTACATGCCACAACAACCAGGTCATTTAAAAAAATTTTTTAAGAAATGAGGTCTTTCTATATTGCCAGGCTGGCCTGGAAATCTTGGCCTCAAGCAATCTTCCTACCTCAGCTTCCTGAGTTTTTGGGATTACAGGCATGAGCCACTGAACTTGGCAAGCATTTTACATTTTTACGAGGTCGAATCTGTTAATCTTTTCCCTTGTGAATTTTAGATTTTTTTTGTTTGCTTCCTAAGCTTCCTAAGACCTTCTCTACCCCAAGTTTATCAATTAGCATATTTTTGGTTGCAATTCAAGGAAAACTTCATCTCAGTTACTTCAGACAATAAGGAAAGGCATTACCTCATATTGTCCAAGTTAGGGCAGCTCTAGGTTTGGTTAATTTGGCGTCTCGACAATATTATCAACAACCCTAGCCTTTTCTGTCCTTCTCTTCATCTTCAGCAAGTCGACTTGGGGTTAGCTCCACTCATGGAAGCTAACCAAGTGGTTGCTCCAGTTCAAGCCATGCTGGTCAGACACATGATATGCAGCACAGTGTCTCACGTTGAGAGCCTTCTCCAATCTCGCTCCTGTCCTGCAGCAGATTTCCCCTAATATCTCATTGACTAGAATTATTTTGCATGATCATGCCTAAATCATTCATTGGCAAGAATGAAATTGCTGCAAATAGCTGCACTAATCAGTTTACCTAAAAAACACATGGAAAATGGTTGAGCAATTGAACAAAATTGGTGTTCTGCCAACCAAGAAAAATGATCCTTTAAGGGCAATGAATAGTGTCTGACAGACCAAAATTATAAAGACTTCCTTTTATATATCCTTGTGGTGTATGTTATATATGTGTTTGTATATGTGTATACATATGGATGTGTGAGTATATCTGTGTGTGTGTGTCAAAGGGCATATGTGTGTATAATTTCCAGCCTTTTCTATCTAGAGTTTATATCTGTGTCTCAGGTGAGACTGGGCTCCAACTCCACTCTTTCTCCCAAAAGATCAGCCTAATATCCAAATACCATCATTTATTTCTCTATTGATTTAAAATACTAACTTTATCCTATACCAGCTGCACATATTTATTAACATATAGATTTGCTTGAGGCCTAGTATAGTCTAGTTCCATACTGTTTCATTACCATATTTAATTATTAAATTATATGTCATAGCACAAGTACCTCCTCATTGTTGTTCTTTTCTAGAATGTTTTTGGATGCCCCATAGATTTTATCTTCCATATGAACCTTAGAATTAGCTTGTCACCTTCTATTTTTAAAACCCTGTTACCATCTTTATTGTGATTGTGTTGTATTGTTACATTAATTTTCAAAGAAAGTTGATCCTCATAAAAATTGGGTTTCCTCTTCCAGGAATATAGTTTGTTTTCCTATGTTTAGGTCTTCTCATATGTCTTCCAGTAAAAGTTTATGTCAATTGACTCTAGTCTTGAAGTTCCCACAAAATACCCCCAGCTGTGACAGACTTCTCCTTTATGTGTTTTAGGGCCTAGTTTCCTCCTATTCTGTTGCTCTATGGATGTTACTCTGTTTTATACCTTCTGTAGTATCTCTTGTTCTCTTGATTTTATTCTTCTTGTTTTCCTACATTATGCACTTATCTGTAAAGATAGTTATCAATATGTTTATATAGATATGGATGTGATGGCAATGGATGTGGATAAAGACAGACATATGTTTTTTCTGTAACTATGGGATTTTAGGTGAAAGATAAGATTGGTACCTGTGCTCAATATTCCTTCTTGATCTAATGGCATTTCTTTATATCAATTGATGAATTGATTGTCTAGTAATATTCAAGATACTAGATGTTATTAGATACTAAATTGATGTTTATTGCCGCAAAGATATTGAGGCTTTTCTCAGTTCCTCCCCAAGGTGCTTATATAAAATATATTGTGGAAGATAAGCCAATAATGCACACAAAGTTATACATTTGTTCTGCTGCTGCACACACCTTGACCTATAGGTGAGCTGGAGTAATGGTAACAGGCAGATAAAATATACCAAAGAGCTCTTTTTTTTGTTATAGCTGAAAGCACTGACAGATGCTACTAAATTGTCAAATGAAAATTCAGAAATAAACCAGTTGACCAGAAAATCTTTACAAGATTATTATTGGCAAATAAGGTAGGTTTTGAGCCATTCATGTTCATCAAGCATTCATTAGGTAACTTCTTTAGACAAAGTACTGTACTTGCTATGGAAGATAAAGAAAAGTACACAATCCCTACTCTTTAGGCGATTACAGAAATGGTTTCAATCTCTTTTAAGACCCACGTTTGTGTAAAAATATTTCACAGGGGTGCCATGTGAAAGTAATTCTAGTTTTAACATCCATTGATTTTTTTGAAAAAGTTGAAGAACTGTGAGTTCATGAGTACTTTGAAATTGACTTGGATTATATTGATCTGAAGTGTTAATGTATATTTGATAATTGGTGCACATTTACACATGTGCCAGATATGTTATTATTTCAGTCTAAAGACAATATTTCACAAGTAGTAGATTTAAGGAACCCTGTGAAAAGCATGGTCTACAAGTTGGGAGCTATTGGCATATAGACTGGAAAGCGAAGTTATGAAAGTGTGAAATAACTGGAAAAGTAATTCCAAGACAAAATATATTCATGTGTCACAGAATCTCTAAGAGCAGGAAAATTCACTGGAAGGTATTCGTAATCAGAAGACAGCCTTCATTCAGATTTCTGACATGAATTTATACAACTTATTTAGCCTAAAATCTATCTCAGATTTAGAATTTAACTTAAAATAGTCCCAGATTGGCATTGGCACCAAACAACTGGCAAAGCAAATACATATTTTTTCTGAAAGAGCACAGTTTTAATCCTAGCTCAGAGATTATTCAAAGATATAACACTTTAAGGAACATGAGCTTACAGTTTACAACCTCTTTTATCACACATGCACAAAGACAGCATGAATAAGAGCCGTAAGAAATAATAGTAGGCTCATACAAAGCAAAAGCTTAAGAAAATAGAATTATCAAATATAGAAAATAATATAACTTTTTAAAATATGATTTAAAAATAAAAACAAGGCCGGGCACGGTGGCTCAAGCCTGTAATCCCAGTACTTTGGGAGGCCTAGACGGGCGGATCACAAGGTCAGGAGATCGAGACCATCCTGGCTAACATGGTGAAACCCCGTCTCTACTAAAAAATACAAAAAACTAGCTGGGCGAGGTGGTGTGCGCCTGTAGTCCCAGCTACTCGGGAGGCTGAGGCAGGAGAATGGCTTAAACCCAGGAGGCGGAGCTTGCAGTGAGCTGAGATCCGGTCACTGCACTCCAGCCTGGGTGACAGAGTGAGACTCCGTCTCAAAAAAATAAATAAATAAATAAATAAAATAAAAATAAAAACAAGCTTGAAAATATGATCTACAAACAAGATAGAGTAAATTACTGAGTACTTCTTGAGCTATTTTTATATAAGAAGAACCAAAGGGAATTTATAGAATTGAAAAACATAAAATGAAAATTTAAAAAATTCAATGGAAGGAGTTTCTAGGAAGATGGAAGAAGAAGCAGCACTAGGAATTCATCTCCCCACCTAGACAGCAGTTGTACTAGCAGAGAACCTGTCTGATGTAACTACAGTTGTCCCTCAGTAACTGCAAGGGATTGGTTCCAGAACCTCCTACAGACACCAAAATTCATGGATGTTCAAGTCCCTTGTATAAAACAACATAGTATTTGCATATAACCTATGCACATCCTCTCATATACTTTAAATCATTTCTAGATTACTTATAATACCCACTACAATGTAAATGCTATGTACATAGTTGTGTTCTACTGTATTTGTTTATTCACATTATTTTTTACTCTTGTTAATTTTTTTATTGGCTTTTTAAAAAATGTTTTAAATCTGAGATTGGTTAATCTGTAGATGCAGAACTAATGGATATGAAAAGCCTATATTTTGGAACATTGGAGTGTATTGAAGGCTTGCAGCATCCAGAGGAAGGCTTGGGTGGTAAATTGGGGTTAATTTTGGTCAATGTCAGCTGTTAGTACAGTAGCAGCTATCTCCGCACCCCTGCCCCTCAGCCTCATGGCAGGCAGCTGTGCACATGTTCCTGGAGTAACCCACACGCATTTTTCAGGAGCGCAAGGGAAGCAAAAAGGACCTTAAGGTAAGCAAAAAGGACCTTATCCTACAAATATTGGGAACATGTGCTCTAATCACTGCTTACTTCTAATCACAGAGGTGCAATGAGAGGGGGACCATTATTGTTGTACTCTTCCCCATTGTTGCAAGCCCCTCTATCTCTGGATAAAGTGACTTCCAGGGGATTTAAAAAGCTGGTGCCCCTTCTGCACCCCTTCATTGTTTCTTTTTCCTCTTTTGGGATCCAGATATTAAAGACTATGACATTTGAAAGCAACTGCATATACAGGGAAAATTAGAAAGTGACCACACATGCACAGGGAAAGGCATCGACTCAGAAAAGACCTGAGAGATCCTTATGTTTATACCTCAGCCTGATCCTGGGCACAGAAACAGCTGACAATGATTTTGTTTGTTTGTTTGTTTGTTTGTTTTGGAGACAGAGTCTCGCTCTGTCACCCAGGCAAGAGTGCACTGGCACGATCTTGGCTCACTGTGACCTCTGCTTCCTGGGTTCAAGCGATTCTCCTGCCTCAGCCTCCCAAGTAGCTGGGACTACAGGCACATGCCACCACACCTGGCTAATTTTTGTATTTTCAGTAGAGATGGGGGTTCACCATGCTGGCCAGGCTGGTCTCGAACTCCTGACGTCAGATGATCCACCTGCCTTGGCCTCCCAAAGTCCTGGGATTACAGGTGTGAGCCACCACACCAGGCCATGATTTTTTAAAAAAATAACAATAACAAAAAACAGCAAGCCCTGGGAAAGGAGGACAATGTGATTTCTAGAGTTACCACATTATTAGATTCAAATATCCAGTTTTCAACAACAGAAAAACACGAAGGTATACAAAGAAACAGGAAAGTATGGCCAACTCAAAGGAAAAGAATAAATCAACAGAAACTGTGCCAAAAAAAAAAAAAAAAAAAAAAAACCTACTAGATAAAGACCTACTCAATGGCAGATCTACCAGATAAAGACTTTAAAACAACTGTCTTAAAGATGTGCAAAGAACTAAAGAAAGATGTCAAGAAAGTCAAGAAAACTGGATGTTAAACCATGCATAAACAAAATAGGCTGGATGCGGTGGCTCCAAGCCTGTAATCCCAGCACTTTGAGAGGCTGAGGTGGGCAGATTGCTTGAGGCCAGGAGTTCAAGACCAGCCTAGCTAACATGGTGAAACCACATCTGTACTAAAAATACAAAAATCAGCCAAGTGTCGTGGTGTGCACCTGTAGTCCCAGCTACTCTGGAGGCTGAGGCAGGAGAATTGCTTGAACCTGGGAGGCAGAGCTTGCAGTGAGCTGAGATTGTGCCACTGCACTCTAGCCTGGGCAACAGAGTGAGATGCTGTCTCAGTAAATAAATAAATAAATAAACAAACAAATAAACCACATATAAACAAAATGGAAGTAACAATAAAGAGATAGAAAATTGAAAAAGAGAATGAAGCTGAAAAGTATAATTGAAATGAAAAAGTCACTAGAAAGATTCAAAGGCAGATTACAGCAGGCAGAAGAAAGAATTAGTGATCTTGAAGATAGGACAATGTAAATCATTGAATCTGAGCAACAGAAAGAAAAAAAAATTGAAGAAACACAAACAGAGCCTAAGAGACTTGTGGAACACCATTAAGTGGATCAACATATTCATTGGAGGAGACTCAAAAGGAGAAAATAGAAAGAAAAGAAATGAGGATAAAGGGTAAGAGAAATGAAATAACAGAGATAAACAGAAATTTATAATAAAACTATAATAGAGAAAATCAATACACTCAAATGTTGGATAAAAATTGATAAACTCTGGGAAAGCTGATCAAGTGGAAAAAGTGAAATAGCACAAATATACAATGTCAGGAAAAGAAAGGGAACATTATTATGGATGCTTTATATTTTAAATAACTTTATGCTAAAGAATGTAAACATTTATATGGAAAAGACAAATCTACACAGAATACAGCTAATCAAACATATTCAAGAAGTAAAAGACAAAGAAGAAAAAAAAACCTTAAGTAATTCAATAATTGTTAAAGAAATCAAACCGTTAATTTGAAATCTTTCTGCAAAGAAAACTCGAGGCTCAGATGACTAGAGTACTTTCTAGAACATTTAAAGCAGTGGGTCTCAAAGTATGGTTCCCAGACCAGCATCATCACCTTCACCTGGGAATTTGTTAGAAATGCACATCATCCAGTCTACCACAGACCACTGAATTGGAAACTTTACAGGTAGGGCCTGGCAATCTGTGCTTAGCCAGCCCTGCAGGTGATTCTGATGCATGAAAAAGTTTCACATCCTCTTATTTAAAGATAACTACTCTTCTTCACAAACTCTTTCAAATAAAAGAAAAAGAGGCTACATTTTCAGCTCGTTTAATGAGGTTATCATATCCTTGAAATTAAAACCTGGCAACCATATAAAAATATTGTAACTGAATTTCATTCATGAACATAGATACTACAATACTAAACAAAATTTTATCAAATAATACATTATAACCAAATTTGGATTATTCCAAATTGGAATAATCCAAGGAATGCAAGGATGGTTTAACATTAGAAATTAATTAGTGTAACTTAGCATACTAATACAATATGTTAATTAGTGTAATTTAACATACTAATATAATGTGTTTGCAAAGTTATGAAACTTAGAAGAAACTTTTTTAAAACAGTATGTTACTTCAATATTCTAAAAATATGATTATTAGCCTATCAGGCAAAGTACCTTTAAATTTGAAGCAGTGTTCTAATTGTTAACCTGAAAAAATTGTAATAAATACATTATACAATTTCCAGAAAATCTGGAAATACATGGAGAATAGTGTCTTTATTTTATTATTTTCTGATTAATAATTTGATCCATTGCTTTCAGTTTAGAGGTACTTCATTCAAATAGGTGTCAAGAGGTTGAAGAAAAATTGAGCATATGAAGACTCAGAACACTTAAGCAGTTTTCTTAAGTAAGTTGGAGAACTGCAGTTAACACTGGGTTTGTCGACTCCAAGTATCTTGCTATCCTTTCTACTGTATCACACTTCTTATGGCACCTACTCAAAATGACCACACTCCTTTAAGTATTCTTGTTTCACACTTCAGCTACGTGAGTGGACTGGGAGGTAATGGAAGCTTACAAAAAAATGTTGGTAACATTTACAATAAACACTTGTTATCCTAAAGTATTCTGAACCTTGATATCACACGGGGAAACAGACGTTGAATGACTTATTACAAGTGTGATGAATATTTAAAAGGAAAAGCATGAAGGGATATAAGAAAATTTAATTTTGTTGTGGGGGTTTTCAAGCAAGGCTGTACTGAGGAAGTGATATAAACTGAGTTATGAAATATATATTTTCTTTTTTTTGAGACAAGATCTCCATCTGTTGCCTGGCCTGGAGTGCAGTGGCACAATCACGGCTCACTGCAGTCTCAACCTTCTAGGCTCAAGTGGTCCTCCCACCTCAGTCTCCTGAGTAGCTGGGACTACAAGTGTGCACCATCATGCCCGGCTAATTTTCATAACTTTTGTAGAGACAGGGTTTCACCATGTTGCCCAGGCTGTTCTTGAACTTCTGGGCTCCAGTGATCCACCCCACCTTGGCCTCTAAAATGCTGAGATTATAGGCATGCACCACCATGCTTGGCCTTGAAATGCATATTTTCTATCTTCATGCCCTTTAACTAAATAAGAATCCCTCCCCAGCACTTTCTTAGTGTGACTCAAACTCTGTGGTACTAGGCTACCACCATCCTTTCCCATCAAGACCTCGTGAGATTTTGGCATCCTTAATCTAAGCCAATACCTCACCAGTGGCTTTGGAACCATCCAACTAGAACTTAGGTGGCAAAATAAAAGTTGTGGGAGCATCATAATGCACCAAAGCATTGGAAGGGACATGCACCAGCTGTTTTGCATCTTCTTTTTTATAAATAATGAAGTGCCAACCAGAAATTAACTAAATCCTGAATAGACAGCAAGCACAATTATTAAAAATAAGGGCTTTCCACTCCCTTTCTTTTACTGCTCCTTTCTTCCACTATTGCTCTTCTCTCTTTGGTACTTCAGAATTTTGTAGAGTTCTGGCAGGGCTCATTGGCTCATGCTTATAACCTCAGTGCTTTAGGAGGCCAAAGGCAGATCACTTGAGGTCAGAAGTTTGAGACCAGCCTGCCCAACATGGGTAAAACCCCATCTCTACTAAAATATAAAAATTAGCCAGGCATGGTGGCACATGCCTGTAGTCCCAGATACTTGGGAGGCTGAGGCAGGAGAATTGCTTGAACCCGGGAGATGGAGGTTGCAGTGAACTGAGATCACACCATAGCACTCCAGCCTGGGCAACAGAGCGAGACTCTGTCTCAAAAAAGAAAAAAAAAATATCGTAGAGTTCTAGCTAGGCTATTTGTTTTCTCAGGAGCATTTGCATTTTAGCAAGGCACTTTTGAATAGTGAAAAGCCATTAAGTCATAAAGGAACGAATTTCTAATGGAATTGCAGTGGGTAACATAAAATATAGTAACATGGGGTTCAGGTGTGTATAAAATGAAAAAAATAAAGTGGGGAGGGAGTTCAGAAGAGTTATTGCAATACATTCTTTCATGCCACCTTTGAAGGCTTTTAGTTCTAATCCACTGACAAATTTTTGCTCTGCCATTTTTGTTGTAGTAATACAAAACAGATGTATGACTTAGAAAGGGGAAAGGACTTCTCCCTACTACGCAGTATATTACGAACTTGGAAACAGATTAAATCTCTTCGACAGCGGCAAGGGTTTACAAGCACCCCAATAAATTTACAGGTTCAGAGGTAAGTGGCTGCTCTATTTGCTCTTACTGGTCTCCTGAGGAACTGCTTATGAATAAGTGGGAATTCACAGTGACTAGGAAGACATCCAGAAGCTAGGAAACTATTCCACATAGTCAACAAAGAATTTCTATCTTAAATATATAAACATATATATATGCACATATATATTGAATATATAAAGTGGAATTCTTACAACTTAAGAAAACCCGATTAAACATGGGGAAAGAATTTGAACAGACACTTCACTCAAGAATGTATATGGATGGGAAATGAACACATGAAAAGATGTTCAACATTGTCATGTCATTCTCTATTGTCATGTCAATAGAGAAATGCAAATTAAAACCACAATTAAATGGTGCTACACGCCTATTAGGATGGCTAAAATCCAAAACTAAAGGAAAGGAAAGACAAGACATTAACAAATGCTGGAAAGGATGCTGAGCAGTGGAAACTGATTCATTGCTGATGGGAATGCAAAATGGTACAACTACTTTGGAAACAGTTTGGCACATTCTTATAAAGATGAATGTGGAGCCAGCAATCATACTTTAGGTGAAACACATTTTAGATAATTTGATAAAATCATAAAACCATGTCTGATGGAGGAAATAATTTCAATTCAAACCCAAACACTTAAGCTGTTTGTGAACTCACAGGGAAATAACTAATTTTCTCCCCACAATCCATTGTCCTGGGTCTTTTGGTTTTCAAAAGAGTAAAAGGTTAGTACAATTTCAGGCAAATAAGAAAAATGTTTATTTTGTTGATTTTTTTTTTTCCTGCTGCAGTGTTTTTTTTTTTTTTTTTTAACAAAAGTGCTTTGGACGGTTTCTAAACCTAAATCCAGCATTGAACTTCATCTTAGACTCCTAAATTAATGTAAATGTAATGACTTGCTTTTAATCCTTTAAACCAACCTGACACACCCATGCATCATGAACCCTTCAGCAACAAAGAGGAGACACAGATGTCATAGGGTTACCCAGAACAATGTCTTTGGACCCATATTGCCTGCTCAACACTAACTCTTGTTGCCACTATTCTGAACTCCAGTCCCACCTGAGGCCCTTTGCGTTTATTATTCCTGACATTCAACTTTTCCAGCTGACTTTGGCTTGAATTTGTCTCTCCAGACTGCCTCTCAGCTAAATACAACACTGTCATTCACCAGGTTGGCCCCAGCTGGGCTAGCCCCAGCAATCCTAAATTGGGGCATTTAGTTTAAGCAGTTAAAAGTATCATTCTGATCAATTAGAGAAGCTATCTGTTTGAAGATGTTTCTCGGAACTGTTTCCTGGCCAACTTTACCACTGTTGACCTCACAACATACCTGGTCCTTGTGAGCCCTAACTGAATAAACTTGTAGCTAGGCTTCCTGGAGAGATAGTACTCATGATAAGAAGGCATGGTACCTAGACTCTGAGCTCAGGTTATCATCTCATCATGTATTTGGTTTGGGGCATGTTGAAGTTGATGTGCCTTTGAGATATCTCTAAATAAAGCAATTGAGTGGGCAGCTAGGTCCATGGTCTGTGGCATAGTAAATAATCATAATTAAAGCCATGAGTGTGCATGAAACTGCCTAGGGAGAAGGCAGAGAATAAAATGAGGAGAGACCCCAAGCACTGAGTCTTGAGAAATTGGTTTGAATAGCTTGGTAGAGGAGGAGAAACCAGAGGAAGGACAGAGAAGCGCCCATTGTAGAGTATTTTGCCCCAGAGGCAAGGAAGCGGGAGTATTTTAAGTAGGAGGAAGTGGTTAGCAGTTATTATCAGTTAAGTTCACTACTAAAAATGTTCATTGGATTTCCTGACATGGAGATTATTGATAATCTCAGCTAGAGCAAGTTTTAGAAAGTTACAGTGGCAGAAATGAGGTAGCAGAAAGTTGAAGAAATAGCCCTGTCTTCTCGTGCAGGTGGCAAACTCTCCTTGTTAAATGTTAGCAACACTGCATTCAGCTTAGAGAGACTGGATGTGTCAGTCGGTATAGATGATAGATTGTGTTGTCTTCTGCCCCTGAACCCAAACCACAGCACTGGCAAATAACACAGAGAACCCAGATTTCTTATATTGTCTTCACTCATGTTCTCTGTTTGGCACTGCCTACCTGGAGAAGATTCAGATAACTGCCAAAGAAACTTTTAAAATGAGAAAGAAAATGCAAGCTATGCAAGCAGGAAATGCAACAACATTTGATAAAATAGCATCAGGACCTTCATCATTTCCCAGAGTCATTTGGCTCAGAATAGAAAGGAGGAAGCTATAGACCCTGCCTCAATAGTTTCCCTCAGAAGAAAATCTGGGCATAACACCCATTGTCTAAGTTACTCGTAACACTTATTCCCTAAATTATTATAGATTGAAATCACTTAGGAAGTTCTAAAATGACTGTTCTAATTTAGTTAGTATGGGGTATGGTCTGGATATCATGAGTTTTAAAATGCTTCCCTGGTGATTTTAATATGTAACAAAGGTTAAAAGCCATTGGTATTAAAGAACAGCAAGTTAATTGATGTCATATTGATTGCCCTGAAACCAAAGAAAATAATAACATTTATTAAGTGTTTGTTTTACTCCAAGTCCTGGGCTGAGCACTTTACTTAAATTAGTGCATTTAATCCTCACAACAACCTACACTTCAGATGAGAAAAGTGAGGCATAGAGTTCTTAAGTAACTTGCCCAGATTCTGTAGTGCCATTAATGAGGCTGGATTTTCAGCCCAGGATACTACCACATAGATAATATCTGCACTTAGTCACCTGTATTCTATTTCAGAAGGTAAAAAGCATATAAAAGCTTTTAAACAGCTCTACTGAGATATAATTCACATACCATATGGTTCACCCATTCAAAGTCTCCAGTTCAATTGTTTTTAATAAATTCCCAGAATTGTGCAACCATCACTGCAATGTAATCTCAGGATGTTTTAGTCACCCCCCAAAGAAATCATCTTCCCATTAGCGGTCACTCCTCGTATGTGCAGACGTAGGCTTTTATTTCTTTTGGGTATGTGAGTGGAATTGCTGGGTCATATGGTAACTCTGTACTTAACATTTTTGAGGAACTGCCAGACTGTTTTCCAAAACAGCTGCACCATTTTACATTCCCAACAGAGCATATAATATTTTACCAAAGGATTTCCTTCTTAAATGATTAAAATGGAAAACAAACTTATACTGAAAACAATAAACTTTTACACTACCAGAAAAACTTGACTCCTAGATCAATAATTTTCTGACACTGTTCAGATAACTGAGATTTTATTGAACTACTAATAAAAGAGGAATAATAGTACTTCATAGGGTTGTGATAATTAAATCAGCTAATACGTGGAAAGTACTTACACTATTGCCTGGCACATACTTAGTAAGTACTCTATAAGGATTAGCTAGTAGTAGTAGTAGTAGTAGCAGCAGCAGTGGCAGTAGTGCTAATGCCATGAACTGTTTACTGTTTATGCACAAACACCAACTATGACTTACCATTTAATATCACCATGATCACCTGCCCTTATACCTGCTCAGGTTCTCACAGCTTCAAAAATATGAGAGAAAGAAAAATGAGAGGAAACAGGGTATGTGTCCTTTGATTTTTATCTCCCCATTCCCCTGTTACTTATTCTCACCAGAGTAAAGGTTTCTTGATGCCCTTAGAAAGGGCTGTAAACACTAATGGTAAATGTACTGAGAAGGGAGAAATCTCTGAAAGCTGAGAACAAGATTATAAAGTTTTTTTTAATATTTATCAAATTGGTAATTTCCTTAGAATGTAAAATTACTTGTAAGGGATTGGTTTTGTGTGTGTGTGTGTGTGTGTGTGTGTGTGTGTGTGTGTGTGTGTATGTGTTTTGGCAAAAACTGGAACAACTCTCAAATACCTCCATTATTTCTGCTTTCGGTAATTCCGTTTATTATTAATTAGGATAAAAATGAATAAATGTGATGAACAAGAGCAAATCTCAGAAATGTCCGAAACTGAGAAGAAAAATGAAGGAAAAGAACTTAATGGGAAAAACCAGGAGGTACTTATATTGCAAAATAACATTAAACGCAACTAGTTATAATATTTTATTTTTTGATAGAATATGAAATCTTGGTATTTCTAACAGTTATCCAACAAAGTGACAAATACATGAAATAAATGAATTTTAAGAATAAATGTCCTACACAAGGGATGTACATGACAAATTATATATTTATTTTTTTTATTTCTAGAGCCTCTCATATCTAGCTTCAGATGAAACAGAAATTGAAAGAATAAAGCCAATTACTTTGAGGCCACAACTTTCTTTCACTGCAGAATTAACAAGCTTATCCAAGTGTTCATTGTAAGCATGTTTAAATAATTATTTCTTTATTATATATTGTCTATTAATTGGATTGTTTTTAATAATAAAGTGGGATTTCTTGAGTGAGTACCATATGCCAGGCACTCTTAAGTTTTTAAAAACACATTTTCACATTTAATTGTCACCATAGCTCTATAGAGTTCCTTATTATCCTCATCTTATAGCAGGAATGTAGCTTATGGGAAGTTAAATTGCCCAGGTTCACACATCTAATACATAACTGAGGTGGGACTTAAACCAGTTTGGTGTTCTATAGAAACTGTGGTGTCTTCACTGCTAGGCTTCATATATTGATAATTTGTGGGGGTTTTCTTTTTGCTAATTTTTGTTCGGGTATAAAAAGATACAAAGGCACTGTAAAAAGTAACATACCATTGCCTTTGCTTGTTAAAGGAACTCTGGCTTTCGTAAAAACTATTTCACATCAAGAGGGCCCCCTAAACAATTTTCTTCTCTGGCATTACAAACTTCGTTACTTCCCAGTTGTGATTTCTTCCTTGAGCTATAATGTTTTCTCTCTTTGCCTAAAACATTATGCAAAAACAGACATCATAGGTAACCCTGTTTCTCCATCTACTAGGCCTGTGGATCCCATCTCCCTTAAAGAGGATATGGCAACCTAGAGTACTAGGTCTAATTTTTCAACATCTCTATCCCATGGCACACTTGGTACCAGTCCATCTTTGACTATTGGGAATGTGCATCATTTAGCAGTGTTGGAATATACTGGGTACTCAGTAAATGTTTATATTTATTAAATGAATGAATGGATGATTACATTAACAACCAAAAGAGCAGCAGACACACAAAGTCACAATTATCACCACCCACTTTCTGACCAGAGAAGTGCAGCAGTGGAGAAATACTTTATTTGCTCTGTACCTCCTTCCAAAAAGGGCCTGAGATATTTTATTATGTAGGACACCCATATCAAAAGACTATCTAAATAAGGGTAAGAATACAGGAGCCATAAAATGAAAGTTGGAGTGAGAGAGAAGAAAGAGGAGGAAGAAGATATTTGTGCTAGAAAACCTAGACTAAAACTTAGTGGAAGTCAAGGCAAAAGGATGTATGGTGTTTTATATCTTTGCAAAGCCATTGCCATCTGAAGATAACATTGCCGTCATCTATTTAAAACATCCAATTGGATAAAAACTCATTCTCCAGAAAAGAATAATATGTCGATATAGAGGATAGAAGTGAAAAGAATACAGAGATTAGAGAAGAATTAAAAAGAGTTTACAGGTGAAGAGAAAGGCAAGATTTCCTGAAGATAATTATAACCCTGAATCAACAAATTTTTATAATTAATTCATGAACTCATTGTTAAAACTACTTTTAGAGGGCAACAGAAAGGGTAACTTTTATTTAGATATTTCTTGAAAGGTAATTGGGAATATGGTCAAAAGAGGCCAACAGGGAGATAAGAATAAGTAATCTTTTGTCCTCTAACTCTTTGAGAAAGTTACAGAGATGGACAGGTAATAGGGCAGGGACATACTGGGCCCATAGGGTGATTAGACTGGGGAGCAGAAGGGGATTTTATGTTTCAACTTAGGGTTTATCTTCCACCCAGCCTTCTTCCTTCTGAAAAAGAGGATCAAGTCTTAAACATCATTAGGTGAGTTCTCTTGCAGCTAGGAAGATATTCAATAAATGTTGGTTGAGTGAATTAAGGAATGAATGAAAGACTCTAGGAGTTTTATATCAGTCAAGGGATCAACTTAGGCCTCAACAAATGTTTCCGCTAGGGAAGTAACCTGGCCTGCTCCTTTGATCTTTGGGTTCAGAGATAGGGTGGCTTCCCCACTGTCCTGGAGAAAAGGGGTACACAGCCTAAGGTGATTTACAGAGACCTTTAAGAGAATACAGCAAGCCTGTTGCCTTAGAGCCACATCTTTGAAGTTATTGACAACATGGTGTGTGGAGAGTTGTGTGTTTGTGTATGTAGTCTATGTGTGTGTCTTTTTAAAGTTAGAAAATATTTTTAAATTCTTGATTCAACTTCCCCTTACCATTCCCAAGCCCCTCAGTTTTTTCCTCTCATAAGACATGTGGTAGATACGTGCTTTAGTTTCTTTAAATTGTAATTTAGTGAAATAATAGCTGAATTATTTATAGCACCTTGATTTTAGTTCTTCTATTTTTGAGTGCATATTTTGAGCACATCTCTTTCATTAAAAACATTTGACTGGGAAGAAGAAATTTTTATCCACATGTGACAAGTGTTATTTGATGTAAAGATAACATTTGTCCTCTGAAATTATCTTCTGTTTAACATGCTAATATACATTTTGAAAGAACAATATGTTAGGTCTATTGTACTTTTTAAGGGTGATTTAAAGGTTTATTTAATTTTTAGGGATGAACAAAAAAGAAGAGCCAGAATTCAGAAGCTCAAATACTTTATTAAAATATTTTACAACAATAAACAGGTTTCTTGTACTTCAGTATCTCCCCTACAGTTTGATTTTAAAGTCATGTTTCAGCAAATATTCAATATTCAGTTAATATATTGGCCTGAAGTGATATGCTTGGAGGTATGCCATTGTCATTTACTTTTGTATCTTATTTTATGCCATACATAATTTAACATTTTTTGTCAGTTACAGTTATATGTGATAAGTAATTTCTTTGATGTTAAGAGATGGACTGATCTCTATGTGTAGATGATAAGATATTTATAAATGTATAATTCACCACCAGCCTCTTATGCTGTAAGTACAAAGTTATTTGATTTGTAGTGTTCCAAATACTCCTCTCCTGCTAAAATTTCTGCACCCCTGGATGTGCAGCACTACTATTCATTTGCAATGAGGTAGAAAAGTGCTGTTTAAAGTATTATGAGTATCATAGCTATTTTAAGTGTTGAATGATTTCTGTAATATGAACTTCCACATCCCTGACTTGGTGGCTTCAGTCTCTTGCTGTATTTGTTCTTCCTCTTTTTTTGGATTTTTAGATCTCTGTAAGAATCAGATGAAAGAATATACATACAAAAGACCCCCAGACTCTGTGCAAAGATCCCACTGTAAAAACCCCCACACTAATGGAAGAAGAAAATAGGATGATGGAGAAAAATGAGAGACAGTAAAGGAGTCTAGACAAGAAGTCCTGGTGGCCAATAATGGGGTTAAACTTGAAGCTAGACTAGAAAAAAAAAGTTAGGAGGGAATAAAGATTTGTGTGTAGGAAGGGAGGTGCTTGAGGAGTAGGGAGATAATTGTAGTCACAAATATAAATCAAAATCATTTTTATAATGCCGAGAATAATTTTGCTCTCTCCCTGATAAATGTTCTATTCATTATTCATGTATTCAGGTTTACACTGTCTTACAATGTCCCTCTGTTGAAATTCCTACATTAAAAATATGCCGACTTTCCACACTGCATTCCTAATACAAAAAAACAACAAAACAAAACAAAAACAAACAAGAACTATACTTTCCTACTGTTGTCCCTAAAGTAAATTGTGATATAATAATCCAATCACTTGAAGTTTAAAATCTGCCTCCTCAAATAGGTAAATGTGGATTCTGAGTGCTTTATCATCCTATCACTTAGCATGTGAGCCTAACAAACTAAGAAGCGGGGAGGGAGAGGAATCTAGTTAGAGATAAATTCACCATTAGCAAATGCAAAAATTCCAAAATAAATCGATATGACCTAGCCTAACAGACTTTAACCTACATTTTTAATTCTTTTTTTTTTTTTTTTTTTCTGAGACGAAGTTGCATCCTGTTGCCCAGGCTGGAGTGCAGTGGCGCGATCCCAGCCACCACAACCTCCACCTCCTGGGTTCAAGCAATTCTCCTTCCTCAGCCTCCCAAGTAGTTGGGATACAGATGCCCTCTACCACGCCCGGCTAATTTTTGTACTTTTAGTGGAGACGGGGTTTCACCATGTTGGCCAGGCTGGTCTCGAACTCCTGACCTCAAGTGATCTGCCTGCCTCAGCCTCCCAAAGTGCTGGAATTGCAGGCATGAACCAACACGCCTGCCTTTAATTCATTTCTTACTACTACTCTTTATTCATTCATCACGTCAGCCAAACTGAGCTGCTTGTCTTTTCTCACACGTGCTTGTAATTTCCTACCTCTTAGCTTTTGTACATGTTAGCTGCTCCATTTAAAATGCCCATTTTTTCATTCTTACCACTTTTAAGATGCTCAATCTCATCTGCATCATGGTGTTGACAGTTGTCATCAGGGGACAAAACTGGCTCCTAGGAACCCTCAACTGATAAAATTCTCTATCTCAGTACACTTATCTTGCTGTGCAGGAGTTGGCCTCCAGCCTTGTAGTCCAAGAACCTGGGTTTGACAGTCCACTGAAAATGCATCCTACATACCCTAAGCAAATTCACAAGGCTGAAGTGTAAATGCCAACTCAACAATTGAATATATCAGTTCATATTCTCTGAAAGTTAGCCAATTTACTAATTTATAATAAAACTTATTTCACAGAGCTACAACTCCTACAAACCTTTCTGCAGTAGGGATGCCTTTGTCAAAGGGACCAGTGTGGTGTCTTAAATTCTCTCTTACAAGGAAGTAAAACCAGATAACCAGAAAAAATATGTGCCTCTTTGACTTTCCTCTTTCTTTGCTTTATTGGCTAATAAGTCATCACGTTGATTGGCACATTCTTTCTTGTCTTTCAAGGAGCAATTTTCCCCTCTGATTTCCTTCTTAGAGCACATATCACTGTTTTCCCAGGCACTGACAACACAGTACAGGTCAAAATACGATTTTTTTATTGAAAAAAGTGTGCTTAGGCTGGATGCGGTGGCTCCCACCTGTAGTCCTAGCACTTTGGGAGGCCAAGGCAGGCGGATCACCTGAGGTCAGGAGTTCGAGTTCAGCCTGGCCAAAATGATGAAACCCCGTCTCTAATAAAAATACAAAAATTCGCCAGTCATGGTGATGGGCGCCTGTAATCCCAGCTACTCAGGAGGCTGAGGCAGGAGAATCGCTTGAACCTGGGAGGCAGGTTTTGCAGTGAGCCAAGATTGTGCCACTACACTCCAGCCTGGACAACAGAGCAAGACTCTATCTCAAAAAGAAAAAAAAAGAAAAAGAAAAGAAAAAAGTTTAGCTTATAGTTATGACAGTGAAGTTACATGGAATTGTTGTAAAAAACACACCATATAGAATTAGAAGACCTGGGTTTCATGCTCAGTGAACCTCTATGGGACTGTCTACTCAGCACCCCCTTTTCCTTTCTTCTGGAGCTTTTCTTCCCTGCCCACTCCCATAGCTTGTTTAACTCATCCTTGAATTTCATGACCAATGACTACCTTTTTCCTAAGCAATTCAACCTGAGTCTCAGCCACTTATAATAAAAACAAACATATTTTCATATAGAGCTTCCATTTCCTCACTTATAAAATGAGAATATTTATTTCCTATAATTTTTATCAGATTTACATGAGATCAAGAATTTTAAAGTGCTACACAAAATTAAGTTACTATGATATTATGTTATATGTACCTCATATACGTATTCTCAGAACTGTATTCATAATCCATTGTATTCAATTCATTTTCTATGAAGTCAGTAAAAGGCATTACACTTTCAAGGACACGACTGGTCGCTTTTCTCATAATCATGTGGATGAAATGCTGTAGAGCAATACTTATTTTATATTCTGGTATTTTAAAAAAATAAATAAAATATGTTGTTAAGGGTGCTTATTTTTTCCTTTTTCTATGTTGTATTTTTAGTGAGCTATCAGCCATTTCTTTTATATTTAGGTTTATGAAAAAAGTAAAAGAACAAGCTTACTGGCAAAACTATATTTACCTTTACCTAACTACACAGAGCTGAAAGGCAAAACCGTTTTGCAATATGTAGAGTTTAGCTCTGATAAGCTGGTCATGCCTGCCGATGGAGAAGTAGGAAGCAGTGAGTTTATTAAAATTACTACATTCACCCTATTTTCTTCCTGAGTACCATATTCCTAAATGACCCTGGCTCACTCACATAAGTACAAAATCCTGTATTTACAATATATATATATATATTTTTTGAGACAGAGTCTCACCCAGGATGGAGTGCAGTGGCTCGATCTCAGTTCACTGCAACCTCCACCTCCCAGGTTCAAGCAATTCTCGTGCCTCCAGTAGCTGGGATTACAGATGCCCGCCACCACGCCCATCTAATTTTTGTATTTTTAGTAGAGACAGCGTTTCACCATTTTAACCAGGCTGGTCTCAAACTCCTGATTTCAGGTGATCCACCCCCCTCAGCCTCCCAAAGTGCTGGGATTACAGGCGTGAGCCACTGCGCCTGGCCCTGTGTTTAGAGTATTCTGTTAAAAATGAATTAAATTATTCATTCAGATGTTTAACTAGATTGTTTAAAGCTTTGTCTTGGGTCAGATTTTTGGGAAATTTCAAATGAGCAGTTAGCACCCATGCTTTTCGTAGGCCATCCGAGGCAAGGATAGAATGCTGTCTGGAAAGCGAGCTCTGCTTTTGAGTGGGCTGGCTGCTCTGCCTCTACCTCCTTTAGTGAACCTATAGGTGCTCGCAGACATATGGATTTGTCTTTGAACTGCGTAGGGAAGGGAAGAAGAAAATGAGGGAGGGACAGAGAAAAGGAGAGAAGAAAGAAGGGATGTTTCTGTTATTTGTTTTTCAATTGCTTTTACTCCTCTTATACAGTTAAATGTAAGTTAGTGCATCTCTGACAGCACTGTCATTCCTCTCCTTCTCCCCATTATTCCTTTCTTTCACTTTCCCAGGGGTTTTGAAACTACTTGGGCCTATTTGGTGAAAAGTAAGGAAGTATGAATGAGTGAGCGAGGAGGAGAGGGGAAAAAAAGGGCAGAGAATGAGGGAAGAATGGAGTTTGCTTCAAGTCCAGATGAAGCAGAAAAATAAGCTTATAGAGACCTGGGAGAAAAGACTCAGGACTCAAAAAATTTAGGGAACACTGGGCACTCAGCAAAAGTTTTAAGAAGTATTGTTAAACTCTTTGGAGATTAGATGCAGAAGACTTGGGAATGTAGGGAAAGAGGAGAAAGAACAGCTTGCTGGCTTCTTTTTCTGCTGCCAATGGTCCTTTCTTGCTGGAAGCCACTCCCACAGAGAATGGTTAAGAAGCCTCCAGGCATAAAAGGAAGAAAATCGTGATATTCATCTCTACATATCATCTCAATCTTTACCTTATCTTTTGCAGTCCTTGAAGAACGTTAGGGAGGAGATGAGGGAGAGCACTAAGATAAGAGTGGGGTTAGGGCCAGGCGCAGTGGCTCACGCCTGTAATCCTAGCACTTTGGGAGGCCAAGGCAGGTGGATCACCTGAGGTCAGGAGTTCAAGACCAGCCTGGCCAACATGGTAAAATCCCATCTCTACTAAAAATACAAAATATTAGCCAGGCGTGGTGGTTGACACCTGTAATCCCAGCTACTCGGGAGCCTGAGGCAGGATAATCACTTGAACCCAGGAGGTGGAGGTTGCAGGGAGCCAAGATCGCCCCACTGTTCTCCAGCCTGGGCAACAAGAGCAAAACTCTGTCTCAAAAAAGAAAAAAAAGAGTAGGGTTAGCACAGATCTTCCTTTTTGTTCCTAGAATTCCACCAAGTAAAACTCAGGAAAAAACCCACAATGTGCTTCAACTGCACTTGAATCAATTCATATGTTTTTAATGCCCTTTATATACAGATGTGCCTTTTCTTCTTGAGGGAAATGGAACTGAAGAACTCTGTCTTTTGACATCAGGAAAACTTAGCTATTCTCTATCATGGAGCTTAGATGGAAATGGTCTTCCTCTGATACATATGTCACAGTCATTGAGATCTTCTTACTGCAGGTAATAAACTTTTATCTTTGAAAAATAATGCCAGGTCTCAGCAAAGCATCACACAAAACATATTATGTGTAAAAGAGAAAACTTGAGCAGCAGTAGGAAGAGTTTAGTTTATTTGAATGTTGATTTATCTTTTATTTAAATCATTCTACTAAGGTAGTATGTGTATTTATATGTAAGAGAATGTGTCCCTTCAATGCTTGGAATTATAGCCACATAGATGATGAGAGAGTCATTCCCAGAGTCCCTCACTTATAGGCAAAGGTCCAGACTCCCAGGAACTTTATTTCTGGGGCCTGTATATCTCCCAGTCATTTTGGATTAGCAAAGAACCATTTATGCATTATCATGATTCTAGGAGTTCCCAGAAGAACTGGGGTTAATTTTCAGATTAATTATTTGTGGGATTACTAGAAATAAGTACAGTAAATTCTATGAAAATGATGATAATGCTGGCTTCCATAATGTGCTATGTTTGAGGGAAATGGTAAATATAAAGGAAAAAGTTTACTTCATCATTTAAAATAATGAACAATGATAACAAAAAGATATCCTCTCCCCTCCCCATCTTAACACATATTTTTAAAAATAAATGGAAATGAAAAGCTTCATACAACTATATGGCATTCTAGAAAGGGCAAAACTATGGAGACAGTAGAAAGATCAGTGGTGCCAGAGGTTCCGGGGGAAGGGAAGAATGAATAGCTGGAGCACACAGGATTTTTAGAGTAGTGAAACTATTTTGCATAACATTATAATGTTGGATACATGTCATTACACAGTCGTCAAAACCCACAGAATGTACAACACCAACGGTGAACCCTAATGTAAACTATGGACTTTGAGTGACAATGATGTGTCAATGTGGGTTCATGGACTGTGGAAAAAAGGTACCACTCCAGCAAGGCATGCTGACAGCTGGGGAGGCTGTGCGTGTTTATGGGGATGGGGTGCATGGCAACTCTCTGTGACTTTTGTTCAATTTTGCTGCAAATCTAAAACTTCTCTAAAAAATTTTATTTTAAAAATACTATAGTTTTGAAAATTGTTATGCGTAACTAGATTAAATGGAAAATCAAACCTGAAATTAGAGACTGTTTAAAAAATAACAAGGAGAACATTATATATAAAAACTAGTAGCATATGGCCAGAGTCATAGTAAGAGCTCATAAATGCTTTTCTTCGGTATGTAAGAAATTGAAAGAGAAAAAACTAAATGTCAGTAGCACAAGGAGATCCTTGGTGTGAAAGAAACTGAGGTAGTAGGGGTAGTTTACTTACCAAGGAGTTTGACAATAAAAAATATGCTAAAAAATAACAGAAGACAAAAGAATCAAGGTACAGATTTCTTAAAAATTGGGGCCATATTTATCTTCTTAAAAGAAGTGATTAAAAGTGATGAGCTTACAAAAGATTGAAGTCAGTGGGGAAAAAAGACCCAATATATTGGAAAGAGTATGAAGTCCTTCAGAGTCCGGAAGGTACCTATGGTTCTGGAGAAGAGAAACTCTCTCTTCCTCAACTCAGGGAATGAGACAGTCACCACTATGAAGACAGAAATGGAACTTTGATGAATGTCCTTGTTTTGCTAAGTAAATGAGGTCATCTTCTTAGAGACCTGGAGAAGGGCATTTTAAGAGCAAATCTTACAGTTATTAAAGGTCATTCATTTTGGAGCCAGTGGAAAAGTTTTTAATACCCAGAACTATTATTTTGTTATATTTCTTAATATTTCTCTAGCATAGTCTCCACAGCAGCTATTCCTAATCTTTGCCTCATCATAATATTCTTTGCATTTTTCTTGGAGTGAGATGTTTGTCCTCCTCACTCTGAGGCTAACTTTTATGCAGGTAATTTGGAACGCTCTGTATTTTACAATTCTACTGATGCATTTATATCCTTTTCTTGCATTATCTTCAACTTGTCCATCTCCCTAGGCTGTTGGTCTTTTGTACCCAAAAGCCTTCTTTGTTTTAAAACGAACAAGCACCAACTCAAGCACCTGATTAAATCCTGAAGGCCATTTTGGCTAGTTTTTCCTACCAGAGTTCTCCTATGTGTGGCCTACTGGTCTGCATACATTCCCTCCACTTTCTGTTCACACATTCCCTTCCTAACCCTACCCACTTGTCACCGAAGGTTACCAGCAAGTGACCTTCAAGCCATATTCAGTGGCTTGTCTCTATTGTCTTACAATTCCTATTACTTGGAAACTCAAGCTTACAAAAGGTTGAAAACAGTTATATGCAAGGGTGGGACAGATGACAGATTTCAGCAGGAAGTATATTGCAAGAGAGGTTTTCAAAGTCCAGGGCCCTCTCTAAGTCAAGCTTTAATACCACATTAAACACAACTCTCTGGCTGGGCATGGTGGCTCACTCCTGTAATCCCAACATTTTGGGAGGCCGAGGTGGGCGGATCACCTGAAGTCAGGAGTTTGAGACCAGCCTGGCCAACATGGTGAACCCCCGTCTCTACTAAAAATACAAAAATTAGCCGGGCATGGTGGCACGTGCCTGTAGCCCCAGCTACCCGGGAGGCTGAGGCAGGAGAATCGCTTGAACCCGGGAAGCAGTGGTTGCAGTGAGCCAAGATCATGCCATTGCACTCCAGCCTGGCGACAGAGCGAGATTCTGTCTCAATAAACAAACAAATCAGAAAACAAAAAAACAAACAAACAAAACCACACCTCTCTTATCTAAATGATCATTGTCTAGAGTTTTCATTTTTAAACATGAAACAGTTTTTCTTACACTCACTAGTTAATAACATTTTTAACATTTAATAACATTGACTTTTATGTTCGCCTTGTTTCTTATTTCCCATCCTTCATTCTCAATTTACTTTTCATGCTGAAAGCATGCTCCTTTAATGATTCTTTCAGTTGGTTTCTATGGATAGCAAAATTCTTTAGCCTTTCTAGATCTAAAAGTGTCTTTATTTTGTCCTCATTCTTAATAGTTTAGGTGAGTAGAAAATTTGAGGATGTTCTTTATTTCCCTTTAGCACTTTGAAGCTGTTACAGTACTGCATTATCTATTGGGATTCATCATTGCTATTTATAAGTCCGCTATTGGTCTAAATGTTGGACTTTTATAGGCTATATTTTCTCTCTGATAATGTTGAAATATTTCACTTTAATTCAGAGACAGAAAGTGGAATAAAGGTTACCAGGGATGGGGAAGGGAGAAATGGGGAGTTATTGTTTAATGTGTACAGAGTTTCAGTTTGGGATGAAGAAAAATATCTGGAAATAAGTAATGATGATGGTTATACAATGCTGTGAGTATGCTTAATACTACTGAATCGTACACTTTAAAATGGTGGTAAATTTTATATTATGTATCTTTTACCTTAATAAAAAAGGAAGAAATTGCCATGAAAAAAATTTTGCTTTATCCTGAAAGTACTGAAATTTTACTATACCATGTACGTGTGGATTTATCATTATTCCTTTTCCTGCTTAGCAGAATAAATTTTATGTTTAAAGACTCACATCTTTCATCAATTACAGAAACGTCTCAACCACTATTTCTTCAAATATTACTTCTTCACCATTTCCACTCTTCTCTCCTTCAGGATTTCTTATTGAATTTGTAGCCTCTCAGTCTGTTATTCATTTATTTATTTTTGAGACAGGGTCTCACTCTGTCACTCAGGATGGAATGTAGTGGTGTAATCATAGCAGCCTCAAGCTCCTGGACCCAACAATCCTCCTGCCTCAGCCTCCCTAGTAGCTGAGACTGTAGGCAGGTGCTACATTTTTTCTTTCTTTCTTTGTTTTCTTTTTAAGAGACAAGGAGGTCTTGCTATGTTGCCCAGGCTGATAAACTCCTGGGCTCAAGCAATCCTCTCACCTTGGCCTCACAAAGTACTAGGATTACAGGCCTAAGCCACTGAGCCCAGCCAAGCCTCAGCCTAACTATTATTTCATATTTTTATGTTTTTATTTAATCTGCATGCTGGGTGAATTTCTGGGTACTATTTTTTAGTTCCTTAATTCGTTGTTCAACTTTGTCCAGTATAAGTTTTATTTGATTTTTATGTTATAATTTTTACTTTTATTTTCTGCTGCCAAGTTTTCTGTTTGATTCTCTTTCATATCTACATTTTCTTATTTCATTTTGGCATTTTGTTCCATTATTTCTTGCATTTAAAAGTGAATTATTAGTTTTCATTTGTTTTTACATCTTAAGCATACTTCATTAAAATGTGTTTGGCAGACTTCCATAAAATGAATTTCAGCTAGAATTAATTTAATGTTCTGATAGTTGATACTGTTGATTATTTTTCTGAGCATGGCTTCATTGCTCAGAAGTTTTGGTTAGCAGGGTCATTTTGAGTTGGAGAACTTTTGGGTGATTTTGATTTACAGGTTTCTGGGTTTTTGGTGTTTTTTTTGTTTTTGTTTTGTTTTGTTTTGATTTTGTTTTTTCTCTCTCTCCTTCTGTATCTACCCCTCCTTACCTAATGGTTCTGAATTTGACTTCATCTGTCCTCCTAAATCCAGAAGTGGGCCATAAGCCTACTTACTGGGTAGGTTGGGAGGCTGGGTTGTTATACTGGGTTGCTATTGGAGTCATCATAGATCTAGGCAACTGGTGAGCTGTGAGTCTGGTTCAGTTCCTAATTATGAGGCAGTGTCTGTGTCCCTTTCCCTCTCTAGACTCATAGCTTTCTAAAAGCCACAGCCCCATGCAGTGGTCAGTATTTTTTTAAAGGTCCCTTTATTTAAGTCCCCTCCCCCCACTTCAAATCTTTGGCTTAAAATGATAAACCTGGTGCTAGTTCCCTGTCTCAGGAACTGAGCCCACAACCACCATGGACTGCTCATCAGCCTGAAGCCCAGCAAGCCCACAGTGCTATCCCCACTCACCACTCTGCCTTTCTTTTCCATTTCTGGTTCACAGGAATGTTTATCTTAGCTCTCAGCATAGTTATATTTTTAACTGTTTTTTAACATCTTTATTGAAATACAATTCACAAACCATAAAATCCAGCCAATTAAAATATGCAATGCAATGGTTTTAATGTATTCACAGAGTTGTACAACCATCATTACAATCTGGAAATGGATGGTGGTCATGGTTGCACCACACTGTGAGTGTACTTAATGCCACCGAATTGTGTATTTTAAAATAAAGTGGTAAATGTTATGTATATTTTGCCTCAATTTAAAAACATGGTGGCTGTGGACTTGCATTTGGGTGTATAAGCCGAGGTCTTGGGGCCTGCTAGAATTAAAGCTTGCCTCTTTCTTGGGGCCATGCTATACTTTGATTCTTTTGTCGGAAATAAGATGTAAATGTCAGGGCTGCATTAGATAAACAACAATCAAAGAGTTTCCCATGCCTTTTATAAAGTACTGTTTCCAGCTCTCCATCATCAAAGTAGAAATCTTCAATTGAAAAGAAGAGAGGGGGAGGGGAAAGGAAGAGAGAAAGGGAGGGAGAAATCTTCAATCATTTGACTGGTTTTGACCCAAGGAACAGTATTGCTGTGAGCCATAGCCCACAGCTATAGGGGCAGCTGGGGGAATCATTGTAGCAAGGCTCTGAGATTTTTATTACTTTCTCTGAGGCAGAAACCATGGGACTATGTTGAAATTCAATTACAACTTTCTTTATTGTTTGTTGTTGTTTTTGTTGTTGTTGTTAAAGGATATAATGGGAAAAGTTTCTCTCTAATCTATTCCTTAAGATTTAAGCTTTACCTGAGGCTATCTTCTAGGGGATCTGGGCTAAGACTGTTTCAAGAAGGAAAATTTATTACATGATGGTGTCAAGGATGTCAGGTCCTAGCACTCTTATGACATAGATATCAAAACAGTTCAAAATGAGGGCAGACATGGGAAGCAAAAGAAAAGAAAAATATGCAAACTACACCTATTAGTAATTTTCCTTATATCTTACCATACCACACATTGGCTTTTGCAGCAATAGCCTCAGAAGATTCATCAAAGAAATACGAACGAATGGGAAGGAGACAGTGTAAAATGTGTGCCCATATTTGGGCTAAGACATTGTTGAATCCGTGTCAGAACTGTATTTCTGGAATTCCAATTTATAGACAGGAACCTTTCTGGACTACTTTATAGAAAGGATTGTAGAAATTTGGATTGTAGTCCAAATTCCTCTAGTTACACATGATAAGACAAATTCTCTATGAAGAGACAGATTAAATCGCTGGGATAATTGATGGCTCTAAAGAAATCTTTACTCATTAGAGTTGAATTCCTTTTGCACTTAGTCGCTAAGAATATATTATGAGTCTAGCCTATCTTTTACAGCTTTCCAGCTTTTAAGATTATCTCATGGCTGGGCACAGTGGCTCACGCCTGTAATCCCAGCACTTTGGGAGGCCAAGGCAGGCAGATCACGAGGTCAGGAGATTGAGACCATCCTGGTCAACATGGTGAAACCCCCTGTCTACTAAAAATACACAAATTAGCCAGGTGTGGTAGCACTTGCCTGAAGTCCCAGCTACTCGGGAGGCTGAGGCAGGAGAATTGCTTTGAACCTAGGAGGCAGAGGCTGCAGTGAGCTGGAATCGCGCCACTGCACTCCAGCCTGGCGACAGAGTGAGGCTCCGTTTCAAAAAAAAATAAAAAGATTATCTCATATGATCAAGGATGGTCCTCTGGCACATACTTACCCAGTTAATTGCATTACTTTCTATTATGTTTCCACTGTAAAGATGTAGCCTAAATGTGGTTTTTATTTTGTGTGCTTTCTTAATTTTGCTTAAGTGAAGATTTTGATTAAATTTCAATATTGTACACCCTGTGAAAAGAAAATATTTTAATAAGTTACTATGCTTAGGGTTTACATAATACATCCAATAAGCACCATTCATTTAAACATCTACAATATTTTAGCTGTTACATACAATATAGATGGCAAGGATCAATATTTACAGACTATTCTTAATAAGGTTACTGTCTCTTATAAACATTTATCAAAAAGCTATGATACAAGTTAGAGTGAGAACTAGGAGAGATATCACATCTCAACTTTCTATTTTATCCATAAATACAGAGGATGGATAAATTTTATCTTCAAATACCCAGAATGGGTACGTTTTTACCCTATATAACAGTGTATTGTATGTAATACATATATTGTATATTGTATGCAAGTTCACAAAATATTTTCTCTATGTTAGTATGTTAAGGAATGTAGATGCGAGAAGTGTTCCTGGAATTCCATGGCTCATTAATGAACAGAAGCTTTTTGAATGGGCAAATGAAGTCAGAATTGATCCAAATAATCCAGAATATTCTGATTTAATGGAATTTGTTATGGTAAGTTAAAGCAAATATCAGTACTGTAAACATATTCTGTTTCCTAAGCTCTACCCCCCTTTCTCCCCCATAGTTTGCTATATATTTTTCTAGGCTCTAGGGTTTATGTAAAAGTAAATCTGAGGACAGAGACCATTTTCAACTGGTGTACAATACTGTAAAGGCAATTAGAAACTCAGCAACTGAAATAATTCCGCCTTTAGGCCTGATGGATGGTCCTCTGCCACTACTTAGCAGCCACAGCACATCCGACAGTCTTTTATGCTAACATCTATTGTGCAGTTACCATGTGCCAGCCATAGTATTAGATACTGAAGATACTGAGATGATTTATAAACACAGTCCTTCTCTCAGACTCTATTATGTAGTCACTTCTACTCTTCTTTATTGCCAACTGAACTGCTGTATGTAACTCACACATGCTTTCTTCATACCTTTATTCATGCCACTGCTCTGCCTAGAAGGGCATCCATAACAGTTACCTTATTCACCCTGCAAGTCTAATAAATGCTTCCCTGGTAACCTCGGTTAGGCACTGCATCTCCTTTCCTTGCTTTCCTGTTAACCTTTCTTCTACTTTTTTAAAAAATCAACTCTTATGACTCTAATTTCATTTTGCCTTTTACCGTAGGTTTTTTTTTTAGACGGAGTCTCATTCTGTTGCCAGACTGGAGTGCAGTGGTGTGATCTCGGCTCACCACAACCTCCGCCTCCCAGGTTCAAGCGATTCTCTTTCCTCAGCCTCCCGTGTAGCTGGGATTACAGGCACGTGCCACTGTGCCCAGCTAATTTTTGTATTTTTGATAGACAGGGAGTTTTACCATGTTGGCCAAGCTGATCTTGAACTCCTGACCTCAGGTGATCCACCCGCCATGGCCTCCCAAAGTGCTGGGATTACAGGTGTGAGCCACTGCACCTGGCCTACAATAGTTATTCATTCATATATTTTATTTTTCCTTGTGGAACTACAGCTAATAAATCTGTGTCTCTCTGATGGCAGCTAGCACTATTCCTTGCATGTACTATACACTCACATTTGCATTTGTTGAATAAAACAACCCATAAATTAGATTGCTGCAAGTAAGCTCCCTAGATTAGAGCTTCTCAGCTGAGGTGCAGAATTGGTTATAGGTATACAGAAGTATTGATCCTCTCTCAACTCAGGACAACCAGATAGGAACAGTCTCATCTGTCCTATCAGTGTACAATACAAAATTCAGTGTACAGTACAAATATTTTTGTTTTCTTTGTAAGTCATGACTGGGAAAAGGTTGGAAAGCCACAAAGGCTGGATGCTATTTTGTTTTGTTTTATTTTGTTTTGTTTTATGTTCTAGACTACAAATTCAATTGCTCCATTTCTTACTTATATTGCCACTCACATCTCACAGTTGAGGGGGACAAAGTCTTTTGAAGTAATTCCTGAATTTTAAAAAATTAATATTTTAAGTAAAGACTGCATTTTTATGTTTTACAGTACATGAGACTTAAGGGGCAGGATAGTCCAAAGTATTTTCGTCTTGAACAGTTGCAAGATGAATTTAACTTTGTTGCTGAAGAGAAAATGGCAAAGAGTAAACGTTTCCAGCTATTGCAACTTAGAAATGCAGGTCAATTAGATAATTTCCTTCTACAGCAAATGCCCCTCCATGATACAGAGATTCCAGATTTTCTCTTCCAGGTATTTGGTTTCTATTTGAATATGGCTTATTGTATGATAATGTTAACAGTTTGCTGCTTTAACCCTATCTTAATTTATTTCTTTTTTTTTAAGCTAATAATCTGTAGACAGATTTCCTCCCTTCTCTATAGGCATTAAAAATGTATGTATCTCCCAAATTCCAGAAATTCTTCAGCTTGACTTTACAATTTAGTGTTGTCTAGTCTATTCAGTATTCAGCAGCCAAAATCCTTTAGGCATATTCTAAATTTATGTAACTATTGTATTTTTGTTATCATAAAATGTATCACCAATTTAAAAGCGGCTTTGGGAGTAAGGGGGAGAGACACTACCGCAATAAACTTAAACGTTACTTATAAGGCCCATCTCAATGTTAGAATATTTAAAATATTTCTAAAAGAAAACAAAAGCTGGAATGCACAATAGGTTCTCGCCAGCTGGTGCCAGCCAGCTCTAGCACACTATCAAATAAAGCTAGCTTTTCATATTAGTTGCTTTAAGTTTGCTACTTGATGAAATTTGTATATGGATCAAATATTAGATAATATTGGAGAATTGCTGGTGATGCTTACGGCATTGTGGTTATGTAGAAGCACGTCCTTAGTCTTTGGAGATTCATACTGAAGTATTTATCTAGAGATGCTTAAAGTGTCATGATGGCTATAATTTACTTGAGAATATGTTAGCCAAAAATAATATAAATAAAAACAGATAAAACAAATATGATAAAATATTAATTATTTAATCAATGGGGTAGGGATATGAATTTTAATATTTCTTTTTTTCAGTCAGGTGCAGTGACTCATGCCTATAATCTCGGCACTCTGGGAAGCCGAGGCAGAAGGATAGTTTGAGTCCAGCAGTTTGAGACCAACCTGGGCAAAATAGTGAGACCTCATCTCTACAAAAACATAAACAAATTAGCTGGGCATGGTGGAGCACACCTGTAGTGCCAGCTACTTGGAGGCTGAGGTGGGAGGATCACTTGAGGTCAAGGCTACAGTAAGCTGAGCTCCTGCCACTGTACTGCAGCCTGGGCGACAGGGTGAGACCCTGTCTTAAAAAAAAAAAAAAATTACACACACACCCACATACACATGTGTGTGTATATATATTTCTACTTTTCTATATGTTTGAAAATATGAAAAAAATTAAACAAAAATAAATAGCATCTAATATACCAGTAAAACCCCACTAAAAATGTAATTTAACAAATATATCACTTGTAAGAGCAATAAAGACTGTAAGATACATAGGAATATATTTGACAAAAGTTGTGCAGAAACTCAACAGATAACATTTTGAAGTATTTTTGAATGATATACAAAAGAATCTGAGTAAATGTTCATTGATAGGAAGAGTCAACATTGTAAACTGCCAAAACTACCCATATTAAGCTGTAAATATAGAAATGCAATTCCCAACCAAAGAAATAGAATAGGCTTATTATGCATATGTGGAAATTTTATATTTGACAGCATTGTCATTACAAATCAGTTGGAAAAGAATGAAGGATGCATTAACTGGTCCTGGAATCATTATTCATATATGTGGAAAGAAATAAAATTAGATTCAGATATCAGAAAAGAAATAAATACCATGTGTAGTGAAGATTACTTGTGAAAAGCAAAACTTCAAATGGGCATTTCAGTTTTGGGATACAAAGGTATTTCTTAAATAAGACATGAAAAGTATAAATGATAAAGAAGAAGATTAATTAATTTTTCTTTGAGATGGAGTCTCACTTTGTCACACAGGCTGGAGTGCAGTGGCGTGATCTCGGCTCACTGCAACCTCCACCTCCTGGGTTCAAGTGATTCTCATGCCTCAGCCTCCCTAGTAGCTGAGGCTACAGGTGTGCACCACCACGCCTGGCTAATTTTTGTATTTTTAGTAGAGACGGGGTTTTGTCATGTTGCCCAGACTGGTCTTGAACTCCTAACTTTAAGTGATCTACCCGCCTTGGCCTCCCACAGTGTTAGGATTACAGGCGTGAACCACAGTGTCTGGCCAGATTAATAAATTTTATAACATTAAAATTAAAAGCCTACAGATTAGAAAAGTTATTCCCTACATATATAAAATTAAAATATTAATATCCAGAGTATTGTGTTAACTCCTACAACTTAATACTTTAAAAGTAAATAAAGTGATGTGAGGCTGGGCACGGTGGCTCAGACCTGTAATCCCAACCCTTGGGAAGGCTGAGGTGGGCAGATCACAAGGTCAGGGGTTCGAGACCAGCCTGACCAATATGGTGAAACCCCGTCTCTACTAAAAATAGAAAAATTAGCCAGGTGTGGCGGCACACACCTGTAATCCCAGCTACTTGGGAGGCTGAGGCGGAAGAATCACTTGAACCCAGGAGGCAGAGGTTGCAGTGAATTGAGATCATACCACTGCACTCCAGCCTGGGCAACAGAGTAAGACTCCGTCTCAAAAAAAAAAAAAAAAATGTAAATAATGTGGTATGAAATGGCAATATAATATTTTCTTAAATAAAAGTTTTACTTGCAAAAGAATTAATTTCAGGATTTCTTATGGATAATTAGAAGGACAAGTAACTTATCTTCAGATAATGGAGCATGCATTGTTTCATGGCTGAAGATTCTAAAGTATTTACTTCATTATTTTTGTATAGTCTTTAATAATATCTATAATGTAAAATCATTTCCAAGTGCTTTGGGGATATATAATACTGAAAATACATAAATAACAAATGCAAATTTACTTTATTTAGATGAAGTATCCTGAAAAATAATCTTATACTGACTATATATGTCATATTAAAATTATTGATTATAGTCAACACACGTTGACTACTTACTATATGCCAGGCCCTTTACATATATTGTTTCAATTAAGTCTCACAAACAATCTTATGACAGAGGTATTATTATTATTATTGAAGAGGAAACTGGGGTCTGGAGCAGTTAATCAGCTTTTCCAAACCACACCAGTTAGTAAATGCCAGGGCCAACTTGAACCTGGGACTGTCTGCCTCCATGCTCTTAACCACTTATTTTGTTTTTAGTGATACAGGGCAAATGCATATATGAAGAATCTTTTCTCAATCCTCTTCACTTTTTAAAAAATCATTTTCTCAGTCACAAATGTTCTTAATCATTACTCTAATTTAAAAGATGAATGGACTTCAATCTAGACCCAAACAGAATATAGTTAGAAACTGGCTTTTAGCTCATCCTCAGTGGGAGAATCTAGAAGAAATGTTTTCTTCTTTCAGTCTCAGAGTGTTTCCAGTGCCTTACACATGGACTGAAGTGACTAGTGATATTTATTGCAATGTGTCATACGTAAACTCTTTGTTACATTCAAGAAGTGAAACTAATAATTCTGTATTTAGGAGTATGAAAGTCAGAAAGAGAAGGAGGTATCCATTTCGGTTGTAAATTCTATTACAGCACAAAGGATTAATTCTGCCAATTTGCTGAAAAAGGTAACCACACAGCATCAGAAATATATTTGCATTTGTTTTTGTGAAAACTTGTCTGCTAGATCCATGGTATTATAGTCCTTCCAGAGAGTCCGATAGACGAGTCCACTCACTCGTCACGTCTTTCAGATCACTGAGGAGTTTTCTGTTCTTTTCAGATCTCTTTATGAGAGTTAGGTTACTTCATTGACAGTGAACTCATTATTAAAGCACATCCCAAACTTTTCTGTTTAAACATAAATTATAAAGACTTCTCATCTCTTCTTTGACTCTAAAAGTTCACCTTGAGAGATACCCCATCATTTTGCCAGAACTCCTGTATTTACTGGTGCCTCGTGATGTCATGGACCATAGCAATTCAGGAGATGAAGGGATGAAGGAGCTACCAGAGGCACACAGACAGTATCAGAAAAATAGATATGCTTTGAAACAAAGGCAAATAGTGAACGTATACAAAACACTCTAGCAGAGCCTTAACTAGGTTTGAGTGGAATCCTTCACTGGATTTCATGCCTGATTTCTGTCGACCCCTCATCACGCCACTAGACTTAGTTAGCTTAGTGCAGGGGCGACATCTACAGCTCCTTAGTGCCTAGCATAGTATCTTATACTTAGAAAGTGCTGATAAATGTTTGAGAAATTAATGAATTAAAGGATGGGAGCTGAGGTGGTTTCTACAACTCCTACAAAAGTAGACTCTCACCCACCTACATCTTCTTTGCTGTAGAGCACCAGAGCAGCCTTGCAGGGTAATTTGAAAAGAAGCAGGGAAAGCTACAGAAAGATCTAAGAGATACATTCCAGATCCCTCATGGGGACAGGTGAGAGACAACCATGTATAGCTAGTAGACCCCCAGGCAGGTGTGTTCTAAAGACTTGTTCTTACTACCCTGTGTGTCACCGGCAAGTAACCAGATCACTGAGTCCCACTTTATTTTTTATAAAAACGGACAATATTAATGCTTGCTTTGCTTTACATCCAATGTGAGGAGCAAATGAGATCAAACTGCAAATATTCTTCTAGTTCGTACGCCATGACTGTGAGATGGAATGTGAACCGCTGTAGCTCTCCCGGGCATGAGACAGCCCCCTTTTTCACTGGCAGCTGTTTTTCCCACTCATCCCTGACTCTCTAACTTCTTCTTTACTAGCTTGCTCTATTTTTTAAGTTGGGATGTGCTTTAATAGTGAGTTTGTGGTCTCAGGAAGTAAAGAAGTGTTCTTGCTTATAAGAAAATAGAACACATATCCTTCTTATCCTGTTTCTTCTTTTTTATGTAAGGAGAAACCCAAGGAGGGAGGGTAGCAGACGGTTAGGAAGGACACAAGACAGCAAGTATCTGAGGATGCTTGAACTTCATACAGGAATCCCGGAAAGGCACTTTCCAAACATTTTGTATTTAGATTTTAACTCCTTGTGAAGACTTCTTTGCTATCTGAGGACAGTTTAAAACTACAGGTTTGAAAAGTAAAATAAAATGAAACTACAGGTTTGGTAGTTTTATGGGATAATTACTATAATCAAAGATACTGGAAAAGTTTGCTCCTGGAGGCCTATTAGGGCCATAGGTACCTAAATCCTTCCATGGGAGGAACTCATGGAAAGGTGAGTTATGTGCATTACATTTCCTACTGTGTTACTGGAGTCAGTGATGGCTGAGGCCAGGGTTACAGCAGTACAGAATGAGGTCCCAGTAGTCTCAAATATTACTAGATAAAACTTTTACTGAAACGTTTTCTCTAAGAGGGTAGCACATCTCTTCAATCTGTCCATTTCATTAATTTATTCAACAAATATTTATTGAGCACCTACTATAATTCCTGAGCTCCTTGAGTATATATTCTATAAGTCAGATAATGGGAGACACATTATTAGTATGTTACAGAGTGAAAGGTGCTATGAAAAATAAAATAAGAAGAGGGAACAGGTGTTCTGGCAGAGGCGGAGGTGGGGGGCATTGGGGTGAGCAGGGGCACAATTTTAAATAGAAGTAGTCAAAGAATCTGGTAAGAAGGTAACACTTCTGCAAAAGACCTAAACGAGACGAGGAAGCTAGCCATGGAAGTTTAGGGAAAGAACTTTCTAGGCCGATGGAACCAGCATAGAAAACTCAGCATAGAAGCACACCTGGCCTGTGGGAGGAACAGCCAGGAGCTCAGCCTGCATCGTGCCAAGGGAGAGTGGGAGAAGAGAGAGACGACGGTGGCCAGTGAAGGGGCCACCGAGATCTTGTTCACCTTCAAGGGAAACAATTTGTTGTCCGTGTGGCAGGATAATTTTTAGGAGTTAGTTATGTTTTTCCCATTCATCTCTCACCACTCCATTTTCCTACCTGCTTCAAGGAGATAACTAGGGTCTAGGTTACGTTGTCTCCAGAATGATCTTTGACAGGACAGAAAGCAGAAAATTGCCTCCAGACCTGCCTCTGTCTGGTTTTGTATCTGAAAAGCTAGAGACGGTAAAAGGAGAAAAGGAAGGATTTCCTCAGACTAAAAAGGAGATGTTCAGAGTCCTTGGAGGAACTAAGGTCTGTGGGTTCTCCAAGTAGGAAGAGCTCAAGGAGATGGCTTCCTTCAAGCACTGACTTTCTTGCCAGAATGAGGTCTTAAAGTCAGAATAGGATTGACTTGAAGGAAATACAGAAATGGGATCACATTTCCTTGTGTTTGTAGATCAAGACTCATATCCATTACTAGTGGCTATTGTAGAAGTGGATTCACAGGGCAATCGTCTCCTTTGGTGAAAACTAGTTCTGGCCACATACACTGTGAGTTAGAGGAAAAAAAATAAGAGAGCAAAGAGTTTAGGATGAGATGAACTGGATGTAGAAGGACAAAAAAGTGGAAAGAAATAAACTACCTTTGGTGTGACAGTGTGAAAGTTGGAAATGACTTTAATAATGGCAGCAAACAGAATAGTATTTTCACTTGTCTAATCCCCCACTCCATTCATTGCTTGCAAAAATTAGGAGTAAAATATAGTGGCACCAGTAGCATTGCAAATACTTAACCTTAAAATATAAACAATACATTTATTTATTACATTCTAAAATTTTTTTAGGTGAGAAGGTTGATAATGAAGAGAATTGTTAAAATTAGCAAATGTAACTTGTCAGATATTGTGACTGATTATGAAGAAATTGTGTCTACAAGGTAATTGCTAAAGACTATTAAGTATGAAATATAAACCTTTAAGATAATCTCTTTAAAATCCTCTAAGTTCTCTATTTTTATTTTAATTAAGCCATATGTCAGAAGATGCGGTTTCCGATTATAACGTGAAATACAATGACTTAAAATATTTGGTCAATTTAAAGTTGCATTTTGGGATATCTACGTGATATATTTTCAATTATATAGTATTTGGGGGCAGTTTTTTTGCCCTCTCCTTAGACAGGTTTTAGGGCAAGAAAGAAAAATTCAAGAAACACCTTTGTCCCAAATTAGTTTTGCCCTAAGATTTCCTGTCCTGAGACTGCTATGGGAAAAGTTGTTGCTGCTAGCACCATGCTAAGCCTGTAATCTCCCCTTTGCAAAACAGAGAATCCTCAGCTGGACAAAGGTGCTGAGATCCACAGGCAGCAGCTGGGAGAGCGTTTGGTGAAGTCACTCAATTCTCACACTGTTCTATCTGTGAACTAAGGGTAGGAACAGGGCCGTCTCTGGGAAAACTCCCTGGAGGACACATGCAGACTCGGAATGATCAATAAGGTTTTAACTCATGTAGGATGCTGAACTCTAGTGTGTTTTACTTTTCAGTCCTTGAGGGAAAAATGAGTGTGAACATAAAACTATAATTCTATGGATTTGTGTTGCCCAGGTTGGCGGCATATACAACTAATTCTAGTTTCAGAGCCATGTAGAAAATGTTAATATTTGGGCACTTTCAAGAGAATGATTCCTGAACAATGAATAATCTTCCAAAAGATCATCATGTTTCATGGCTTTACCTCTCCATGTCCACGTCTCTGTTTGGACCATGTACCCAAAGGGCACGGAGCAATCACGGTCTCTCTCAACATGAGGGAACATAGCATCTCTTCCTTCCTATGCTAAGAAAAAGATTTCTCCTTGAGTTTAAGACAATTTGGTCTCCCCTCCATAATGCAGAGAATATGGTTCAGAATAATGGTCTCATTTCAATTACTCAAAAGACTGATACCTTTTAAAACCAAGAAAACAAACGAGGCTAATGATCAATTTTTACTCTTTAGCCAATTGACAGATGCAGTTTGTCAGTTTGTTGAACCACGGAGAAAGTTAAAACCTCAGAGGAAAGAAAGGAAAAAAGTCAGAGCTCAGACGATCTCTGATGGAGATATTAAGATTCTTGTCCGAATAGTGAGGGCCTATAATATTCCTACCAGAAAAACAACAATTAATAGGTAAGGCAATATGCCCCAAATTTTAGAGTTGCAAAAGGTCTACCTTAAATGTGATAATTCTCCATGTGTATTATTTGTAAACCTTTGCATGTTGTTAATGCTCCACATACATAAAATGAATGAAAATTGAAATCTTCATTTGCATAGTCAAACCTACTGTCAGTGCCATGTATTAAGAGTTTTCTGAGGTTCAAGATTCCCAGAGTAACTTTAACATGTATATTTTGAGGGTATGGGCTGCATTCTCACCTTCTTATACTGTATCAAGTAAATGCCTTTGTCTCTATTTCCTGTTGTGAAAATTCTGAAGCTTCTGCTGCCAACTGCCCTATTCCATGCCACTGACTCTCTCAGTACTGGAAGCAGAAAGCTGGAGAAAATGAGTGGGACACTAATTTTGTTTTGGGAAATGCCCCCAGGAAAGCTGTGAAGCAAATGTGGAATGGTGTGTAAAATCAGAATTGCTACAGTTGCACCCTGCTGTGTTTTAGACCTGCTATTTTTAGGTAACATCTACCTAAATTGTATGTGCCCCAGTGGGTTTTATTTGTGTTTTGGGGGCAGAGGATACATGGGGCCAGAGTGGTCATCACCAGTGGATGGGCAAAGTACAGCATCATGAATATTAAGTGCCCACGTGTATTTAGTGTATCCTGGATATTTAATGTGTCATATGTTTAGTGTCAGTATGATTTGTGTATTACTAATATTTAGTACCCAAATGTCTTAAGAATGTTAGGCATTCCCCTCTGTCTGTGTTCAATACATGTGCCCTGCTTGCTTACATTTATGCCTATCACAACTCATGAATTCTTCCTATGAAAAACAAACGCTTTGCTTACTGGCTACTAATCTATAGTTAACATCTCTTAAAGGTTTTGCCAGTATCTTACAAATTACAGTCTTGTTCATCTAAAAGAATTAAATATGCTCAAAACAAATGCATATTTCAAAGGCTGTTTTGTGAAATAAAGACATATAAAATCCCCACCATTTTCTATAAGCATCCTGCTGTTAAAAAAAAAAAAAAAGAATATTGTAACACCAAAAACGTAGGAAGGATGTATTCTTAAAGTATAACTTGTAATATATATATATAGTGTGTGTGTGTATATATATATATATAGTATGGTCTAGCCCTATGGGGCTTAGTGGGTGTTCTCCCCATGTGCAGAGATGAGAGATCATAAGAAACAAAGACACAAGACAAAGAGATGAAGAGAAAATAGCTGGGCCAGGGGGACCACTACCACCAAGACGCGGAGACTGGTAGTAGCCTCAAATGGCTGGGCGCACTGATATTACACACAAGACAAGGGGGCAGGGTAAGGAGGGTGAGTCATCCAAGTGATTGATAAGGTCAAGAAAGTCACGTGATCATGGGACAGGGGGCCCTTCCCTTTTAGGTAGCCAAAGCAGAGACGGAAGGCAGCATACATCAGCATTTTCTTCTATGGCACTTGTAAGAAAGATCAAAGACTTTAAGACTTTCACTATTTCTTCTACTGCTATCTTCTAAGAACTTCAGAGAGGAACCAGGAGTGCGGGAGGAGCATGAGAGTGGACAAGGAGCTTGACCATTGAAGCACAGCACCACAGGGAGGGGTTTAGGCCTCCGGATGACTGCAACAGGCCTTCATAATATCCAGCCACCCACAAGAACTGGTGGAGCAGAGTGTTCCCTGACTCCTCCAAGGAAATGAGACTCCCTTTCGTGGTCTGCTAAGTAACAGGTGCCTTCCCAGGCACTGGCGTTGCTGCTTGATCAAGGAGCCCTCAAGTGGCCCTTATGCGGGCATGACAGAGGGCTCACCTCTTGCCTTCTAGGTCACTTCTCACAATGTCCCTTCAGCACCTGACCCTATACCCGCCAGTTATTCCTTGGTTATGTTAGTAATACAACAAAGAGTAATATTAAAAGCTAATGATTAATAACGTTTATACTAATGACTGATAATATCCATGATCATCTCTATATCTAATTTGTATTGTAACTATTCTTATTCTAACTATTTTCTTTATTACACTGCAACAGTTTGTGCCTTCAGTCTCTTGCCTTGGCACCTGGGTAATCTTCCATCCACGATATATATTTTAATTGACATCCATCATGAATAACTTGCCCTTTCTTCCCCTTTTACTGAATACCTGTGGATATTTTATCATAGACCAGATCTAATCCATAGTTCAGTATTTAGGAGTTGCACTTCCAGAGTAGTAATTATCAAATGTTTAGCTGTAACCACACATGATAAGACAATTCAAAGCAAACTCAGTAAGAACCATAGATACTGACTTATATATTTTCATAAGCACAGGAAAAACCCACCCACTCCTACCAAAACTAATATTAAAACTAATTAAGGTGTATGTCTCTATATTGTTTTTCCTGAAGAGCCTTGGATATGCCTACTTGTTCGAAATCATCTATATCTTGCCTCAGACATAAAGGAACAATCAAATCAGTAGCCTTGGATAAGATCTTACATGAGATAAGTATTTAACACTTCTATAAAGTACAATATTGATTATGTTTATTTTGAATTACAATTGACTCTTAATTCATCTCTCCATCTATATTTTCTTTGGCTTCCAGTTTATTTTCCATGACACAGTAAAGGTGGTGTTTATAAAATGTAATTCTAACCATTTCATTCCCTGCTCTCAGGGTCTATATGATAAGGTATAAGCTCCTTAAAATGGCTACAAAATCTTCAGGCATCAGGCCCACGCCTACAATCAGCCTCATCTCTCTCTATCCTGCATATGATGCTACTCCTTGTTCCACGAGGGCCCTACTAGTTGTTTCCTTTGCCTGGAATGGCCTCGACACATATCCATGTTATTGTCCAAATGAACTACGACTTAAAGTTTCAAAGCACACACTCAAACAATGATACTCTCCTTATTGTCACCCCCCAAAAGTTAATAATTCCTTTTCCTGAATAATTTTCATACCTTAAAGATATTTCTCTAATTTCTCATATTTCATTGCACTTGTTTGTTTACCTGTATGTTTTCCCCTGATAGACTTTAAAATCCTTAAGAGAAAGTTCTGTTTATCTTTAGATCCTAGAAAAGTACCTGATATAGAATAGACACAATAGATGTTTATTCAATAGATAAATAAATAATGGTCATTTGAAAAACTAGAAAAATTAAGCCATATATTTGCCAAGTAAGTTCCTAGGCCTCTATCTTTATCGACTATATACAGTATTTCAAAATCTAGTCAATGTTTATTATGTGTTTCAGGATACTGTAAATCCATTCGTGGAAGTTTTTTTCCAGCACACTGTATACCAAACCAATACAGCAAGTGGATCTCATCCATGCTGGAATGAGGAAATTAAAGTAGATTTTATGTAAGTTGGAGTTCATTTTTCCATAGCTCCTAAAAAAAGAGCAATAACAAAATTATTTTCTTGAGCCACTTATTGAAAATAATTATTGAAATAGGCTTTAAGCTTTTAAATTATGAAATATTTGATGCACCTAAACCAATAATGTATATTGTATAGCATAATATATAATCTTATGTATATATAAACATAAGTTCTAAAGAAAAGTAATAAAATGAATACCTATTTATTTACCATCCAGCTTAAAAAAAATATAATATTACCAACACCTTAGAAGGCCCTTTGTGCCATTACCTAATGGCATCTTCTTTCTTTCTCCCCAGAGGTAATAACCATGAATTTGTGTTTATCATTCTTTCTCTCCTGTATGATTTTACTTCATAGATATTCATCCCTAAGTATGTATTATTTACTTATGTATGTTTTCAACTTTATATAAATTGAGTTATATTTGTGTATTCTTCTGTAATCTTGTTGCTTTAATCTTAATTATTTTGAAAGATTCATCCATGTTCATGCTTGTAGCTGTTTGCTGTGGTCTAAATGTGCTCCCCAAAATTCATGTGTTGAAAACTTAACTCCCAATGTTGGGAAGTGAGGCCTAATGGGAGGTGTTTTAGGCCATGAGAACTCCACCCTTATGAATAATGTCATTATAAAAAGGGCTTGCAGTGTAGGTTCACTTTCTTCTACTCTTCTGCCATGTAAGGACACAGAATTTGTCCCCTTTTTCCCTTCCACCTTCCACTATGTGAAGACACAGCAAGAAGGCCCTCACCAGACACCAGATGCTGACATCTTGATTTTGAACTTTGCAGCCTCCATAATTGTAGGAAATAAATTTCTGTTCTTTATAAATGACCTAGTCTCAGATACTCTGTTATGGCAGCACAAAATGAACTACGACATTGTTATTTATTTATTTTTACTTCTATATTGTATTCTGTTGTATAAAAATGCCATAATTTATTTATACTTTCTTCTGTTGATGAACATTTGTCTTTTTGCTAGTTTTTGCCATTGCAAGCAATATTGCTCTGGACATTCTTGTACTTGTCTTCTGGAGCACATGTGCAAGAGTTTCTTTTAAGATAGTGGCTCTCAGATCTTTTTAATGTATTTGAATCATCTAGACAGCTTTTTTTTTTTTTTTTTTTTTTTTTTTAGGACAGGATCTCACTCTGTTGCCCAGGCTGAAGTGCAGTAGTATAATCATAGCTCACTGATGCAAACTCATGGACTTAAGTGATTCTCCTGCCTCGGCCTCCCAAGTAATGGAGACTACAGAAATGTACCATCACACCCAGCTAATTTTTTAAAAATTGTTATTTTTGTAGCACTAGGGTCTCACTATGTTGCCCAGGCTGGTATCAAACTCCTGGACTCAAGTGATCCTCCTGCCTGGCCTCCCAAAGTGCTGGGATTATAGGCATGAGCCACCACACTTGGCCTGCTTCTTAAAACACAGATTGGTAAGCCCACTTCTCTAGTTTCTAATTCAGTAGGTCTGGGGTAGGGTCTGATAATTCCATCTTTAGCAAGTTCCCAGGTGGTTCTAATGCTACTAGTCAGGTGACACTTTGAGAACCTGTTTTCTAGGATATGTGTTCAAAAGTAGAATTGCTAGGTTGTAGCTGAAGTCAGCTTCAACTTTACTAGACAATGCCAAACTCTTTTCTAAAGTGATTATATCAATATACACTCCCAACAGCAGTATATACAATTTCCTTTTGTGCCATGTCTTCAATAATATTTTGTATTTTAAAAATTATTTTTCTCAATACGGTGGATCTAAAATTATATTCTCATTGTGTTTTAATTTATAATTTCTTCTTTTTAAAGAGGCACGGTTTTTTTTTCAATTTTTTTTTTAAATTAAGAGACTTTATTTTTAGAGCAATTTTAGGCTCACAAGAAAACCGGGTGGGAAGTACAGAGTTAACCCCCTCACCACAGCACACACACAGCCTCCCTCAACATCTGTGTTGTGTGATATTTGTTATAATCAATGAGCCAACATTGATACATCATTATCAACCATAGTCCATAGTTAACATTAGGGTTCACTCTTGGTGTTGTACATTCTATAGATTTTGACAAATGTACAGTGACATGTTTCTACCATTATAGTATCACACAGAATGGTTTCACTCCCCTAAACATCCTGTGTGCTCTGTCTGTTCATCCCTCCCTCCCCCTGGAACCTTGCCAACCACTGATCTTTTTACTACCTTCACAGTTTTGCCCTTTAAAGAATGTCATTGTGTACATCAAGGTTCTCCAGAGAAACAGAAGCAATAGGATGTAGACAGAGAGAGAGAAAGAGAGAGCGAGAGATTTATTTTAAGGAATTGGCTCACATGATTGTGGAGGCTGGCAAGCCCACAATCTGCAGGGTAGGATGGCAAGCTGGAGACTCGGGAAAGAGTTGCAGTTTAAGTCTGAAGGAAATCTGCTGGCAGAATTCCCTTTTCCACAGGGGAGATCAGTGTTTTGTCTATTAAGGTTTTCAACTGATTGGCTAAGGTCCACCCTTATCATGGAGGATGATCTGCTTTACTCAAAGTCGACTGGCTTAAACTGTACCTAAAAAATACCTTCAGAGGCCAGGCATGGTAGTTCACGTCTGTAATCCCAGCAATTTGCGAGGCCGAGGCGGGCAGATCACTTGAGGTCAGGAGTTCAAAATCAGCCTGGCCAACAGGGTGAAACCCCGTTTCTACTAAAAATACAAAAATTATCTAGCCGTGCTGGTGGGCACCTGTAATCCCAGCTAGTCGGGAGGCTGAGGCAGGAGAATCACTTGAACTCAAGAGGCAGAGGTTGCAGTGAGCAGAGATCACACCACTGCACTCCAGCCTGGGCAACAGAGGGAGACTCTGTCTCAAAAACAAAAAACAAAACAAAACAAAAATCTTCAGATAAACATCTAGAATAATGTTTGACCAAATATATAGAAACTGTGGCCTAGCCCAGTTGACACATAGAATTAGCCATCGTAGTCATATAGTTGAAATCATATAGTATGGAGCCATTTCAGATTGGCTTTCTTCCGTGAAAAAAATGCCTGTAAGTTTTCTCCATGTCTTTTTATAGCTTGATTGCTTACTTCTTTTTACTCCTGCATAATATTCTATTGTATGGATGTATCACAGTTTACTTATTTATCCACATTGAACTTCTTTTCACAGATTCATTGGCCATTGGTATTTTCTTTTCTGTGAAATGCCCTTTCATTACTTTTGTCTATTTTTCTTTTTTTTTTTCTTTTTAGAAATTATTTTATTTCTTCCATGATGATTTAGAGGGACTATCTTCAAACCAGTACAAATATTTCATAAATAATATCTAGCTGTTTTCTAACCAGTTATTTGTTGCACAATAAGCCACGTCACATCTAAGCAAGAAATACATTAAGTTTGACTAGTAAAGACATTACATAGTGAATTAGGATACAATTAAAATTTGCTTTAAATATTTATTTGAGGGAGAGGACACCACACTTCTACTCAATGAACAGAAACATTTGTACTGTCCAGAGGTCTTTTATTATCATTTTTTTTTTTAACACCAATTATGCCATGACTTCATAGGGAATAGGTTCCCACAGCTCAGCCTCCTTCCCATTGGTTCTCACAAAGGGTGCTTCTCTGAGTGGAGCAGGCTGGTGCTTCAGTTGAACCCAGGTTCCTTTCTCTCTGGCTTCTTTGTCTGATCATTTTCCTTCACGTGTTTCTTGTCTGATCATTTTCCTTCACGTGTTTCAGGAAGCTATCTTCGCTATTAGAGTGCTTAAGTGCTCAATACACACATTAATTCTCTTGGGAAGAATCTTGCCCTTCTTTGTTTACAACAATGCCAATAGCATTACAGACTCTTCCAGTTTTGCCATGGTAACACTTGTGGGCATTCCTTTTTGTACAGTACCCATTCCCTTGATGTCTACAATATCACCTTTCTTATAGATTCGCATATACGTGGCCAAAGGAACAACTCCATGTTTTCTAAAAGGCCTAGAGAACAAACATCGGGTACCTTTCCTCTTTTCCTTTGTGTTCGTCAGTTTGGCGAATTATGGAAGATGGCTGCTCTAGCCAAAAGGATACTTTTCTCTATTTTTCTATTGTTTTGTCTTTATTTGTTTATTTATTTATTTATTTTTGAGACGGAATCTTGCTCTGTCGCCCAGGCTGGAGTGCAGTGGCGTGATCTGGGCTCACTACAAGCTCCGCCTCCCGGGTTCACGCCATTCTCCTGCCTCAGCCTCCCGAGTAGCTCAGAGTACTGGCGCCCGCCACCTCGCCCTGCTAAATTTTTTTGCATTTTTAGTAGAGACAGGGTTTCACCGTGTTAGCCAAGATGGTCTCAATCTCCTGACCTCGTGATCCGCCCGCCTTGGCCTCCCAAAGTGCTGGGATTACAGGTGTGAGTCACCATGCACGGCCTGTCTTTTTTTTTTCTAAGCAGTTCTTATATATTATGGATACCAGCCCTTTGTCAGTTATATGTGTTAAAACTATCTTTCCCTAATGACTTGACTTTTCATTTTCTTTATGACATATTTTGATGAAAAGAAGTTTTAAATCGTGCCAGTCCTTTCCTTTATGGTATGTCCTTTTAAAAAATCTTTAATACATAGTGGTCTTCCTTTACTTTCCTTACTTTAGAACATACGTCAACTTACATTAAAATTTTAGACCATTGCATTTTCTGAAGAATGAGTGAGGATATCTTTTTGAATAATATTCCTGCATATAAAAGGATTTTTAATTAAAATAGTTAATAAATCAGATTTTTAAATCCAAAAAGAAATATACACCTATGTTCCTGCTTGCTACCAAGAAGGAACAAAACAGATACAGAGTAGAATAATCCTTTATGTGGTATTTAGGGACATACACATACACACACTCATGACCCAGTAAAATGAATCTAATTCCATTGCCACTTCCTTTAGTATTGCTATGCTTTATTGCTGGGTATAAATTTCTTTCATGAGCTATTAAACATCTAAACATTTTTCAATTAATATGTTTCTTTTTATTTTGAAAGGTGGGAAAATTGACTTCTTATTCATACATGTAGAGCAGGATTGTCTTATGGATTAGCCATCATTTTATATTATTTTTCTATAATGTATTTTCTATAATTTCCTATGAATATTTTATATTTCATGTTAGTTCATAGTTTATATGATTTTATAGGATTTCTATGCTTTCTCTGATGCCTATGTTAACATATATCCCCCACTAACAAAGGCTAAAGGAACTCAGAAGAACTGACATAATCACTTGCATATATGTGATGACATCTTGGAGGCTATGTAAATATTCACATCCCAGCCACCCCTTCTGAAAGTGAAAGGCTTCAAATCCTAAACAGCATTTGTAAAGAAAGGGAGACCCTGTTTGTGCCATTATTTCAACTTAGGGGTAGGGAAACTATAACAAAAAACACCTTAGAATTTTGTTAGCTTAGATGCTATGGAACTTCTGCTATTAGCAGAAATCAAATTCATTCTTCTGGATTCAACATAGGCTCAATTATATTTTCAGAGTTGTTGGCCAGAGTTCCTAAACAGATATTCTTGTTATTTGGCTGCCTGTCTGAATCTTGTACCTCTCACTTTGCATTGTTCTCTGACACTTGCTTTCTTGAACTATTTATTCTTTGTGTGTGAAGGAAATTATTGACTTAAAGGGAAATCTATTCTATAATATCACATAATATCAAGTTAAATAATCAACATATAAAATGTATTTGTTTGAAAAGTTTGTAAATGTAAAATATGTGGTCATGTGTGTTTGGAAATACTTGGAATATTAATGTAGACATTACAGTTAGAGGAAGTATACTGTATTAAATAAATTTAGGAGAACATAAAAGAGTCAATAAGATACATAAACTTATAAGTGAACTAATGAGAAGATTTGGGAGTGTCTACATCCTTGCAATTATAGCAGTGAAATAGACCAAGAACAATGTGGAGTACAACCAAGTGGATCGCAGGCTTTGGATAAGGCAAAACCATCCAGCTACTACTTTTTGATGCCTTTGGTATAAGACCCCAACTCCCCTCTTCTTGTGACAGTTTAGTGAACAAAAACCACAAGCAAATTGATAAGTAGTCATAATAAATAATATTTATAAGTAATAAATAATATTAATTAGCTCCATGAGCCCTTCCTGAAGGAAGAATTATGGTAACATTTGAAGAACATTTTCATAGAATACAGAGTGCAAAATAATGCAGAAGGACTTAAGTGATGTCAGGAATAGACTAATAAGCTAAAAAATGTTGTAAGGATGACAGTTGTCCTTTCTCCTGCTAGCGTACTGTTGTAAATAAATATTGCCTCCCCTGCCCTTTCTTAGGTTCTGGCAACATCAAGGAAAGGAAATCCTTGAGGAACAAAGTAGAGGAGTCAGCTAGTTATTTTGTCACTAGGAAATATAAGGAAACTTCCACTTAAAATTGTTCTCTAAACTCAACTAGCATTTTTCAATCATCATTGCTTGTAGGTTTCAAAAAGTTACAGAAGCTGTTGAAGATCCTTTGAAATAGTGGTTGCTTCCTTAAGCAACAAGATTCAACAAGTAATGTCAGTGGCAGCTGTACACTGAAAAGACCTGGTCTTTGGAGTTTGTCAGAACTGGGTCCAGCCAAGTGTGGTGGTACAACCTACTCAAGAGGCTGAGGTGGGAGGATCACTTGAGCCCAGCAGTTCAAGATCAGCCTGGGCAGGATAGACCCCTGTCTCTAAAAAAAAATATATATATATATACACTAAATAAAAATATTAAAAAGAAGAAAAGCTGGGTTCAGATCAGGCTCTGTCATTTGCTGGTGGCATTACCTTGAGTAAGTTATTTAACTTTTCAGAGCTTCAGTTTCTCGTGTAAAGTAACCTATTGTACAAGATTGAGATTGCCATCACTGTTAAATGTTTGATGGAGATTCAGTACACAAGCTGGAGCTGAGAGTGAAAGTTCATTGTTCATGATATACACTATCCTTTCAACTACCTCCAAAATGTACTTAATCAAGAATGCCATCAGTGGACAGCTTGCAAAATTAAATGCACTCCATTATCCCAGTTTCTGCTTGGAGAAAATTAACATGGGAAAGAGAATAAATTCTGTGATTTATTTATTTATGTATTTAGAGATGGAGTTCCACTCTTGTTACCCAGGCTGGAGTGCAGTGGCGTGATCTCTACTCACTGCAACCTCCACCTCCCGGGTTCAAGTAATTCTCCTGCCTCAGCCTCCCGAGTAGCCGGGATTACAACCGCCTGCCACCAGGCCCGGCTAATTTTTTTTTTTTTTTTTTTTTTTTTTTTGTACTTTTAGTAGAGATGGGGTTTCACCATGTTGGCCAGGCTTGCCTCAAACTCCTGACCTCAGGTGATCCACCCACCTACGCCTCCCAAAGTGGTGGGATTACAGGCGTGAGCCACCGTGCCTGGCCATAAATTCTGTATTTAAAATCATATCTATTAACTGACAATAAAAGAGCATTTTATCTCTATGGGAAACTAGCAGAATTTAAGATAGTTGAAAAATCTATACAATACTCCAAATAATCTTTGCAATTGATAGCTATAGTGAAAGCCTTTCTGTTCAACACTTAAACATTTTTATTTTTCATCTTAAGAGGGATGTAAATTACAAAGCACATGCTGGCTCTAATGAAAGGTAGCAGCCAGTCTTCAAAATATACAGTTTTTCCTTAGTTTATCCTTCATAAAAGAAAACAACACAGGTGATTTTATAGTTCTTTATGAATAATGCTGTTAGGAAATAAGTGGATTTTGAGAAAATTAAGCATTTGAATATATTTTTCTTATTTGCAGCTCACCAGGACATGATTATAGCTTCTCAAGCTTATCTAAAATAAAAGATAATATATATATCAACATTTTTGATGAAATGATGACTGAAAAACATGAGGTAAAGTAGAATAATTATAATAGCCAATGCTGGAATAATTCTAAGGTCAAACGGAATGAAGTCTAGTAACATGTTTGTAAATATGCTTTTAGATGCAATGTCTATATCCAACATTTTCTTGAAAGGATTTGAGGCAACTTGCAATAAAATCAAACATATGACAAGTCAGTTAAAAAATAACAGAGATCATAAACCACATATAGGAGGAGGAGGAATAAATATACCAAGAACTTGGGAGAAGTAGGTTTCTGCAATAGAACGTTACATTTAAATGTGAGCTTTCTGTAGCCAATACAGAAATATAAATAGAAATAGGTTACATATTTCTCATTATCTGATCAAAGAAAATACACTACTCCTACAAAAGAGATCAAATTATTCCTAAGGCTAAAATTCAGTTCTATTTAATCTAATTTCTAAAATTACTGACTATCTTCTTCATAGATGTGTAAAAGTTCCTAGCACAATGCCCAGCACCCTAGCAAGCTCCAAAATAAATGTTAGTTTCCTCCCTATTGAACTTGCTACTAAAAATATAAAAATGCATACCCATAGAATCTACTCTTTTAAGGTATGTAGATTAAATGCTTTAATAGAAATGTTTTCCAAATTCTATGGCAATGCTACTGAAGGAGCAATTAATTCTACCTGGAGGAACTGGGGATCTATGTCAGAGAAGTTGAACAAGACCTTGGAGAGTAAGGTACAGGAACGAGCCTTCTGTAAAAACCACTGCAAATCTTAATGACTATGTTTTCCAACCCAGTTTTCCAGGAGATACAACACATATTCTTATTAAAGAAACTTTAAATCAATCATGATAAACGCTGAAGGTAAAATATTGAGCAATAATTTGGCAATAGCTTTTCTCCAAGGAGTTAAACTGAGTAATGTTCTGATGACACTGATAATGGGTAAAGCTTAGAAAACCCAAAAGAATGTCTAACAAATTTTCTCTCTCAAAAGTGGGTTATCTCAAAGACTAATTTGGTCAGAATTGAGTAGCAGTTGATTAACAACTGAACCCTTGAAACTGCTTTGCATTGTTATTAGAGTGAGATTGTTGTTATTGGAATGAGATCCACATGCTTTAGGTGTCAGACTTGTTTGTGACAATATTGGCATGCTCTTTAAAAAAGGAAAGGGCCTTGCATTCTTGCCCTCCTCTCATGGACAGGGTTTTAGGGTAGCTATGGGCCAAAACATTCCATTGTCTTGTAAAAGACTAGAGCTAGGCTGAGCCCCGAGATAGCTACGCAGTTGAAAGAAGGTTTTAAGTTATCACTGAACATTATTTTGTCTAGAAATGTTTCATTTTTCCTTTTTTTCTCTGTGCCCCTCCTGTATATTTTCTTCCTGCTATCAACTGTTTTCTTACTTCCCACAGATCTCCCTTTCTTTAGTTATGTATTAGCAGAAAGCTGAAGACTTGGAACTCTCACAGACACGTAGCCTATTTTTAATGCCCCGCATGAAAGAGATGGACTGAACTGCCTTTGGAACTGGCAGAGCAAGCCCCATGCATACTCCAGATTTAAAACCTAGGTTAACTGAAAGTCTAACAGAAATCCCAGTAGCCACGGAAAGACCTTGAACTAACCCAAAACTCAGATATTGGTTTAAATACTTTTAAAAAATCGTTATTTTCAAGATTTTAAAATTTATTAGCATATAAATTTTCAGCATAGTCTCATAATTTTTGACTTGCCATTATCTACTCTCCTCTGATTTTTAACTTTATCCAACCTTGTCTTTCAATTTTTAAAAAAATTATTTAATTTGGAAGATGTTTGCCTATTCTTTAAAGAACCAACTACTGAAATTGTTTTTACTTTTCACTTTTTTGGTTTTCTAATTCATTTATTTCCACTTGTATTTTAATTTTTTCTCCCTATTCCCCCAGGACTATAATTTTTGTATTTACTTTTGCCAAATGTATTGAATGCTTAGTTTATTTGATCTCTTGCCTTCTCATAAATAATGGAAACATTTGGAGACTATAAATTTATCTCTGTAAACATCTTAGACTATGTATTTTATATTTAGTGACTTGTTTATTTTATATATGTAATATATATTATATACATATAATTAATATATATATATTACATTTTATTGCTTGGCCTAACAGTCTTCTAATATTGTATCTTTGCATTTTCAAATGTTTGAAAGACTTGCATAAACTTTTGATTTTAAATTTCAGTTTTATTACCTTGTGGAAATCATACTGTACATTTGAGCCTTTAGTCCATGGTTCATTTAATCAAGCCACTGTCCCAACTCTGACTGTTAATTAACATACAAAGGTGTTCATCCTGATGACAAGATAAGGGACCTCACTGGGCAAGCTATGTTGCTCACAAAGAAATTACCTTCCACGACAAAGATGAAGGGGTTACTTTGATTTACAAGGGGTTGAGAGACTAAGTATACAGATATCTGAGTTTTATTTATATGAGTTATTTAAAGAGATGGTCCAATCATAACAGCACCTTTTCCACCATTTAACCATCAGAGTGCCTGGCCCTGCTTCAGCTTACACCAGGATATGCAAACTTACACATACACATTATAGCTCCGGATATTAAGTCTTGTTTTTATCACTTGATATATATAGTTCCCATACTAATAGATTCCTTAAACGTTGCTTCATATATAATTCATATTGTTGATCTTAAAATTCTTTCATTGCTTCTCAGAGAGGATGTATAAGGAACCAATTTTATATACTTTTTATTTTTATTTGACTTTGAAGTTCAGGGGCACACATGCAAGTTTGTTATACAGGTAAACTTGTGTCACAGGTGTTTGTTGTACAGATTATTTCATCACCCAGGTATTAAGCCTAGTGTCCATTAGCTGTTTTTCCTGATCCTCTCCCACCTCCCACCCTCCACACTCCAATAGGACCCAGTGTGTGTTATGTCTCTCTATGTGTCCATGTGTTCTCATCATTTAGCTCCCACTTATAAGTGAGAGCACATGGGATTTGGTTTTCTGTTCCTGTTAGTTTGCTAAGGATAATGGCCTCCAGCTCCATCTATGTAGGGAACTAATTCTAAAGTGAACTTTGATAGAGCTGTAATCTATAGCCTGAGGCAAGGTAGACCTAAGAAGCCTCCAGCATCCCTGGGGACTTAGGATGGAAAGATTAATGCAGTTGAGAGCACATCCGTCAGAATTCCAAGGACTTGATTGCTACAAAACTACCTAAGTGTGCCTATTACCTTTTAGACTAGAGCAGCACAGTCCATCTTGCTCAGCTCTGTTGTTGCTGGTTAGCCTCTGGATTTAAAAGACCCTTCTCATATTCCCTGGTAAGTGGATGGGGTAACTTCTTAAGTACAAAAGTTGGAAGGGCTCCTAATGTCCAAAGCAGTGGTTATGAACTAAAGGGAGGAATCAGGGTTTTCGCAGCTTTTTTCAAACTTCAGCTATTTTCTTTCATTTTCCCTAGATTCTCTGGCCTTTGGTTGATGAAATGAAAAATAGAAGTGGCCAAAAGTGGAGTAGATCATAGGGTGCTGCCAGCGGGAGGGGTGGTGGTGGGAGCGAATGCCAATTCCTTTTATGCCTAATCCCTGCTTCTCCCTACTACAAATAGTTTCCCTAATTTTGAAAATAGTGTTATTAAGGAATGATTAGCATACAATAATCTGCACATATTTAAAGTATATAATTTGACAAGTTTTGATATATGTATATACCAATGAAACTGTCATCGCAATTAAGATAATAAACATATCCATTACCCTCAAAAGTATCCGCCTGCTCTGTTGACATGTCTACCTCCTGCCAGCAACCAGTGATTTGTGTTCTGTCACTATTGTTTCTATTTTCTAGAATTTTATAGAAAATGGAATCCTATGGTATGTGTTTTTGTTTTGTTTTGTTTTTGCTTCTTTTACTCAGAAAAATTATTTTCAGATTCATTCATGTTGTAGTTGTATCAAACAGTTCATTTCTTTTTATTATATAGCAGTATTCCATTGATAAACATGCATTTCATTGCTTGTTTATATATTCACCTGTTGATGGACATTTAGTTTTCATTTTTTGACTATTATAAATAAAGCTGCTATGAACATTTGTGTAAAGTCTTTTTATAGACAAATGCTTTCATTTCTCTTAGTAAACAAAAATAGCTAGATATTATGGTAAATGAATATTTAAGAAACTGCCAAACTGTTTCCCAAAGTGTACCACTTTTTATGCCCACCAATAATGTAGGAGACTTCCAGTTCTTTCACTTTCTTACAAACACTTCCTCAAACTTTTAAACTTTAGCCACCCTAATAGTTGTATGGTGGTTATACCACCCTAATAGTTGTATGGTGGTTTCTCATTGTAGCTTTAATTTGCATTTCCTAATGACTAATGGTGTTGGGCACCCTTCCATGTAAATATTTATTTGCCATTTATATATCTTCTTTGGTGAGGTGTCTGTTCAAGTCTTTTGTCTATTTTTAAAACTGGGTTATTTTCTTACTGAATTTTGGGGGTTCTTTGTATTCAAGTCCTTTGTCAGATACATGATTTGCAAATATTTTCTCCCAATATGTAGCTTATCTTTTTATTTTCTTAACAGTGTCTTTTGAAGAGCAAGGTTTTTAATTTTGATGAAGTCAAATTTATCAACTTGCTTTTGATGTCATGTTTTTTAGCTCTGTGTTTTGCAACTCTGTTTCTAGGTTCATACATGTTAGATATACATTACATATTACATATATATTTCTTTTTGATGAATTGATTCCTGTATCAGTATAAAATATCTCTCTTTATTCCTGATTATATTTCTTGTTTTTAAATGTTTTGTCTGTTATAAATATAGTGACTCAGCTTTCTTTTAATTAGTGCTTGTATAATATATCTTTTTATTTTCTTTTAAGCTGTGTCTTTATATTTAAAATGGGTTTACTCTAGACAGCATAAAGTTGAGTCTTGCTTTTTTATCCACTCTGACAATCTCTTCCTTTGAACGTACAACCATTTACATTTTGTATAATTATTAACCTGGCTGTGTACCATCTTCCTATTTATCTTCTGCTTATCCCAACTATTCTTTACTCTTTTTTCCTGCCTTCTTTTGAATTGATGGCATAGTTTTATGTTTCATTTTATCTCCACTATTGGCTTATTAGCTATAATTGTTTGTTTTCTTAACTGTTGCTCTCAGGTTTACAATATTATCTTTAATTTACCACAGACTATCTGTACATAATATAGTGCCACTTCACATACAGTGTAAGAGCAGGATACTATAATATAATGCCTCAATTTCTCCCTCCTTGCATCGTGCTAGTGTTGTCATACATTCTACTTTACCCAAGTCATAAACTCCACAACAGATCATTTTCTCCCAGACTATTATTTTTTGCTTTAAATAGTTATCTTTCAAAGAAATTAAAAAGCAAGAAAAACATATCTTTTCTATTTACCTTTCCTTTTTTTAAAAGAAACAGAATGACTTTTTGTATTTACCTGTGAGTTTGTAAAACTATTCATCATATGATATTAAGTAATAAAAAAATTATTTATTTTCATAGGATCACTGTCTCAAGAGCTGTAGTGCTCACTCATATATAAGAAAGAATTGGCTTGGATCCATTGTCTTCCCTTTTTCTGCTCTTCTGCAACAATCTGAAGTAAGAGAAAATGCTTCTTTGCTCATTATTCTAAGTTTTGACCTCTGGCTAATAGAAACACTAACCGAAACACTTTCTGTTGTCTTTGAATCAGACTCTGTGATTGGCAGGCTGGTAGGTCAGTTAAGATGATCCTATATTAGAATGTTCTGGGCTTTTGAAGTGTTTGAACATTTGAACTGTCTCTAGACAGTTCTTCAGAGTGTTCACTAACAAAGAATAGGACAGTATCTTTAGAGTGTTCACTAACAAAGAATAGGACAGTATCTTTAGAGTGCTCACTAACAAAGAATAGGAAAACTAGTCTTAGGTCTTCAAACAACATTTATATTTGCATAAAAGAGTTCTATAAGATGAGATTCATGAAACATTCTGATTAGTGGTGTTGCTTTGTAATCATGGGTACCAGGAGTTTCAGCTTGTCAACACTGTCTATTGACCATGGTAAGACCTATGATTTGCACCTAGTCTCTGTGAGACCCTCAGAGGGCTCTGTTTTGGGGTTATTATGTAGCAGGAAAATGCCTACATGACTAGCAAAGTAGAAAAGCCCCAGCCCAGACTTCACTGTTACTTCTTCACTAAGTAATGGTAGGCAAGGCACTTGACATTTCTGACGCCATGGCAGACACTGGAAATGTGAAAATTCAGAAATGAATTTTCTACCTTAATGAGTTCAGTCTATGGAATAAAACGAACATTTCAGTACAATGTGATAATATTGTAGTGCTTTAATAGAGGTACGAGATAGGTACGTGGGAACATACAGTATGGAGTACTTTACTCTTCCTGGGTTGCAGGTGGAAATGCCAGGGGAGTGGTTCAGAGTTTGGTAGATAAGAAGAGACTAAGGAGGAGAAAGAAGGATCAAAGAAGACTTAATATAGGCAATAACTTCTGAATTAAGTCCTTAAAGATGGATTTGTCAAGCAAACAAGGGCTTGACAAATTGGTCAAGCAAATAAGGGCTTAATTTAGATTGCCTTTTACTACCCTGCTTTTCCATCATGGGTTTCTTCCTGCCTATGTGTCCTGACACCCAATTTCCAAGGAGATAACAGTGCTCTCAGATTTATTTCAGAGACAATCATTTAAATATATATATATATATATATATATATAAATCCTAGCTCCTTTGCTTGTCAAGAATTGTGAGCCTTGTTTATTAATTGCACGAAGTCACCACTGTACAGTGTCATAATAGTACATAAATGGTTGCCATTGTATACCAATTAAAGTGTTAATTAACTTTCTGTTCCTACTACCTGGCTGTCATGTTGCCAGCTAAAGCTATTGGTAAGGAAGTGGGAAAGAACAAATATCAGATAGGAGAGTAGAGGTGCCTGCACAGTGTGCAATCACATGAAGTCATGACGGCACGTGTTTCAAAGACTGGCAATAGGAATAGACATTGTTGGAGGTACAGCTACAGGGCTTCCTATGTTTGTAAGTCCCTGTGGACATTGCTCAGTCTTAGGCCAGACTGCAGGATACAGTGGTAGGTAAGAGTGTGGGCCTCAAAGGTGGTGGACACATCTGGGTTGTAGTCCTGGCTCCACTACTCATTAGTTTTGTGATCTCGCACAAATACTTCAATTCTCTGACCCTCAGTTTCCTTATTTGTGAAATGGAGATAAGGGCAGTGTCTACTCCATTGAATGATGTGATCTATATCAAGCACTTGGGGTCTTGCACATTAGTAAGCACTCGGTAACTATTAGCTATCATGTTTCTTTTGAGACAGCATCTCACTGTGTTGCCCAGGCTGGAATGCAGTGGGACAATCATGGCTTATTGCAGCCTCAACCTCCAAAGCCCAAGTGATCCTCCTACCTCAACCTCCTAAGTAGCTGGGACCACAGGTGTGCACCACCACTCCCAGCTAGTATTTATTATTATTATTATTATTTACCTCTTACACACACGCACATGCACGTGCGCGCGCACACACACAATTCCTCCTACTGTGGACCTGAGGGTTATCTTTCTTGCTGTTATATATTTTCTCTTTCTAGACCCAATACAAAATGTAACATGATCTTTTAGCTTCTTCTCTGAGCCTGCATTAGATTTTCTAAGAGCTTTATCACTGGTATCGTAACTTGCTTGTTTCATTCCTTTCTTACTCCTACCCTCTCTACATAGTACATATTAAGCAGGGACCCCAGGTGTCAAGGGTACCTATGAACACATCACCACAGAGAACCTGCTCATTCCTGGGCAGGTACAAATGAGTGGAAGCCCATTCACACAAGCAAGCCAGCTTTCTGTGATGGAGTGGACTCCGCTGGGCCTTAATATTTGACTGATGCTCATTTTCATCATGCATAATCCATAATCCATTATGCTGATATACTCTTTCAGATTAGTGGAACATTTCAAGTAACTATTCCACCAGTTTTGCTTGGGTATACTTGGAGTAATACTTATGTATTTCCTAAAGAAGATTCCAATAAGCAGAATTTAAAAGAATGTACATTCTTAAATATTTTTGCTACCATTGAACCTCAAATATTGTATGTCACCTGTAATCCAACACTAGATAAGGTAGGTTTTTTACATTGAATTTCTTTTATATATACCATCAAAGAAGTATAAACTATTTTAAAAACCAGTAATAATAATTTCAAAGATGGCAAAAATAAACATTGGTTCTTGATATTTTCCTGTGAGAACAGTATAGTACAATGTTGAAATACTTTAAATTTTATTCCAGTTTTTAGATCAAACAGAGGTCTTGCAGAGAGCACAGATTTTTAAAAAGAATTGTAAGGCAATGTTTCCCAACCGAAGAATCATAACTACTGTTTTTAATGATGAAGGGATACAGTTCTTAGTCACAAGATATATCAAGGCATTAAATCCACCTCAGCAACTTCTGGATATATTTCTTCACAATTCTGATGCAACATTTGTAAGTTACAATTATTTTTAACAGCTTCATTGTGATTAAAGGGCATCTGTGAAGAATCACTTTTACCTTTTGTGTATTTGGGTTCAATCTAGTGAATTGTCTGTCCTCAGAATATTTGTACTGTTTGTGAGTCATAAAGCTCCCTTAGCTGGACTCTTTAAGCTAAAATCAAAAGTTCTAATTTAGATTGCCTTTTGCTACACTGCTTTTCCATCATGAGTTTCTTCCTGCCTGTGTGTCCTGACACCCAATATCCAAGGAGGTAATAGTGCTCTCAGATCTATTTCAAAGACTGTCTTTATCTTTTAAAAAATATGTACAAATCTGAGCTCCTTTGCTTGTCAAGGATTGTGAACTTTGTTTATTACTTGCATGAAGTCACCAGTGTAGAGGGTCATAACAGCACATAAATGGCAGCTATTGAATATCAGTTAAAATGTTCATGAACTTTCTATGTTAACACCTTGTTTATTTGCACCCCTTTCTCCTTTCCTAGATTAGTCTGAGTCTTTATCTCTGGCACTATAGGGGAAAAATACATAGTATAACTTCTATTGTTTGAGAAAGCACACTGTGCTACCCTAATATCTCCCTGCTGTGGCAGCTTATAATAAAGTTATATTCACAAAAATAATTGTGATAGATTTGAACCAAAAAACAAATAAAACATTTGCTATTCTTCAATATCTTAAAATGTTTTAACAGTTGTACTTTAAAGTATGTGTTTAATGTGGAAACATATTATTTTAATATTTAACATTTTAATAATAAATTACTAAATAATTACTAAATAAATATAAATACAATATAATGGTTATGTGCACCCTGTGCAGTCAGTCCAACTTGGGCTCAGTTTCCCAGGGACTTCACATATTGTATTAGCCATGGAACCCAGGGCAAGTTATTTTATTACTCCAAGCTTATTTCCTCTTCTGTAATACTAGAATAATAATAGTGTCTCCTTTTATAGGCTTAGATTATATGCTAAATGAGACAGTGCATGTAAAGCATTGTGCTAAGTGATGGACATACAGTACACACTCAATAAATGTGAATATTATTCTAGGACCTCATTGCTCGATTTGTATCTTTGATTCCTTTTATGCCTAATACACCGGATGAAAATGATGGTTCTGATATATGGATGACATCAGAGGTAATAAATTACATGTTATAATTAAAATGTATAATATTTCTTTTAAGGAAACCTTTTTAAAATGTTATGTATTTATATATTACTTTGCCTTGTGAAATTTAAAAGTATTTGATAATTTTATACATCATCTTCAGCTCCATAACAATCTATGGAAATAATTCATGAATACCAAAAATCTTTTCAACATTCTAAGTGGTAGCTCATGAATATTTTGACTCAACGGGAATTCCAGGAGTATAATAGTATGCCATTCTCCAAAGAGCAACATGACTTGTCACTATGGAGTTGGCCAGACCCTGAAGTCTTGTGCAAGCGCTGTCACTTCCCAAAAGCTTTCCCCCATTACCCCCATGTGAATGAAGAGCTCGTATAGCAGTGCTCTTCCTTAGCACTTAAAGTCCTCTTTAGTCTGATTGCCAAACAAAATACAGGCCCCATGAGATATTCAGGACAAACTTTAAGTAAGAAATTATTTGTTGTTTATCTGAAATTCAAATCTAACTGGGCATCCTCTAAGTTTCTTTTCTAAGTCTGGCAACCCAAAGTAGAGTATTTAGAGTATTTCTTCCATTTCAGCTTAAATCATATTTGTGTCATAAACCATAAGTGTATGACTGATTCGGTTTCACAAGAAAAGAATTATTTTCTCTCACCTAACACACAGTCTTTGGAGTAAAACAAACAAACAACCTTGGTTCAATTTCCTAGTTCAAAGGCTTTATAGCTGTGTGACCTAAGAGAAGTTAACCTCTTTTGACCTGAATTTCCTTATCCATGTCATACAGGAGTTTTCAAAAGACTAAATGTAGTAACGTGCAAAGCATCTGGACCTCAGGAAAACTTAGTTCCCTACTGTCATCCTCTCCCTCCTCCTCTGATAAAATCCAGAACCTTCTTGGCCTGACAATGAAGACTGTTGTTATTCTGCCCTTAGTTCACCTGTTCACACAGTTCTTTCAGAAGGGCCTCCTTAACAATCCTCCCTAACTCCCATCCTTCACCATCAGGTTCAGCCAATGCACACTGATAGGGCCATATCAGTTGTTCAAACATTGCAGTGCTTCCATACTGATTAGTAAATAGTCACTGCCATGAGCTCTCTAGCTCCCCAACCCTTACCCCCACCTCCCTGGCCCCCACAGCTCCTTCTCAGGGACTGTATTGAACTAGAGAGTACATGTCACATCTTTTTTTTTGAGATGGAGTCTCGCTCTGTCGCCAGGCTGGAGTGCAGTGGCACGATTTCGGCTCACTGCAACCTCCGACTCCCTGGTTCAAGCAATTCTCCTGCCTCAGCCTGCTGAGGCCAGCTGAGTAGGTGGGATTACAAGCACGCACCGCCAGGCCCAGCTAATTTTTTTTTTTTTTTAGTAGAGATGGGGTTTCACCATATTAGCCAGAATGGTCTCAATCTCCTGACCTCATGATCTGCCCACCTCAGCCTCCCAAAGTGCTGGGATTACAAGCATGAGCCACCGCACCTGGCCACATGTCCCATTTAAATGGTGTAGCCACTAGTCAGCAACAGATTGTTGCCATCTGAACATTTGGACCCAAGTCTTTGCTAGAGTTTTGTTTGTTTGTTTGTTTTATTTTGTTTTGTTTTTTTCCCCAACAGAATCCAGAAATCCAGAGTTTTCTATGAAAATGTTCTTTTTTTGACATTCTGGGTGCCAAACAAAACACACCAGTAGACTAGAACTAGGCATAGATCACCAGTTGGCTACTTCTGCTATACTTTTTCTCCCCTGCTATATTGCTGTGCTTTACTGGGCACTGTCTATTTGATCTGTTACATACTGCTCAGCTGTTCAGCTCTTTGAGTTGAAGAAGCTTCAGTCACTTTTCCTGACTAACATCCAACTCAGATTTCTTCCTTTCTTTGAGTTGAGAGTACTATATTGGTACAGGACAGGATGTAGTTCCACAGCCCAAAGGATCACTTCCTGCAAACACTATATGATTCCCTATCAGATAAGGTTCCTCAAAATACCAGTCCATATGTCCCTGCTTGTCCAGGGCACTTTAATATTTGTCCTAAACAAAAACATCCCATTTTGGGTATAAATTGTCTGGTCACTCTATACAATATCTACATTAAGTGTTCTGTAATAAAGGTGGCCCCAATGCTCCAAGTCAATGTTCTCTTCTTCTAATGCCCTAGCAAAGCCGGAGCTGTCTGCTCTGCTGTCAACTTAGCAACTTGGTAAAAATAAATGTGTTTGGGACTGGAGTGAGTAGAGGTGCTCCGCATCAGTTAGATGCTTGCATTACTCAACTTTTCCGCTCTTTTCTTTTTTTGTTCCTATTGCTTTTGTTTTGTCTTAGCGCTGTATCAGTTTGGCTATTGGAAATAAGGAGGAGCATGCCATCCTTCTCTGTAATTTCTTTCTGTATTTTGGAAAGCAGGCACTGGTCCTCTTGGGAACCTCCGTGTTAGAAGTAAGTGCTGGAGTTCATATTGCAATAATGTAAGCAAAAGGAAATCAGATTTCAGCTGCAAGTTTAGAAGACTTCAAACCCAGGTTTCCATCCCTTCACAGACTAATTTGGAATTTCATGGGCAAGCAATGATTAAGAGGATAATGTTTCCTTTTGCTTTTCTCCTTTGTAAAATAGTACTAAAAACAGTGCTACATCATACTGGGAATATTAAATTACTTAGTACATATTAAGAGACTGAGAGCAGCACCTGGACTCAATAAAGGTGGTGGTGGTGGTGGTAATGTAGTAATAGTTATAATGCAGTTGTGGTGGCTGTTATCCATCCTTACCACCATGATCATCATATGGTTTTTGTTTTTTGAGATGGAGTTTCACTCTTGCTACCCAGGCTGGAGGACAATGGCATGATCTTGTCTCACTGCAACCTCCGCCTCCTGGGTTCAAGCGATTTTTCTGCCTTAGCCGCCCAAGTAGCTGGGATTACAGGTGCCCACCACCACACCCGGCTAATTTTTTGTATTTTTAGTAGAGATGGGGTTTCATCATATTGGCCAGGCTGGTCTTGACTCCTGATCTCAGGTGATCCACCTGCCTTGGTCTCCCAAAGTACTGGGATTACAGGCATGAGCCACCGCGCCTGGCCCATCATATGTTTCTAATAAGTGTATTTTAAGATCTGTAAAAAACACTTCTTCTCATGCTCCATTGCTGAGGTTTTAATCTTATAAGAACTGAGCCATGAATTAATGTTTCCCTATCTGAACTGTTTATAGCTTAATTTATATGCTGCTTCTGTATTTGTACCACCAGACAGCTATTATTTTTGAACTGTTTCTACCCCTACCATGAGTATCTTGCTAAGTGTCAGTATTTACAGTCTTGCCTTATGGTTTTTGCCATGATGATTTATTTCCCTGTATTCTCGGCATCATTTATTTTTACATTGCCAAGCTTGTTAACTATTAATAGAAGTTCATTCCCTCTATATGATCACCTGCCGTAGTTGTAAGTGCCACCAGATGGCAGTAAACAGTCAACAATATTTTGGCAACTATTTGCGTTAGTACCTGTGGACCAATACTGCAGGAGGTAGCCCCGCACAGTTTCACCTCAGCCATGTGGTTAAGGTAAAGCCTCCTCTTTACTATAAAGATGATGAGCACAGAGACCAAGAGCAAGGGCTGTGGAGTCAAGGAGAGCAGGCTGCACAGCGTAGTTTTAAGAATATGGGTTTGGGGGACAGTCAGACACAGGTTTAAAACGCAGCAATTGCTGAGCATGGTGGCTCATGCCTATAATCTCAGCACTTTGGAGGCTGAGGATGGAGGATTGCTTGAGCTCAGGAGTTCAAGGCCAGTCTGGACAACACAGGGAGACCCCACCTCTATAAATAAATAAATAAATAAATAAATAAATAAATAAATAAATAAATAAGCAAGCCAGGCATAGTGACACATACCTGTAGTCCCACATACTTAGGAGACTGAGGAGGGAAGATCACTTGAGCCTGGGAGGTCGAGGCTGCAGTGAGCTATAATGGCACCACTGCACTCCATCCGGGCAACAGAGCGAGACCCTGTCACAAACATAGACAAAAAACCCAGCAGTGCCACTAACTATATGATCTCAGCCTTGTTTACTTCTCTGAGCCTCAGTTACCTCCTCATGAAACAGGAGTAGTGCCACTCACGGGCTCTTTTGACAAGCCTCTTAACCTCTGATTCTTTATATGAAAGATGGGCATAACAATCACCCCTTCCTCCCAAAATTTGGAGTGAATGAAAGTGACAAAGTTAGTGTTAATTCTTAGCATAGTATCTGATGCATATAAATACTCAATAAATGTTAAATATTATCTAACATTATTATTACCTAAAAAATTTTATTCTTTGCTAGGATAGGATTACAATACAAAAGGTCTTATCATTCAGAGTAAAATAATAGCAACATAATAACTACTTTTTATTCCTCAGACTGGTTTCCTGCATACTTTCCCTTTAGCTTGTAATTGCAAATCTTGTTCCCAAATTTAATTTAATGGCTTTTTAGCTTTACTTGGTTTTGTCAGAGCCTTAAGCCAGTTTCCATTTCCTATCTCTGCCTGGTGTTCACCCTCAGTCTTCAATTATATTCTAACCAAAGCAGGGATAGTCCATATAGCATCTTGTATGAATTAGACAAAAGTGTCCTACCTCAAAACACTGCAGTACTATCTGTTGGGAAATCCTTGTAATACACTGATTTGTTAAAACAACAGCCATGTTACCATCAGGGCACACTCTGCAGGACCATACATGACAGCACTGGCTCACAAGTTTTTTCATCTGAATCCTCATGCTAACCTGGGGCTGAGGATTTCTGGAGCTTTGGGGTTTTTTGTTTGCTTGCTTGTTTTTTCATTTCAAAGAAAATGTAAAAGCCCTCAAAAAGGCTTTTATTTATTTTTGTTGTTTGTTTGTTATTGAGACAGGATCTCATTCTGTCACCCAAGCTATAGGGCAGTGGCATTATCACTCATTGCAGCCTTGACTCTCAGGCTCAAGTGATCCTCCCACCTTAGCCTCCCAAGTAGCTGGGACTACAGGTGTGTGTGCCGCTGTGCCCAGCAAATTTAATTTTTTTGTGTGTATGGTAGATACAGGGTCTCCTTATGTTGCCTGGGCTGGTCTCAAACTCCTGGGCTCAAGCGATCCTCCCACCTCAGCCTCCCAAAGAGCCGGGATTATAGGCACAAGCCACCACACTCCGTTAAAAATGGTTTTAGAAATCAGAATCATCACAGTATAATTTCCATATACAGAAATTATTAAAATCCACCAAAAATTACTTTCTTTTTTCTCATACAGGGGCATGTGGCTTATGTAGTAACTCAAGAAACTAATGAATATTTGCTTTGGAATCCATCAACTGGCCAATGTTATAAGCAGTTTGACCCATTTTGTCCCTTAAAAAGCGTAGATTGTTTGTTTGATGATAGAAATGTAAGTATATGGGGGGAAAAGTCTTGAGTTATCTCCTCAAGAGTCACCCTGGCTACACACTAGAATCACCTGGGGAACTTTAAATATGGAGAGTCTATCAGATTCCCTAGGGCATGGGGCCGGGGCAATCTTTTATCCTGAAAGCTCCTCCAGGTGCTTGTGTAGTGCCTTCAAGGATGAGAACCAATGAGGTAGTCTAATGATCATGAAACCCTAGAATCTCTTTATCTCCTGCCTCAGAAACCCCCTGGGATTCTGCCACTTCATTGAGTAGTAAGACTGTAAAATTTTGCTCCTTCCTTACCAACAATGGGCCTTGTGTTCCCGTGGACCTACACTAATGTTATGTTAATGTATTCATAGGTCTGGTTTAATATTCAACAAAATAATACACCAATGGCTGTATTTTTTGACTATTCAAAGGAAAGTTTCTGGAAGCAGTTGCTTCCAAAAAACGTTCAAGGGACAAAAGTACAAAGCATACAGGTAAATCATATTTTCCCAGGTGTGTCTATATGAGAGTTACCATTGCTTCTAATCTTTACTAATTGTGACAGCTCTTATTATGTTTTATAGTTGGTTGCTTACTGAAATATTTGGCAATATTAATAAAAAACTAGTTTTCTCTGCCATCCAGCTCATGGGCTCTTTCCCCTACTTGCAAAAAAATAAATAAATTGAGAAGAAAGTGACATCTCAAATGCAAATTTAGATGCTAAAATATAATTTAAAATTTTTTCATCATAAAATGTAACATATAATGTTCAAGATGTGTAGTAAGTTCTTACTCTGACCTAGCCCTCCCATGCCATATCTGTGGTAATGATCAAGTAGAAAAATTGACAAACAAAAAGCTTTCTGGACTCCCAACCATGATAGTCGTCTCCTGGAATAGAAACAGGACAGAAACACTAGCAGTGAGTAGGCTGGAGCAGGGATGGCAGCAAGATCTGAAAATGCTTCATGAAAGCCAGAGAACCAGAGCAAGCATCACTTTTTAAAGACAGGGACTGTGGTGGGGCTACTTTACTTCCATATTTTTGAAAGGAGATGGGAAGGAAAGCTGTAGACTCACTATCTGGGGCTCAGAGGACAGGAGACCAAGAAGTAACTCAATCACTACATGGTTTGGCTAGTGGATCTGTGATGTACTCAGTATTACTTTGGGAAGGCACTAGAAATACCATGTCAACAGCTGTTTCTGGATCGAGGGCCAAGCTGTGGCAGGGTGTCGGCAATTGCAAAGTCCACAAATGAAGAGACAGGAGCCCAGAGGGAGGGAGGGAGAGAGAGAGAAAGGATAAGAGAGAGCAAAAGAACAATAGAAAAATTAGGCAAAAGACAATTCATAGAAGCAGTAACTTACATGCTAAACCTCACTCATAATCAAGGAAATACAATTTAAAACAATAAAATCATTGCTGGACATGGTGACTTATGTCTGTAATCCCAACACTTGGGGTGGTTAAACCATGAGGATCACTTGAGGCCAGGAGTTCGAGACCAGCCTGGGCAGCATAGCAAGACCCTGTCTCTAAAAATAAAAACAAAAGAATTACCCAGGCATGGTGATGATGCACATGTGTAGTCCCAGTTACTCAGGACGCTTAGGTGAGAGGACTGTTTGAGCCCTGGAGGTTGAGGTTACAGTGAGCTATGATTGCACCACCGCACTCCAGCCTAGGAGCCTACTGCAAGACCTTTTCTCTAAGATAAATAAACAAGAAAAACAATAAAACTATTTCACATACATAAAATTGGCAAAAAAAAAAATGTGTGATTATACTAAGTGTTGGCAAAGAGGCAGAGAAGTGGTGGGAGCATATGTTTCTGTAAACGCTTTGAAAAACAATATGGTGATAATACCTGGTAAAGGTAAAGATGCTCAACCTTTGATCTGCCAATTCAATCTTCTCAGTATATACCGCAGAGGAACATTCAGAGGGAGACAAGTACAACAATGTTCATTATAGAATTGCTTGAAATAACAAAAATGTGAAAGAGTTCATCAACTGGAAATCAGTACATGAGTTGTGAAGTACTTACACAATGAAATCTAATGTATAGCAGTAAAAGATGAATGAACTGAGCCAATTTACAGTTGTTCCCAATTTGACTGTCAGTGCATTACATCAGAATCTCTGAGGGTGGAACCCACATGCCAGGAGCTTTGAAGGCTCCCCAGTTGATGCCAGTGTGCAGCCAAGGTTGAGAATCACTGGCCAAGAGGCATGCATATCTACATGAAAGAATATAAAAAATGTAATGCTGAGCAAAATAAAGACATGATATGGCACATACGGTACAAAACCATTTATGTGGAGTTTGAAAGCAATATATTGTTTATGTATATACAGATATGTGGTGATGTAGAAAAGCATTCATGGGAATGATAAATACCAAATTCAGATTAGAGGTTACTTTTGGGGAGAGAAAAAAAGGAACGAGATTAAGGAGCAGTATACAGAGTACTTCAAGTCTGTAGTATCTTATTTTTTAAAAGTCTAAAACAAATATGCAAGAATGCAAAGATCAGATGTAGCTAGGTGGTAGGTATGCCAGGTGAATGTTCATTACATTATTCTCTATGTTTGCCTGTATAGATTCAAGGCAATTCACACTATCAAAAAGAATGCATGGTGGCTGTGGTGGAAGAAATCAAAGAGGGCCAAAGTGTATAAAGTGATGGGTTTCTGACTGGGCACGGTGGCTTACACCTGTAATCCCAGCACTTTGGGAGGCTGAGGCAGGTGGATCACTTAAGGTCAGGAGTTTGAGAACAGCCTGGCCAACATGATGAAATCCTGTCTCTACTGAAAATACAAAAAAAAAAAAAAAAAAATTAGCTGAATGTGGTGGTGCACACCTGTAACCTCAGTAACTTGGGAGGCTGAGACAGGAGAATCACTTGAGCCCAGGAGGCAGAGGTTGCAGTGAGCTGAAATTGCACCACTGCACTCCAGTCTGGGCGAAAGAGCGAGACTCTGTAGGAAAAAAAATAAAAAAGTGATGGGTTTCTTTCTCCTTCAATATCTCTTTCCCAGTCTCAAAGAAGTCACTGTCAGTAGTTTTTCGTGCATCCTTCGAACATTCTCCATGCAGATGCAAACATATATAGGTATTTTTATATTTCCTATTTGAAAAGTCATTTTAAAGAAGGGGAAATGTGCTTCTCTCTCTTGAGCAAGCCACATTTAAAGCCTCTACAGCCCATACGTTGCTTTGCCCATCCCAAAGCTGTGACCAAAGCATTGCTGCCCCCCAGGGGGAGAATAATCTATTTCAAAATGAGGCTCTTGTTTGTTTAATGTATAATCATTCTCTTGTTCATTCGGGTGATATTTATTGATTTCCTGCTATGAGCCAGTATTATGTTAGATGTAGATACTACAAGAAAAAAGACATATCTCAGTGTTCTTGGAACTTGGATTCTAGAGGAAGAAACAGAAGGGAACAAGCAAGTGCAGTACAGAGTGATGAATGCTGTTACAGAAGATATGACGGTGCTTTGGGGAGTGCACAGCAGGAGGCCCTGAGGGAGGGGAGTTGTAGGGGCTTCCTGAGAAAGAGTGATGAGAAGCATGAGTGAGGAAGGGTGAGCAGGAGCCGGCCTAGATAAAAGTCAGGAATGAGAATGGTCCCGAAAGACAGCAGGAACAGCGAATGGGAAAACCGGTAGTGGCAAGGAGCTATCTGTCCAGGAGCTGAGAGGCCAGGCTGGCCAGTGCTGGGGTGGACAGTCCTGGTGAGAATTTGGGCCTTTGTCCTCAGGGCAGACAGAAGCCAGCATCTCTAAGGCAAGGGCTTCTGTGAACAAAATTGTGTTTGTAAAAGCTACTCTGACTTAGGGCTGAAACTAAAGCCTTCTGCCAAGTTGAATCTATAAATATAAAACTCATAGTTGTGTTTAACTTGTATCTCTCTTTACTTCTTTCCTGTGGGTTCATGGCCCTCCATCTTCTGTCTTGCCACATACATCCCAGAATAAACCACTATCTAGAGTGAACACTATTACACACAATTGTGAACACAAATTTGAATGTGCGTGAGGAGAATGTGGGTACTCAGAAGTGGTGTTAACAGGGAACTCCCCTTGAAGTTTTGAAGGACATGAGTGCCCAGAAAGAAAGAGGCCATTGCCAGAAAAGGAAAGGATAAACACACCATCAACTTCTCAAGTCAGCATAAACCAGGCCCCTTTTTCAGGCCTGAAGGTGGCCTAACTCATCCACAGGAGTTGCCCAGTGAGGGTTGGACAGCCACTGGGGACAGTAATCAGGGAATCCCATCCACCTGTCCTGTGAGAGATAGCTGCCGGCTCCTGCAAGATGATACAAAGTCATTCTTCCCTTCCTCAGTATCTCACATCCCCTACCATGCTGTACTGCGGGGCTCCTCCCTGTGCCTGGAACCATCTCTAATCCAGTGCTCCTCCACCATGGCAGGCATCAGAGCCAGCGGAAGGGGAGCTTGTTAAAACATAGGTTGCTGGGCCTTACCCACAGAGTTCCTGATTTAGTAATCTCAGGTGAGGACCAAGAATTTGTGTTTCCAACAAGTTCCCAGATGTGAGATTGCCAGTCTGGAGGCCACAATTAGGAACCTAGAGGCCTATCAAATGTTGCCTCCTTTTTACACAACCCTCATTCCATTCACAAGGGGGAAACATCTGTCCCTGTCCCTGTCCCTGCAGCTGCCTCTTCCTCAGCTCAGGAATACCCAAAGTAAAAACTGTCTAAACCCAGCCCCTTACTCTTGTCCATGTGAGCCCTGCAAGGAGTTGAGGGTTGGGTTGGCAAGGAACTTGAGAAGTCCTCCTCTCCTCTCAGCAAATCCTGCCCAGGAAGGGAACTGGAAGAAATGTGGGACAGCACTCTTCCAGGCAAAGGCTTGGAGATAGGGGAGGTTGAGATGGATTCTCTCTCTCTCTCTCTGTGTGTGTGTGTGTATGCACTGTGTACATACACACACACACACAAACACAAAGAACTGGCTTCTTCCAGCTGAAAGAAACAAATAATCAAAGAAGGAAGATGATCAACCATGTTAGAATGATAATAATATCTGATGTTTGTTGAGCATTCCTATGTGCCAGGGTTTACATGTATTACTTTATTTTAAAATCTTCACAAAACCCTAGAGCAGTAGTCACTATTATTATCCTTATCTTAAAGACTCAGAACAGAGAGGTAAAGACTTTGCCAAGGTCACAGTGGAAGACATCAGTGCAGCTGCCTAAGATTATTTGGTGGAATCCATAGCGTGTCAAATACTTGTTTGAAAAATGAATTGGGGCACCAGGTCTGTTTTACCCATGAAAATATATCTTTTGTAAACCCATCCCCCATCCCCTGTTCTGGTGAAGCAGTGTGAAAATAAAAGGAAATGCTGTGGTCTGCATGTTACCTATGGAATTGAGTGTTTTTGCCGCAGAAGCCTGGTTTGTCTTCCTCCTCATTATAGCTGGCATTCCAGGAGTGACTGTGATATAAACGTGGTCTCTAGAATCTATCCTGACTTTTGGTTGTCTATTTCAGCCTGAAGAAATAATGTATTTTGAAACTGATAAAAGCATGGTAGAAGATCTAAGGAATAGGTACTGTGTTTTCCCTAATCTCTTGTTGGTTTACCTTTCAGTCTTCTGACCCACCCCATTCAAAATACCTGCTAGGTTAGCAGCAGAAGCATGAAAAGGGAGATTATAATATTTCCAGCTGGCCCAGTGGCTCACACCTATAATCCCAGTTTTCTGGGAAGCCAAGGTGGAAGGATCACTTGAGCCCGGGAGTTTGAGACCAGCAACATAGGGAGACCTCATCTCTACTAAAAACAAAAACAAAAACAAAAAAAATTAGCTGGGCATGATGGCATATACCTGTATATCTCAGTGACTAAGAGGGGAAAGATCACTTGGGCACAGGAATTTGAGGTTGCAATCAGGTATGATCACACAACATACCACTGCGTTTCAGCCTGGGCAACAGAGTGAGGCCTTGTGTAAAAAAGAAAAAAAAAAAAGTTCCATTGTACCACCTGGCTCTTGTTACATCCATGGAAAAGTGGCCCCTCTGCCATCCAGGGCATTCTTTGATGGGACAGACTAAGTTAACTCCGGAAACACTGTGGGCCCGCACTGGAAAGTTCTCAACATAGATGCCTGTTGAGCCTATAGTAATAATAATGCAATAGTCAACACTTCTGAAAAGGACATGAAGGTAAATGACCCGTAACTTGACCTCTGGTAAAAACATCCCAGTTAGGCCATAGAAACAGCAGTACTGCCACTGCTGGACACTTCCAGCCTCCCAAGCACTACACATAAGTGCCTGAGGAAGTCAGTCAGTCAAGCCCAGAGGGCCACAGGCTTTGCAGCAGGACTCACTCCCAGGCCATTGTGTGTCAGAGGCTTCTAGATCTGACTGTCTCCAGTGGCTCACACTCACATAGCAGGCTGGCATGGAAGCCACTACCAACAAAGCAACACACAGCATGACCAAAGCAACTTTGCCACTCCCTTTCTCACTAGCACACATCTCCTCACAGCCCCCCACCTGTCATTCTTACTCCTCATTTCCCAGTTCTGAACAAAAAAGGAAGAAATGCAACAGGGAAGTGGTTCCCACTGGTTTTCATTATAATTGCTTATAGAAACTATTTAAAAATACAGATGTCAGCGTCCCTGGATCAGTTTCTGGAGGTGAAACATTTTGATAAGGCCCTACAGGTGATTCTGATGCATAGCCACTATTGAGACCCTCTACAAACTCCAAACTACTTAGTTGCACTATGAACTCAGCTAAGAAGAGACCTCCAGCACCTTCTTCTGTAACACACACTGCAGTTAGAGAATCAGTGCCACACAGTCATCCTGCACAGGGAGGCTTTTCAGGAGAGCCCCATCAACTAACCCACACTGTGTCCCCTCTCTCTCCTCCCTGGCATATTCATCCCCAGACACTGTTCTAGGGCCTGGATATATATGGGTAAAAATCCCTGCCCTTCTGGAGCTTACATTCAAATAGGGGGAAGCTGATCATCAAACTTACCTGTCCAATGCCTTGTTTCCTCCCAACTCTGCTTGCTAAATTAACTCATGTAATAATCCCATCCCTGCTAACATCATCCCAGACCAGATGTCTGGATTTTCATAAGGGCAGTTTCTTGGAAACAAAATGTCCAAGTCAAAGTCTTGAAAAGTAGGAATGTCAACCCAGTAATCAGATGGTAGGTGTTGTTAAATCACACCCAGTAGGCAGCTGCCTACACACGGGTGACTGGAAGAGAGATGTGCCTTGGAGAGTTAATTGCCTGCTATCCCCAAGAGGCTTCTTGTCTTCCCAAGCCAAGTGAGAGCCTGCCTCTCCCCAACTTCATTAATGTGAATGATGGCAGACACCTCTAGCTATAAAGGTCTGGTTTCCTCCTAAGTCCAAAAAGTATCATTCTCATACTTGAATAAAAGTCACAGGCCAGGCATGGTGGGATTACACCTGTAATCCCAGCACTTTGGAAGGCCGAGGAAGGCAGATCACCTGAGGTCAGGAGTTCGAGACCAGCCTGGCCAACATGGTGAAACCCCATCTCTACTAAAAATACAAAAATTAGCCAGCTGTGGTGGCAGGTGCCTGTAATCCCAGCTACTCGGGAGGCTGAGGCAGGAGAATCGCTTGAACCCGGGAGGCAGAGGTTTCAGTGAGCCAAGATCTCACCATTGCACTCTAGCCTGGGGGACAAGAGTGAGACTTTATCTTAAAGAAAAAAAAGTCACAAAACTCTTATTACATTTACTAAATGAGTTATAACTTGTCATAAAATTACCTTTGGATTCTTACCTTAGGATCGAAAGGACTCTGACGAGTAAAGTGATGGAATGGCGACCTAAACACCCAACACATTGGAATCGACAATGTACTTTTATTTTGCGACAAATCCTTCCTAAGCTGGAATTTGGCATAGGAAGCTTTGTTTCATCTGAAGGAGATAATGAATTTGAAAGAATACTACAATTTTATTGGGTTTGTATATGACTTAATGCATTAGTGACATTTGTTTTATCTATGTTGTTAATTGCTAAATAATAGCAGTCTTAAATATTTCTGAAATGCCTTGTATCTTGATCCTTAAAGATAGATGCTGTAGCATTAAAATACACTTACTGAAGAATCAATATTGTTAAAATGTCCATACTACCCAAAGCAATCTACAGATTCAATGCAATCCTTATTAAAATACTAATGACATTCTTCACAGAAATAGAAAAAACAATCCTAAAATGTATGTGGAACCACAAAAGACCCAGAATAGTCAAAGCTATCCTAAGCAAAAAAAAAAAAAAACACAAAACTGCAGGACTCACATTACCTGACTTCAAATTATACTATAGAGCTATAGTAACCAAAATAGCATGGTACTGGCATTAAAACGTAGACCAATGGAACAGAATAGAGAACCCAGAAACAAATCCACACACCTAAGTGAACTCATTTTCAGCAAAGGCACCAAGAACATACATTGGGGAAAAGACAGTCTCTTCAATAAATGATGCTGGGAAAACTGCATATTCATTTATGCAGAAGAATGAAACTAGGCCCTCATATCTCACCTTATGCAAAATCACATCAAGCTGGACTAAAGAGTTAATTTAAGGCCTCAAACTATGAACTTGCTACAAGAAAACATTGGGGAAAGCCTCCAGGACATTGGTCTGAGCAAAAATTTCTCTGTGAGCATAGGCAACCAAAGAAAAAATGGACAAATGGGATCACATCTAGTTAAAAAGCTTCTACACAACAAAGGAAGCAATCAACAAAGTGAAAAGATTGAGAGAAAATATTCAGAAACTACCAATCTGACACGGGATTAATAACCAGAATATATGAAGGGTCCAAACAACTATAAGGAAAAAAAAAAATCTGATTTTTAAAATAAATGGGCAAAAGGCTTGAATAGACATTTCTCAAAAGAAGACATACAAATGACAAACAGGCATATGAAAAGGTGCTCAACATCATTGATCATCAGAGAAATGCAAATCAAAACTAAATGAGGTATCATCTCACCCCAATTAAAATGACTTTTATTCAAAAGACAGACAATAACAAATTCTGGAGGGGATGTGGAGAAAAGGAAACCTTCATACACTGTTAGTGGGAATGTAAAATTAGTACAACCACTATCGAGAATAGTTTAAAGATTCCTCAAAAAACTAAAAATAGAGCTACCACAGGATCTAGCAATCCCACTGCTGGGTATATACCCAAAAGAAAGGACATGAGTATATTGAAGACATGCCTGCACTCCCATGTTTGTTGCAGCACTGTTCACAAGAGCCAAGATTTGCAAGCAACCTAAGTCTCCATCGATAGATGAATGGATAAGGAAAATGTGGTGAATATACACAATAGAGTACTGTTCAGCCATAGAAAGAATGAGATCCTGTCATTTGCATCAACATGGATGCAACCGGAGGTCATTATGTTAAGTGAAATTAGGCACAGGAAGACAAACATCACATGTTCTCACTTATTTGTAGGATCTAAAAATCGAAACAATTGAACTCATGGAGATAGGGAGTAGAAGCTTACCAGAGGCTGGGAGGGGGAGTGGGGGGTTCGGAGGGAGGTGGGGAATGGGTAATGGATACAAATAGAAAGAATGAATAAGACCTAGTATTTGATAGCACAACAGGGTAACTATAGTCAATCATAATTTAATTGCACACTTAAAAATAACTAAAAGAGTATAACTGAATTGTTTATAACACAAAGGATAAATGCTTGGGGGAATGGATAGCCCGTTTTCCATGATGTGACTATTATGCATTGCATCATTGCATGCCCATGTCAAAATATCTTCTCATGTACCATATATATATATATATATATATACACTATGCACCCACAAAAATTAAAAATTTAAAAAATGCATTTACTTATAAACCAAAAGACTTCAAATGTATTGAAGAATTATTACTAGGACCGTATTGCATGGCATTAACTTGGAAACAGTTATATGTTTTATGATGTATAAATTACAGGTTTTGCAAAGAGATGTCCAAAAGGAAACCACTTGCAACCAAAAAACTAAAAAAAAAAAAAACTCTAGTAATAAATCAATTCCCTGTTATTGGTTCTGGGCAAGAGGACTCCAGGCAAGCTTCAGTATCTTCTACATGTGAATTACAGTGGTCCCTTGGTATCATTAGGAGATTTATCTCAGGACCCCCCCAAATACCACAATCCAGAGATGCTCAAATCCCTTATATAAAATGCCATAGTCTTTGCATATAATCTATGTACATCCTCCTGTATACTTCAAGTCACCTCTAGATTACTGATAATACCTGATACAATAGTTAGGTATTATAAGTAATAATTATAAATAGTTACACTATATCATTTTCTATTTGTTTTTTATTGTTGTTTTGTTTGTTTTGCGATGAGGTCTCAGTCTGTCACCCAGGCTGGAGTATAGTGGTGTCATCATAGTTCACTGTAGCCTCAAACTCCAGTGCTCAAGCAGTCTTCCTGCTTCAGCCTTCTGAGTAGCTGGGGCTATGGTACTTGCCACTATGCCTGGCTAATTTTTAAAATATTTTTGTAAAGGTGGGGTTCCACTATATTGCCCAGACTGGTCTTGAACCGCTGGGCTCAAATGATCCTCCAGCCTTAGCCTCCTAAAGAGCTGGGATTACAGGATGAGCCACTGTGCCCAGCCTGCTATATTTTATTTTTTATTTTTTCTGGGTATTTTCAATCTGTGGTTGGTTGAATCCTCAAATGCGAAACCCATGGATATGAAGGGCCTATTGCACTTCTAAATTTATACATTCAGTCAGGCCACTGACATCTTTTTGGATGGTAAAAAGACATCTCAAACTCAGCAAGTCCATAAACAAACATGGTGGGCATCTAGTATATTGTTAGGGTCCTCCTTTCCTTCTACTCTACCCCAAGCTCTGGGTATCCTTTCACCTCTTCTTCCCTATAAACTGGCCCAGTGGGTTTTTTAAAACCTCAGCCTCCCAAGAGATAGACTCCATCCCCTTACCATGCAATAGACTAGAGGGTGTCTGCTAGGGAACTCTCTGAGATGAAGTAAGGAATCTATTGGGAGTTGAGTACTTAGTTGGGAAGGGAGGGATCTACAGGCACTATTCACTCATGAATGGGGGGCAGTTGTTTTTGCTTTGCTTTGCTTTATTTTAAAGCTTATAAACAATGGAAATTTGTTTCTCATGGATCTGGAAGCTGGGAATTCCAAGATCAAAGTGCTAGCAGACCTCAGAAATAATATCACACATCTACAGCCATCTGATCTTTGACAAACCTGACAAAAACAAGAAATGGGGAAAGGATTCCCTATTTAATAAATGGTGCTGGGAAAATTGGCTACCATAAGTAGAAAGCTGAAACTGGATCCTTTCCTTACTCCTTATACGAAAATTAATTCAAGATGGATTAGAGACTTAAATGTTAGACATAAAACCATAAAAACCCTAGAAGAAAACCTAGGTAATACCATTCAGGACATAGGCATGGGCAAGGACTTCATGTCTAAAACACCAAAAGCAACGGCAACAAAAGCCAAAATTGACAAATGGGATCTAATAAAACTAAAGAGCTTCTGCACAGCAAAAGAAACTATCATCAGTTTGAACATCAGAATGAACAGGCAACCTACAAAATGGGAGAAAATTTTTGCAATCTACTCATCTGACAAAGGGCTAATATCCAGAACCTATAAAGAACTCAATAAAATGTACAAGAAAAAAACAAACAACCCTGTCAAAAAGTGGGCAAAGGATATGAACAGACACTTCTCAAAAGAAGACATTCATACAGCCAACAGACACATGAAAAAATGCTCATCATTACTGGCCATCAGAGAAATGCAAATCAAAACCACAATGAGATACCATCTCACACCAGTTAGAATGGCCATCATTAAAAAATCAGGAAACAACAGGTGCTGGAGAGGATGTGGAGAAATAGGAACACTTTTACACTGTTGGTGGGACTGTAAACTAGTTCAACCATTGTGGAAAACAGTGTGGGGATTCCTCAAGGATCTAGAACTAGAAATACCATATGACCCAGCCATCCCATTACTGAGGATATACCCAAAGCATTATAAGTCATGCTGCTATAAAGACACATGCACACGTATGTTTATTGCGGCACTATTCACAATAGCAAAGACTTGGAATCAACCCACATGTCCATCAGTGACAGACTGGATTAAGAAAATGTGACACATATACACCATGGAATACTATGCAGCCATAAAAAAGGATGAGTTTGTGTCCTTTGTAGGGACATGGATGCAGCTGGAAACCATCATTCTCAGCAAACTATTGCAAGAACAGAAAACCAAACACCGCATGTTCTCACTCATAGGTGGGAATTGAACAATGAGATCACTTGGACACAGGAAAGGGAGCATCACACACCGGGTCCTATTGTGGGGAGGGGATAGTGGGGAGGGATAGCATTAGGAGATATACCTAATGTAAATGATGAATTAATGGGTGCAGCACACCAACATGGCACATGTATACATATGTAACAAACCTGCATGTTGTATACATGTACCCTAGAACTTAAAGTATAATAAAAAAACAAACAAACAAAAAAATTGACAAAGAAAAAAAAGTGCTAGCAGAAAAGGGGCTCCTGTACATATAATACACCTTCTTGCTGTTTCCTCATATGGTAAAAGAAGCAAGGCAGGTTTTGCTTTGTTTTTAGTAGAATTAGGGGATAAACAGATAACAAAGCAGAAATATAAGCCAAGGTTTAAAATGTGGAGTACCTATGTAAAATAATCAATTTAGTAATACATAGTCTACAATAATAAAACTGGACTACACCCTGCAGCCCATGCTCAAATCCTAGTTTAACTACTTAGTAGCTTTGACCTAGGGCAAGTGACCGAATCTCTCTATACACTCTACTACATTAGAAAACAGGAATTTTTTAAAAAGTTATCTATTCTGTCATTGTTTTGAGGATTATGTGAGTTAATAATTACCATAGCACCCAACACCTATTAAGTATTTAGTAAATGCTATCTATTTTTTTTCTTCTATGTGCCAGGCGTTGTGCTGGGCACTGGAGTTATAGCAGTACACAGGACAGATAACAGTCTTGTACATCTGCAGAGATTATGGGTTAGTTAGAGAGAGACCAGAAAACAGGTAACTGCAATATATTTTATTAAATAAGCTCAGGGAAGGACAGTGTGCTACACAACCACATGGGAAGAGCATGTGAACAGATTTAAGGATCAGGAAAATCCTCCTGAGCTAAGCAATTACAGTGTGAAAGAATGGTTGTCATCTATGCATTATTAAATAGGTAATTTTCCATAGGACCATGTTCCACAATCCTTTAATCCCATCATGTAGTAGTCGCCTAGTAAACATAAGCTGAATCGATGTTGAATAAATTGTTCTGAAATTCTCACTCAAATCCCCCATAAGTAGAATCAAGTAATTTTCTCACCAGCAGTTTGCTGTCTAGAAAGTTTGTGGAATGTTACCTGTGCAGGCTTTGGACTCAGACCTGGTGGTGCTTCTCTCTATCTGTAAAGTAAGGATTATAATAATACCTACCTCATAGGGTTGTTTGAGAATTAAATATGTATGTGAAGCATTTAACTGTACCTAGAACACAGTTTAGCACCCACAGACAACTATGATAGTATTTTATGAGTACTATTTCTTTGAGGTTTTTGTGATCTTTTTGCATACAGTAATTCCAGATTACCCAGTTGTAATGTGGGTTTATGTGCTGTTCTGTCTTTGATCCAGGTCACGGGATTTCCCATCCAGATGCCATACACTGATGTACAGTCAATTATTGATGCTGTTTATCAAACTGGAATCCACTCTGCTGAATTTCCCCAGACAGAGTTTGCTTTAGCTGTATACATTCACCCATACCCAAACAACATATTATCTGTGTGGGTCTATTTGGCTTCCTTAGTTCCACATCAATGAAAAGGAAGCAGAGCAAAGTAAAAGATTGTACTATAGGCTTTTAGTACCAACAAAAACTTTTCTGGTACCTTGAGATTTTGCTGTTTATTCTCAAGTCCAGCTAAGTGCTGGGCCCAATTTTTTATTCACTTACAGAGTTGGGCACTATGGAGACTCGCATCCCTGAGTGAGTCTTTGAGGAGGAGTCTAGATGAACTTCTCACCAGAGACCTCTCCAGGTAGGACCTTTGGATAGTCTGGCTGTCTTGGGTCACTGTCTGCAGTAGGTCTTATTCTGGGAAAGAAGCAATTTTGGCCTCTTCTCCTAAGGCCAATGTTTCTCAAATTGTAGAATTCACACCATCTCCATTTGAGTCATCTGGAGAGCCTTGTTGAAAATGCAGATTACTAGATCCCACTCAAGACCGACTGAATCAGCACCTCTGGGAGTGAAGCTACAGAACCTGCATTATTTTCAACAAGCTCCCCAGATAATTCTGATGCACCGTTATGAGGGAGAGCCTAGCCTTATAGAATGTTGTCAGTACTAAACTAAGGCTGGTACGTTTGATGCTGGGTCTGATACAATTCAAGATGGAAGCTGCTCAAGTGGAAAACTAAAGTCATTACCATGTTGGGCTGATGTTGGCTTCTAGAAGCTTCTCAAAAGTTTGCACTTGGGATGCTACTGACATGTAATTCTTACAGCTCCAAGTATTTGGAAGGAACTCCCAGGAAACTCTAATCTAATTTCTCCCAATTCTATGAGGGAGGAAATGGTCTTGACAAATCTCAGGACTCCTTTTTTCCTTAGTGAGCAGCCCCCAACTCTGCCTCTGGCACTTTTGCTGCCTTGCTTTCTTAGTAGTGGCTTATCTAGATCCTAAGAGCCCCTCAAGAAAGACTGGACAGGTCTAAGTAGGAAGCACTATACTTTCTTCTAGTTGATTGTTTTGTCCTTCATTAAAAGAAATGTGTTTATATAAATTTCCTTACATATGACAAAACAACTTGTCAAAAAGAAATAATCAAGGAATATGGATTTCCAAAGGTCGACCAGAGCAGCTTTGTATGAGGTAAAGATAAGAGAACATTCACCTCTCCCATTGCAGAACCACTGAGGTTTCTTGGTTCACTCCCACAAGCAGAGAGCAGAGACCCCAAATTTATCTGCAGGGAATACCCAATCTATATCCGTTTCCTAAATGTGCATGGGCTGGTGCCAGAAAAGGCCTCACTTATTTGTGCTGATGTTAGTCTTGGACCAAGCTTGAGATTACTAGAAGAGGCAAAGTAGGGACATGGGTGAAGGAATGTTTTTTTCTCCCAGGTTAAAACCTAACTGTATGTATCTTGTGGCATGCATAAGAAAACTGATCAGAATTTTTACTTTTATTTGAATGTTTTTGTTTAAATTTAATGTGAAGTTTTATTATTAAACAAGTCCCCCACTTTGATTGATTTAGCACAAAATGATGCTGATGGAAGGATGAGGATGCCAAAGACAGGCTGAATTCATACAACTCATTTCTGTACAGCTTTGAATATTTACATAGCTATTTTATTAGTTGTTCATGGTTTTTAGAATTGATAGGCTGCTGCAAGTGTTCATAGGAAAGCATGGAGGACCTTTCTATATTGTATCCTTTTTACATGTGTGTTACTTTTTCAATTAAATTTTTTCCTGAAAATCATGAAATCATCTGTAATGAATCTTTTTTTCATTAAAACGTTTCAAAATACATGATTTTAAGTGGAATGTATAATTTCAAAGTTCTTTATATCATTCCATAACTAACTACAGGGCATCTGTTACATGCCAGATACTGTGTATTATCTATTTAATAATGTGCTGGAGCACAGTGATGAAAAGACAGAGACTCTACAGGTGTGAGGCTGACATGTTTAAAGAAGAAACAAACCACAGCAAGTAAGTGAGAAGACTTCAGGGTGTGATGAGTGCTCTAAAGGAAACAAACAGGATAGGATGATAGAGAAGGACTTTGGTGGGGATGAAGGGTGTAAGCAGAGCAGTCAGGGAAGGCCTAAGGAGGTAACATTTAAGCTGATATTTTTTAAATGATTTAACATTAGAATTGCATTCAGTTGCATGTAACAGAAACCTAACCATAGTAGCTTAACCAAACAGGGATTATTTTTCACATATCTGCAAGTCCAGAGGAGGCAGTCCAAGTTTGGTGCAAGAGGCCTACTAACTTCATCCAATTGCTTTGCCATCTCTAAAGAGACTTCTATTTTCTAGCCCAGTGGCTTTCAAATTTCAGCAGGTATAAAAATCACCTGAAGGGCTTGTTGAAACACAGATTGCTGGGCCCCACCCCCAGGATTTCTGATTCAGTGGGTCTAGGGTGATGTCTGATAATTTGCATGTGTAAGTTCCCTGGTGATGCTAAGACGGCTGATCTGGGGAGCACACTTTGAGAACCTCAGTTCTAGCTTCACAACCATTTTCATGGCTTAAAAATGCAGAAAAGGAAGGGGAAGACAGAGGATGCCAACTGGTTCCATTCTTTTAAGAAAGCTTACCAAGAAGCCATGCCAGTAACTTCTACTTACATCCCTTTGGCCAGAACTGTATCACTCCTAGTCATAAGGGAGCCTGGGAGATCAAGTATTTTAAATGCACATATTGCTCTCCCAACTAAAGTCAGTATCCTATTGGTAAGGAAGAAGGAGAGGGTGGCTATTGGGTAGGCAAATCACAGAGTCTGCCACAGATGAGAGGAAGCCAGTCATGCAAAGACCGGTGGCAAAACGCATTTGAGGTAGAGGGAACTGTGACTGTGAAGTCCTTCAGTCCAGAAAGAGACACCTGGGGAGGGGAGAGTAGTAGCACATAAGTCTGGAGAGGTAGATAGGACCAGATCACGTAGGTCTTGGTAAAGAGTTTGGATTTTATTTACAGTGCAATAGGAAATCATTGAAAAGTTTTAAGCAACTGAATAAAATAATATTTTTCTTTTTTATATTTGAAATTACTTTAAAAACTATTTTTTACAGATACTCATTATTTTATATAAGTGCATAAATGTCATGTTTTTTGAAATGCAGGTTTTATTTTTCTTTCCTGGTTTTCACTTGGGTCCCTGTCCACTGCTCTTCTCTCCCCTACCCACATTGTTCACTTCTTCTACCTTCTTAGCAACCATGTTGTATGTATCCTTTCACTTCACCAACATTCTCAAATATTCATATGCCAATACACACACATATGCACATATATGCATCTGTCTTAGAAAAATGAGATGACACAATGTATGTTTTTCTGTATATTGCTTTTTTCCTTCAAAAACAATACAACCCCTCCAAGTGAACTATTCATGTTTCCTAAAGGATGCATAACATTCTACAGTGTGGGCGGGACCACTGCATACACTTAAGGAGGTTATGCACCACATGACTCAAAAGTTTATGTGCACAGACCCCTAGAGTTGTGTAGTATGTAGAAACCTTGGTTGTAAATGTTATTTATTATAGCTTTTTCAACCATTCTCCTACTGATGGGAATTTCTTTTGGTCCACTTGGTTGACATGTTTATTTTTCCTATATCCTTGCTACTTTTGTGTCTACGAGTTCTATTACTGAAAGAGGAGTGTGAAGTTGCCAACTGTAATTATGATTTTCTCCATTTCTTTTTTTTGTTTTTTTTGTTTTTTGAGGAGTCTCACTCTGCCGCTCAGGCTGGACTTCAGTGGCACAATCTCAACTCACTGCAACCTCCACCTCCCAGGTTTAAGCAATTCTCCTGCCTCAGCCTCCTAAGTAGCTGGGATTACAGGCATTTGCCACAATGCCTGGCTGATTTTTGTACTTTTAGTAGAGATGAGGTTTTGCCATGTTGGCCAGGAAGTTTATTTCTTCTTTCAGTTTTGTTAGTTTTTGTTTCATGTATTTTAAGTTCTATTGTTAGATGGACACACATTTAGGATTTATGTCTCCTTAATGAATTTTTATCATTACACAATATCCCTCTTTAGTCTTAGTAATTTTCTTTGCTCTGAAGTCTGTTTTGTCTGATGTTAATGTAGCTACTCCAGCTTTCTTTTGATTAGGGTTTATGTGTTATATATATTTTCATTTTTTATTTTTAACATACCTATATAACATTTGAAATGAGTTTCTTGTAGACAGCATATACCTGAGTTATGGGGTTTTTTTGTTTGTTTTTTGAGATGGAGTCTCGCTCTGTCGCCAGGCTGGAGTGCAGTGGTGCAATTTCAGCTCACTGCAACCTCCGACTCCTGGGTTCAAGCGATTCTCCTGCCTCAGCCTCCCGAGTACCTGGGATTACTGGTGTGCACCACCACGCCCAGCTAATTGTTTGTATTTTTAGTAGAGATTGGGTTTCACCATGTTGGCCAGGATGGTCTCAATCTCCCAACATCATGATCCGCCCACCTCGGCCTCCCAAAGTGTTAGGAGTACAGGCGTGAGCTACCGCACCCGGACTATGGTATTTTTTATACCCTCTAATAATCTCTTTTTTAATTGGTGTGTTTACACTTAATGTAATTATTGGTATGTTTGGACTTAGATCTATCATTTCATTATTTGCATTTCATTTGCTGTTTCAGTTCCACTGTTTCCTCTTTCCTGCTTTCTCAGGTTATTTGAACATTTCTTAGTATTTCATTTTAATGTATCTATTATATTTTTGACTATGTGTTTTTGTATATATATTTTTAAGTTTTTCTAGGGATTATCCTAATACACATTTAACTTTTCACAGCCTACACAGAATCTACTTTTTACACTTTTAAGTGGAATGTAGAAATCTTACCACATACTCTTCTGTTCTTCTGCTTTTATGGTATAATTGTCTAATATATTGTATCTGTTGAAGTATATGCTGAAAACACTAGAAGACAATGTTCACATTTTTGCTTTTAACCATCAAATGTATTTTAAAGAACTCAGTGGAAAAGAATGTTTACCCAGACATTTATCACTCTGTTGTTCTTCCTTCATTCCTGATGTGCCAAGTTTCCTTCTGGTATTATTTCCCTTCTGTTTAAAAAATGTCCTTTCGCAATTCTTTTAGAGCAGCTTTACTGACAACAAATCTTTGTTTTCTTTCATCTGCGAATGTCTTTAATTTCATTTCCGAATGATATTTTTGCAGGATATAGAATTCTGGGCCTGACAGTTCTTTTCTCTCAGGACCTAAAAAAAATTTCAACCTTTATTTTAGATTAAGGGGGTATATGTGTAGGTTTGTTACATGGATATATTGAATGATGCTGAGGTTTGAGATATGAATGAGCCCATCACTCAGGAAGTGAGGATAGTAATCAACAGTTTTTCAATCTTTCCCCCTTCTCTCCCTCCCTGCTGTAGTAGTACCCAGTGTCTATTGTTGCCATCTTTATGTCCATGAGTACCCAATGTTTTGCTCCCACTTGCGAGAATATGTGATATTTTATTTTCTGTTCCTGCATTAATTCACTTAGGATAATGGTCTCCAGCTGCAACCATATTGCTGCAGAGGACATGATTTCCTTCTTTGTTGTAGCACCTCAGCATTTAAAAAATTTTGTTCTACTTCTCTCTGGTCCTCTTGGTTTCTGGTGAGAGACCCATCATACGTTGAATTCTTCCCCTATAATGTTTTGTTTCTCTCTGGTTGTTTACAATTTTTCTTTTTCTCCAGTTTTTAGCAGGTTTTTGTGTGTGTGTTTTTGTTTTTGAGACAGAGTCTTGCTCTGTCACCCAGGATGGAGTGCAATGGCTTAATCTAGGCTCACTGCAACCTCCACCTCCTAGGTTCCAGCAATTCTCCTGCCTCAGCCTCCCAAGTAGATGGGATAACACGTGAGCCTCAGCATGCCCAGCTAATTTTTGTATTTTTAGTAGAGATGGGGTTTCACCATGCTGTCCAGGCTGGTCTCAAACTCCTGGCCTCAAGTGATCCACCTGCCTTGGCCTCCCAAAGTGCTGGGACTACAGGTGTGAGCAACTGCGCCCAGCCTAGTTTTTAGCAGTTTTATCATGTATGTGGGTATAGATTTCTTTGAGCTTATCCTTGTTAGCATCAATCACCTGAGTTTCTGAATGTGTAAGTTTTTGTCTTTTCTCAAATTAGAGGAATTTTCAGGCATTATTCTCCTAAATATTTCTGTACCATATTCTTTCTCCTTTCCTTCAGAGACTCCAATGACATAAGCATTAGACCACTGGGTACTATCACACAGGTCTCCAAGTCTCTGCTCATTTGCTTCCATCTTTTTATTCAGATTTTACTATTTTTATTGATCTACCTTGAAGTTCACTGACTACTCTGACATCTCCATTCTCCTAATGAGCCCATCCAGTGAGTGTTTTTAAGTTTTGTGGTTTTTTCTATCTTTTTAGTTATAAATTTTCCATCTAATTCTTCTTTATGTATTCTCTTTATTTGCTGAAACTTCCTATCTTTCCATTCATTTCAAGGAAGTTTTCTCTTCTTGGAGCATTACTATAATAGCTATTTTAAAGTCTTGTCAAATAATTCTCTGTCATCTTAGTGTTGGTGTCTGTTGATTGTCTCTTCTATGAGAATTGAGATTTGTTTTTGTTCTTCGTAGGCTGAGTAATTTGGGTTGCATCCAGGGCAATTTGAATATGCTATATGTTAGGAGATTTGTGTCTTACTTAAATCTTTTGGAGAGTATTGATGTTTTTTGTTGTACCCAGGAATCAATCTGGTTGACTTCAGGCTGCAAGTTCTGGCTAGCCTTCTGTGGGTTGTGGTTTCGATGTCAGGTCCATTTTCAAAGTCTTTCAGTGCTACTCAGATCTGTCACATGTGTGTGCTGCTTAGTGGCCAGCCAGTGCTCTGAGCAGTTCTCAGAGTTTTTAGTCTTTTCAGAGTGGATCTATGTATGCACAACTCAGAGGTAAGCCCAGTTGTTCATAAGCACTTTGTGGGATCATTTTCCAAAGCTGCTCCTCCCTCTCCACAGTCTCCCCAGTACTTTTCAGTTTCCTGGGCCTCCCTTTTTCAGTTCTCCAGCCATAAAGTTGTGGTTTTTAGTTACATCTCTTTGCCCACACTTCCCATTATTGTACCTCCATCCAGAGTAAGGCAGTAGGAAGACAAAGGAAAACAAACAACCACAGCTGTTCTGATCAGATAAGAGGCTTTCCTTTCCTAAGTTCTAGGCACCTGTGGGCCCCTATGACCACTGTTGTGGCTACCACCAATCTGCTGAAGATTGCCTGGGGGCTACAGCAGGAGAGAGAGGAAAGAGAGAGAGAGAGAGAGAGAGAAAGAAACAAAGAACGAATGAACAAATGGGAATTGCCTCACTCTGAGCATTAGGAGATTCCTTTGCTGTTCCTCATAACAAAAGGGAATCTCCTAGGGCTCTCTCTTTCTGTGCCCTGGTGCCCATTTCTAGATTTCTGGCTTCCTGAATCCAGGCTGGGGGATCCTGGAGGAAGAAGGGGTAACTCACCACCAGTTTGGTGATATTTCAAATTAAGGTATTCTTACCCAGTTGCCTGCTACTATTTACTTTACATTGTCTTCAAATAGTTGCTCATGCAGTCTGTCCAGATTTTATAGTTACATTCAGTGGGAGAGACAGGCTGAAGCTGGCTTAATCCATTCTGTTAGCGTTCTCCAGAGAAACAGAACCTACAGAATGTGCATGTGCATATGTGTGTATTTACCTATCTATCTACATATGTGTGTATATGTGTATATGCATATACACAGAGAGATATAGACATATAAACTAAGGAATTATATCTATATCTTACATGATCATAAAGGCTGAGGAGTCCCAAGATCTGCTGTCAGGAGCTAGAGACCAGAAGAGTTGACAGGTAGTTCCAGTCTGAAAACCCATAGGCTCAAGATGCAAGAAGAGCTGATGTTTCAGTTTGAGTCTGAAGGCCAGGAAAGACCTATGTCCCAGCTCAAATAAGTTGGGCAGCAGGAATTCTCTCTTCCTCAACAAAGGGTCAACCTTTTTATTCTTTTCAGGCCTTAAACTGATTGGCTGAGGACCACTCACATTAGGGAGGGCAATCCACTTTACTTACTCTATGATTCAAATGTTAATCACATCCAAAAACACCCTCGCAAACACACCCAGAATAATATTTGACCAAATATCTGGCACCCAATCTTGGCCCAATCCAGTTGACACATAAAATTAACTATCGCATTCATCTTATCCAGAAATAGAATCTTACATAGCATTTTAAGATTTGGAATATTTTTTGTAAATTACAGATTACAAATATCTGTAGATTACAAATACCTGAAACAAATTTTTTATAAAGTAGACTTAAAAACTATGCTTAACATTCTTCAACATGCTAAAACAGTTTGGAAATGTGATCTAGGAACTCTTGACTATCAAGCTCAGATGTGATTTATCTTTTTATGACCACTCCAACTACTAGGTGATGAATATTTTCAAGAAGGACAGGAGTAGTTGCAATAAGACCAGTGAAGAGCCTACTGTACAAGTCCAACTGAGAGATGGTAGATATGAATAGCAGTCGCAGTGAGTTGAATACTACAAATAGCCACAAATCAAGAAACGAGAACCAGAGCCCAGGGCTTTTGGCTCCCAGGCCTTTGCATCCAGTAGAATATGATGCTGCCATTAAAAGGAATCCTGGATGTCCTGTTATGGAAAGTTCACCAGAATATTCTGCATGACAAAATCTAGGTACACAATGGAGCATGTGACACACTACCATTTGTACACAAAATGAGGCAAGGGAGTTATATATATATATATGCATGGTTATAAATACCTGGATATCCCTGGAAGGCTACAAAAGAGTAATGGTGTCGCCTCTGGAAAAAACTGGGACCAGGGGAGGGAAAGAGACTTGCTAGTCAATGTATACAGTATTCTATGGCTTGAAATCTACCTTTTTCATGCATTCATTTAAAAAACTTAAAACAATTAAAAATCAGTGCTTTTCCACTGTCTAAAGTTCCTTGAGTTACAGAAGCTTTCCAGAGAATCTTGTCCCGCCTCATGTCTTGTCAAATCTACCTGTGCCATATGCTGCAGTCACAATAGACTCTGCAGTTTCCCTATTCTGCCCTTTATATAGATGTTCTGCCTTTTTACTTCCATTCTTTCATACCGTTGGTAATCAGTGCTTCCTTGACTTAGAACATCTTTCCTATCTCTTCACTTCAGACATACGGTGGCCTCTATTTTCATTCCAAACATGCCTTCACTTTAGAGTCTTTGCATGTACTGTTCCCTCAGCCTGATATGTGCCTACTGCCTCACTTCCCCTTTAGAGTCTTTTTTTTTTTTGACTGGTAATAGAATTTATTCAAATGTGCCTTAATATAGGCGCTGGGGCTTGCCCATGGTGCTCTTGATATATAAGGCCCGGACATTCTGCCTGTTTTTCTTGAGCAATGACACCAAGAAGTTGACAGCCAGGTGAATGTTATACACAAGCTCATAATCTGTCATCTTCACATGACCAACAGCTACAGCCAGACATAACACCTTCTTCATTTGGAACTTGATTGTGGACTTCACCTCATCCACTTTGGCCACCATGTTTTCGTTGTGTGTGAGCAGGGAAGGGAACTTTCCTGTCTTATTTAGGCCTGGGCCGAGGATTCGTGGAATCTGCTTGATCAGAGACTCTGAGGCCAAAAACGCATCATACTTCTTGGCCAATTTCTTGACCAGTTTTTTATTCTTGTTGAGTTTTTTCAGCGCCTCGATGTCCATATGGGGGATATCCACGGCCTTGGCCTCGTCACAGTGCTGCTGGTCCCCCAGGACACACACAGAGAACTTGGGGCGGGGAGTGGACTTAAGCCTGACGGTGCCCGAGAAGCGCTTGTCCTTCTGAGGGTCATAGTTCTTCAGGCTGATCTGCAACTCCACTGTCTCCAGGAACTTGCGGCGCTTGCGCTGGTTCCCGTGCAGGACTTCCCGCACCGCCTTGTACAGGGTGTCGCGAGAGACTTTGCTGCTCATGGCTTCTCACACCGCGCTAACCGGAAAAAGCTAGAGTCTTTGCATGTACCGTTCCCTCAGCCTGATATGTGCCTACTCCCTCACTTCCCTCAGGCCTTTGCATGCCTTACCTTATCATGAAACAAAGTCCACCCATGGCCACTTTCTTTTTTTTTTTTTTTTTTTTTGAGACAGAGTCTGACGCTGTCACCCAGGCTGGAGTACAGTGGTGCGATCTCAGCTCACTGCAACCTCTGCCTCCTGGGCTCAAGCGATTCTTCTGCCTCAGCCTCCTGAGTAGCTGGGATTATAGGTGCCCACCACCACACTTGGCTAATATTTGTATTTTTAGTAGAGACGGGGTTTCACCATATTGGCCAGCTTGGTCTCGAACTCCTGACCTTAGGTAATCTGGCCTCAGCCTCCCAAAGTGATGGGATTATAGGCGTGAGCCACCACACTCAGGCCACCCAAGGTCACTTTCTAGCCTTTTTTTCTGTTTTTCTCCACATCACTCGTCACCATGTGATATGTTTTTTGTTGTTGTTCATTCTCTCTTCCTAGTGGAATAAAAACTCTATGAGAGCAGAGACTTTATTTAGGAGTTAAGTAAATACCTTATTGTGTCCACCTTGCTCTAAAGGAATTAAAGAAATCATAATAAGCCCGAACTTTGCATTTTAAGGATTTACAATCTAAGACACACTAAGGCAAAATAGATGTGTAAAATGAACATTAATCCATAAAAGGAAATGGATATTGAAGTCTTCTCATCACAAGGCAAGTCCAGAAAATAATAATGATTTCTGAACAAATATATCCCAGTGAACAATATTTTCAAAGTAGAAACCATAAATACAATCTACTTCTTGTACTAACGATTATAGTCTGTGCCCCATTTTTCTGAAAGTATTCTTAAATAGGCCCTGGACAGTTAAGTCATTTAGAAGCCAAATTATTATAAAGTTGTTTAATAGTCATGAAATGGAACCCAAGGAGGTATTATTTAAATGCCATTAAAAACGGCATGAAACTTTTAGCCTGATGTGTCTACCTTCACTCTAGAGGACCCCTGCAACTGAGAGACAGGCCAGGACAGCCTTCTCCCTGGACTACGTCAGGTTAGGCTGGGATCTGCCAACTTCAGCTTCTGAGTTTCCCTTTTCTTGCCTTTGGTTTCTGCGGGCCTGCTCTCCTGGGTATAAGCATCGTCTATGGATAGGGTACGGCTCATATGTATGTCTGCTGATAATCTTCAAATGGATGAAGATGCCACCCAGAATCACATAACATGTATTTATCACTTTGTAGTAGCTCTTTATCATCATGTATCTTTTTGGACAAAGGATTCAAAGTAAAAGGGGTGAAGTTTTTAAAATATTTACGCTTTACTATTAAGAGATTGATCTACAGTCTCAGAAAAGTGGGCAGTCTCACTGTCCTAGGGTTACCATCCACCTCTTTTGTGATAATCCACCAGAGGTTAAAATAGAATTGATTAGGTTTCTTCTAATCACATTTCAGCCCCCATATCACCTCAACTGACGTTGGAGTGTTCTCACAGTTGTGCAGTTTCCTGATTTACGAGCACAGATGGTTAATTACATCCACCATGGGTTTGACAAGCAAGGTTACTAGAAGTAATCTTAAATCTCTTCATTCAAAGCTCTTGGGAATCCCTACAGCAACGAAAATAAGGAGGGGGAAGAGATTAATTAGATTTCTAGAAGAAAGGCGGAGTTTGAGGTGGAACTAAAAAAGAGAATTTCACAGGAAAAAAAACCGCTTCAGGGGCTACAGAAACAGCTAAAGCACATTTAGAGGGCCTGATGATCCACGGAGCAGCCCCAGGGATGGAAGGGGCTGGTGCAACGTGAAGTAAGGCAAACCGCATCCATGCTGTGAAGACTTTTAAACGCCAAACTGAGGCGTCGGAACTTTGCTCCGCGGGCACCGAGGAGCCATCCAAGGTTCTCAGCAGGTGAGTGGCCTAACTAGATTGGTCACTGCAGTGATCCACGTTACAATTTCTCCGGCACTCTGCCGACCCCAGCCTGCGATCAGGCCAGCTTCGCAGTAGGTGGCGGCTGCACGCCGCGGCAACCGAAGCGCCAGGCCCCGCCGCGCCGGCCGCGATGCTGACCCAGCCCAGGCGGGAGCCGCCGCGCCGCCGCCTGGCTCTGCACCTGGACCCGACCCGGCCGCCGATTGGACGGCTTGGGGCGACCCGGCTGTATCGCGAGAGGAGATTGGTAGCGGCGGGGCCTCAAGTGCCCCCGCGCTGGCTTTGTACGCGGAGCCGCCTGCCGGTCCTTTAACAATGGGCGGCGCGAGCGTCCAGGCGCTGGGCCCGAGCTGAGGCCGGCGCTTAGCGGCCGACTGTCCGCAACATGAGCGGGGCCGGCGTCCCCCGCACGCCAGCGGGGCTGGGGCTGTAAGGGCCGCGGTTCCGGGTAAGGGAGCCAGCGTGGGGTCGGGCGGCTTGGCAGGCCTGGGGTAGGCGCGAGGCAGCGGACCCTCCCGGGGTGAGGCGAAGAGCCTGACTGGCCCGGCCTTTTGTTCCCCTTTCTGAGGCCGCGCGGAACGTGCGTTTCTCGGGGGTCCCGGGAAGGAGCAGGCCCCCGACGTCTACGCGGAGACCCCCGGCCAGGCAGACGGTCACCCCCGGACTTTTCCATGGGAGCGTTTCCCCTCAGCGGGGCTATGACCGTGTCACCTCTCCCCGCTCCTCAGGACGGGCGGGAGGGCTCCAGCCCCGGACGCAGGGAGCCCAAGCCGGGCCTCCCCCAGCTCTTCCCGAGCTCGCACCTGGCTCCGCGCTTTGGCACCTCAGGGCCCGAGTGGATCCCCTTTTGCCCGACACACAGTCGGGCAGGGAGTCTCAGAGTCCTTCGGCTCTTCCCGAGGGGCAGACCCGGCCTTGCGTGTGGCGTTGGGGGAAACGACTCGGGTCGGGCTGTGTTGAGGAAGAGTCAGGTGAAGATGAGCAGCCACACCGGGTGGCCTGAGGTCACACCCCCCGGGGAGGGGGCGCAGAGGGTCGCGGGGGAGCCGGCAGTGACCGCGCCTGGGGTATGTCTTACAGACTCGAGTTGCCGCGTCGGGTTGGGCGCGCCGCCGGGTCCCATGGAGCTGGAGGGGCAGTGGTGGCGAGGACAGCTGGCCGCCGACATTCACCAAGCGCTTCGCTACAAGGTAACTCCGAGGCCCGGCCTGCCTTCTCCTGTGTCTCGCGCCAGTTGTTCTGAATCTCGGCTCTCCAGAAGGTCTGGTCAGGTTCTTTACTCACTATCTTCTGGGCCAGAAAAGACGAGTTTGCTCATTTGCTCAAGGTTAATTAACTTCTTGGCTCCTTCTCTGGGATGTATCAGAAGAACCTGCAACTTGAATGGGGAGGGAGATTGTACTTGGGCCAGGGAAGGTGGAAAGGGACGTTCTGGTATCCAGGTGGATCATGAATTTGATCTTGTATTTTAAAAGATACATATACTGAATTTTTGTTGGGCAGAACAGAACAGCCCTCTTTGTTCGAGAGTTGCCGTTGCATGCAGCCAGTTTAAGTCGCTTTTGTACATAAATTCCTCAACCTTTCCGCTCCCTTGCTGTAAGACTTGGGACAAGTTAAATTTCTGTTTCTTGATTTCCTCATCTGTAGAATGAGGAATAATAAGAGTGTGCTTTATGATTCTGGCGATTGTGAAACTTAAGTTAGTACTGTACATGTGCTTAGAAACTGCTCTTGGTAAATAGTAAGCACAAAGTGATAACTTCTTATCGCTTACCCCTCAGGATTTGGGCTGTTCAAAAGCCCTAAAGTGGAGGGAGTTGGCTGTCCCTTCCTGCTGATATCAAAGGCAGAAAGTAGACCTAATATACTTAATAGATACTGGAAAAAAAATACTTTTCCAACACAAAGCAGAGTCTGTATTGTTGCTATTAAGTAACGATTTTACTCTGCATGTGGCAAGGCAGATTAGGCAGATTAATGAGACATTTCTGCCTCTTTGATAACCAAAAGAGAGACCAGATCCAAAATGATCTCTAGCTTAACTCAGTTTCACCTTGGATAAAGAAAGCCATTTGTTAAATGTAGAAAATTGAGAAAGAAGCAAAACAGCTGACTCTTTCAACAAAAAGGATTCTGAATCTTGGGGTTGAGATCCTGGAATGATAACGAACTTTTTATCTTGAGTTTCTGACCAGGTCAAGTAGATTGGAAAACCTAATTCTGACTTAAATTGTTACCCTTTTCTAGGCCTGAGATTTCTAAATGCTACTTACTAATTCTGACATTCAGTTTCTAAGATTCACTAAAATACAGTTCAGCCCCCTAGGAGATGGTTTGTACCACATAAAAATTCTAACTAGTGGGATCTCTGGAGTCTTAGGAAAGAGTTACAGGTTCTTTACTTGGAAAATTGTCCAGATACGCTTTTGATCTTTTTTTCTTTGGCAGATGTCATCTTTCAACGTGCAGTGTTTTCTTTTTTAAAAAAATTAATAGAGTTGTACATATTTTGAAAAGTGTTTTAAATGTCAGCCTCTTTATCCCTCTGGTATGTGGTGAAATTAATTAGTTGATATTAAGAGTACTTTTTTTTTGAGTTGGAGTTTCACCTGCCATCAGGTTATCCACCTGCCTGGGCCTCCTAAAGTGCTGGGATTACAGGCATGAGCCACTGCACCCAGCCAAGAATACATTTTTTTAATTGGCATGACACTTAAAAGGTTTTTCTTGGTGATTTCTGTAGTTTTCAATCATTTTATGTGTGTATCATTTTAATTCATGAATGATTATCTGAATTAATTTTGTCAGTTGAGGTTGGACATGGGTTTTTTTTTGTTTGTTTTTGTTTTTTCTAGATTTAGATTTGTTGAAGGCTTTTGTGAATTAGTTTCTGGAGCATCCAAGGCATAAGACCCAACCCTACACTCAAGTTGCTTATGACCTATCAGAGGACAAGGTACCACAGGGTCTGAAGGAATGCCACTGAAAGTTTTCTTGGGCCACCTATGGCCTAGTGCCCTGGGTTGTCTTTATGTTTAAGCATTATGCAAACAGTGGTTCTTACTGGCAACACTTTATAAAGAATTTACATTAATCAGTAAAACTTAAACTTGTGGAACTGGAAAGACCACTGTTTGTAATACACTGAAGGAAACTTAAAATGGACTTTTCTCCTAGAAAAGACGTGGTAATTCCAGGCTATTAATTGGTGATTCAGTCGGATAGTCATCTGTTTTTCTTCAACATGTTGATTATTTATGACATACATGATATTACGCCAGGTGTTAGAGCAATAACAGCGAACAAGACATGATCCTTGCCTTCATAGTCTAATCTTATCTATAATTTAGAGCATCCACATTTAGGTCTTCCTTTGGGCAGTTGCCATTGAGATACTGCGGAAGGTGTTCTATGTTTAGATCCAAGGTTTGTGGAGAAATATTTAGTGTGACTAGCACTGTGTTTACTAGGGAAGAGTAAAAATGACAATGGAAATCATGCCAACTATCCACTCCCTCAAAAAAAAAAAAAAAACCCCCTACAAAGCAGCTGTCACCTTACACCCTTTTGTCTCCTTTCTTCTCATTATTTTGCTGTGTATAGTTAGTGTGATAGGCTGTTTGAGAAAGTGTTTTCAGGAACCTTAATGACAAATGAGAACAATTCTAGCTTTGTGAGAAACATTAAGAAAGTGAAGTCCATCAGTGTTTTCCAGGGAGTCTTTAAGACCATGTTCAGGCCACTTTTTGGGAAAAACCTGATCTGGTGTTGCCTTTTTTCCCAACTCCCTAATCCCTGAGCTAAGTTAGATTTTCTTCCTAAGTGTTGCCATAATAACCTGTGATGACTATATCGTGTGATAATCTCTGTATTTGATTCACCTGCTAGAGATAGGCTTAAGACTGTTTTTCCAGCTTTTATGCCTGGGTTAGTATAGCGTCTGCTACGTGGGAGATGCTCAATAAATGTCACATGATAGCAGCAAAGGTAAAGTTGCCATTCACTTACACCATCGTAAAGATCCGAAGAAACAGTTAAGGAGAAAAAAATCCTAGGAGCTGCACGAGAAATCTGCATCTTTATGTGAAAAAAAAATTTTTTTTTTGGCCAAGCATGGTGGCTCACACCTGTAATCTCAACACTTTGGGAGGCCAAAGCAGGTGGATCACTTGAGTCCATGAGCTCGGGACCAGCCTGGGTAACATAGCGAGACCCTGTTTCTACCGAAAGTAACTGGGCAGGACAGTGAGCGCTTGTAGTCCCAGCTACCCCAGAGGTTGAGGTGGTTGGATTGCTTGAGCCTGGGAGGTGGAGGGTGCAGTGAGCCAAGATGGTGCCACTGTACTCCAGCCAGCACTATAGAAGGAGACCCTGTCTCAAAAAACAACCAGAATTGATGTATTCTTTGGCTATACTACTAAATTACATTGACTATTTATCCATTTATCTTAGATAATATTAATTTAGGTGAATATATAACTTCCCTTTTTCATTTATTGTAAAACGTATCATCATAAAGCTTTTTTTCCCCAACTTTTAAGTTCAGGGGTACGTGTGCAGGATGTGCAGGTTTGTTACATAGGTAAACATTTGCCACGATGGTTTACTGCACGGATCATCCCATCACCTACATATTAATCCTAGCATCTACTAGCTGTTCTTCCTGATCCTCTTCCTCCTCCCACCCCAACCCTCCGACAGGCCCCAGTGTGTGGTGTTCCCCCCAACATGTGTCCATGTGTTCTCATCATTTAGCTCCCACTTATAAGTGAGAACATGTGGTATTTGGCTTTCTTTTCCTGCATTAGTTTGCTACGGATAATGGCCTCCAGCTGCAACCATATCTCTGCAAAGGATGTGATCTTGTTCCTTTTTATGGCTGCACAGTATTCCATGGTCTATATGTACCACATTTTCTTTATCCAGTCTATCATTGATGGGCATTTAGGTTGATTCCATGTCTTTGTTCTTGTGAATAGTGCTTCAGTAAACATACACGTGCATGTGTCTTTATAGTAGAATGATTTATATTCCTTTGGTTATATACCGAGTAATGGAGTTGCTAGGTAAAAGGGTATTTCTGCCTCTAGGTCTTTGAGGAATCACCACACTGTCTTCCACAATGGTTGAACTAATTTACACTCCCACCAACAGTAAAAGTGTTCCTTTTTCTCCACAACCTTGCCAGCACCTGTCATAACATAAAACTACCATTCTAACCATTTTTAACTGTACAGTTCAGTGACATTAGGTACATTTGTATTGTCACCACTATCTATCTTTAGAACTCTTTCATCTTCCCAAACTGAAACTCCATACCCATTGAACGATTACTCCCCAGTTTCCTACCCTCTAGCTTTTGATAACCACTGTTCTACTTTCTGTCCCTATAAATAGGACTATTCTAAGTAACTCATTAAGTGGAATCATACAATAAATGTTCTTTTGTGACTTTTTTCATTTAGCATACTGTCTCCAGGGTTCATCCATGTAGCATATTATCAGAATTTTCTAAGTCTGAATAATATTCCATGTATATATCACATTTTGTTTATCCATTCATCTGCTGGTGGGCATTTGCATTGTTTCCACCTTTTGGTTATTGTGAATAATCCTGTTTTGAACATGTGTGTACAAATCTCTCTTCAAGTCCCTGCTTTCAGTTCTTTTGAGTATGCTGGATCATGTGGTAACTCCGTTTACTACATCATTTTACATTCCCACCAGTAATGCACAAGGATTCCAATTTCTCCACATTAAAGCTAACGCTTGTGATTTTCTGATTTTGTTTTTTTGTTTTTGATAATAGCAGTCCAACTAGGTGTGAAGTGCTGTTAGTGGTTTTGATTTGCATTTCTTAATAATTAGTGATGCTGAACAACTTTTTCATGTTTCATGATATTTGTTGGGCATTTGTATGTATCTTCTTTGGAGAAATGTCTATTCAAGTCCTTTGCCCATTTTTATAATCAGGTTTTTTTGTTTTTGTCCAGTTGTATAAGTTATATAATCTAGATATTTACCCCTTATCAGATATGATTATAAATATTTTCATCCATTCTGTGGGTTGCCCTTTTACTCTGTTGATAGCATCTTTTGTTAAATAAAAGTTTTTAATTTTGTTAAAGTCCCCTTTCTCTTTTTTCTTTTTTTGCAGGGCATGGGGAGTTCTGCTTTTGGTGTCATATCCCTGTTACTTCTTCTATTGTGATACCTGTTGGGTTTAGTATCAGTATTATGCTGATCTTATAAAATGAATTTGGAAGCTTTCCATCTTTCTCTATGCTCTGGAAATATTTTAATAGTATAGAATTTTTCCAATTTTTAAAAAACAAGTTGATATAGTCCTGAGATTGAACAGTGATTTTAGGTATATGAGAGGATGATAGGAAAGGACAGATCATAAAACTGTTAAAAGGGAAACAAAATTAGAAGATACTAGTGTATAGGTACTGGTTTCTACACTAATGCAAGTATAATACTGCATGCAGCATATCCACTTATCTATTACCTTTTAACCAAAAGTTTTGAGCATCTTGGAGAGGTGTAGGGCCGTGTGTGTGTTATGTGGTTGGTTTTTTGTCAGGGATGTTTTTCTGAAAACACCTGGTAGGGAAAATAGGATTCCCTTATTAAAAATCTTTGTACGATGAATCCATTTTAGAAAGCAAGAAACAGGAACATCTATAATTGTTCACATCAGAGGTGGTTAAGAATAAGGAGAAAATTTTGGTTTTAAGTGTCATTCATTATCCTTCCACTTAACTTTTTCATTTTTGTATTCCAGTCAAGAAAAGTAAGTTTTAGGCACTTGTAATACTAATATATTGGAAAAACAATGTTAAGTCATTGCATTATGGGGATAAGTCTACAGATGGGTCAGACTAAATGTTGTTCCTTTTGACTTAGGAGCTGAAGTTGCCCTCCTATAAAGGCCAGTCCCCTCAATTAAGTCTCAGACGGTATTTTGCTGACTTGATTGCCATTGTGAGCAATCGCTTCACGCTCTGCCCTTCTGCCCGCCATCTTGCTGTCTATTTACTGGACCTGTTTATGGACCGCTATGACATCTCTATCCAGCAGCTGCATTTAGTTGCGCTTTCCTGCCTGCTTCTAGCAAGTAAGTATGAATCTGATTTACATGACTGGAAATTTCTGATGTTTATATAATAAAATAAATTTATTTAGAACTCAGTGAAATATCATCAAATCCCATTCATTCCAGTTCACTAGTATCAGGAAGCTTAAAAGTGCTTCTCAGTGCAATAATTCTTAACCAGACATTGAAAAATGGCTTTGGAATCTGTTAAAAACATGTGCCTAAGCTTTACATCCTAGGCCACTCCAGATCTACTAAGACAAAATCTACATAATGGGTACTGGGTATTTTTTAACTTTTTGAAAAAGTTCTAAAGGTGATTTTGCTTTACCTTTCCAATTGAGAACCATTGTCTTAAAGCAGTGGTTCTAAACCAGGAGCAGTTTTGTCCCACAGGGAACACTTGGCAATGTGTACAGACGTTTTGGTTGTCACATCTGGTGATAGAGTGGGAGATGCTTTTTTAGCATCTAGTACATAGAGGCCTGGGATGCTGCTAAACATCCTGTAGTGTACAGGACAGTTCCCCATAACAAAATTCTCTGTCCCAAAACATCAGTGGAGCTAAAGTTGAGAAACTGTCTTAAAAGTACCATACTCTTATATTAAAATACTTTCTCCTGACTACATAATGAGTTGGCTTAATGAACTAAAAGTTAATGTGCAACTACTACAAATGTGAAAACTTTTGCTTATGCATTAGACCAACTATGTAGTAGGCTCCAAGATACAATCTGATACAACCATATTTGTTACTCAGTACAGAAAATACTGGTGGACCTTTTGGCCCCTCTTTCTCTTTACATCTTCCTGTATCTCATTTCATTGTTTGTTGGTACTCTCACTGAAGATAGGGCACGTAAAGGAATTGAAATTGTGTTTCTTTCTTTTAATAATGTGGAAGATTGTATTTGATATGGAAGTTCAATCAGTAATATAGTTTCTATATTCATGTCATTACAGTAGAAATTTATAGTATGTAGATGTATTGATAACCTTCACTTTTAACTCCTACTTGAGGGATAAAGATTGTATTTGATATTGAAGTTAAATCAGTAATGTAGTTTCTGTATTATCCATGTCATTACAATAGAATCTTAAAGTAGTATGTAGATATACTGATAACCTTCACCTCTAACTCCCACTTGAGGTTTTGGAGTCAAATATGGCTGGGATGAAATAAGGAACATTCCCCCTATATCCATGCCACTAAAGTTCTTTAGCGCTTCTGTGCTTGGCTGCTTACAAACCTGAAACCAAATGTAGTCCTGTGTAGTATCATTTCTGGTACTAATCTCTTCTCAGATTTTATTTTCCGACCTTTGTTCTTCCTTTGATCTGATGACCTCAACTACTTATTTTATCCCCTGGAATGTCCTTTTGTAAGTTATTTCAGATCCATTGTAGAACCAGGCTGAATGTAAATAAAACACAGCTGTAGCATGACTTCCCACTGCCTATATGTTAAGGTGGAAACTGCTTAATGTAGTGTTTAGAATCTTTCATCTGGACCCAGCCACCTTTCCAGTCTCATCCCCATGTACGTTGAGCAAAATTCTTAGAATACCATTTACTTCCTGAATATCTACATTTCCCCTTTAATCTGTTGTTCTCTAAAATTCAGACACTTCACTCATCCTTCACTCCTCACCCCCCACCCAGGAGCCAGAGAGGTAATGCTTGTATATTTATAATTAACCTTTAATTTAGCCTCTAATTAAAGTTTCATGCTCGTAAGTAACCATGTGTGTAATACGTATGTGTTTAATCACTGGCTGTGAAGCCCTTTGGGGTTTAATAGTTTGTATAAGATTGGAAAAGCTCACACTTGACAGTGTAGATGTGAGTCCACAAATAAAATGGCTTTTTGTTATTGTACAGTGTGTTTATTATAGAATCAGTTTATAGTAGAGTGTCATTGGAAATCAGACATGCAAGTTAGATTATTTTAAAAGCTTGGTATCATTAATGGAAAGTAACTGTGTGGCCATCACTGTCATTTTAACACTACCATGTCCCACCTGCTCTATGCCTGTGATTCTTAAAGTGTAGTGTGGGCCAAGTGGGAGGGTCATCTTTGTGTACCATCTTAGGTTGGTTGGAATTGAGTTTTCAATTGTTGTTATTTTTAAATTATATATTTCTATTAGTTTAAAGTCATGAACAATTTATTTTGTTGAACTATTTGGACTAATATCAGTGGTAAGATGTAGTTATTTGTGACTTTGCAGTAATTAGGCATTAGGATCTGTATTTGCTAGGGTTCAAATATGAATTATCACCTATTACTGAAAGAACTGGATACCTCCCTCCTTTTTCTGCTGATGACTCCTGATTTCCCTTTCCTTGAGGAAAGAATTGCTTTTACATTCTTCCTTTTGCACTGGATAGTAGGAATGTATGTGAGGTATTCTTAAGGAGTTCTGCTCCTCCCAAGTAGCAAGTTGTTCAAAAGAGTTTGAGCTATCAGCTCTACACCAGGGTTGGGAATTGAAGAGGTTGGCCCTTAGCAGGCAGCAGTCTCTCTACCGTTGCCCCCCAACCCTAGTCTATAACTTTACAGCAGAAGAGCTTAGGATTCTTATAAACTGATAACCTGTTTTCAGTGTCTGATTCCTGTTTTAAATTTGTGGAGTTCATTGTAATGGGAAGCTGTAGGCGGTTTGGCCAAAGATGGAGCATACTTTGTAAGTTCTAGAAGCAAATGCTTATGTCTACACTATTAGAAGAAAGAGCCTACAGATTATCTCTGATTGGAGAGCTATGTGTAGTGTTTTGGAGCAATGACCATAGTGATGGATTCCCTGGGTTGGAATCTCATCAGCAATATGAATTTCAACAACCCTTGAATCTCAGGTTATTTCTTTATAAGATGGAAATAAAGACACCTTACAAAGTTGTTCTGAGGATCAAGTGGGGGTAATATGTTTAAAAGCATGTAGGAAATGGAAACATTAAAAGATTAGCATGATAATTATTAATTCCCCCATAAGTTGCTCTGTTACCTTTAGCCTGCCACCTTTACCCTAAAGGTTTTGGCCTATTTCAAACTGGACCCTAATTTGTCCAAGGAAATTCTCCTATTCCAACTCTTTCACATGTATGCCCTGGGTTCCCTTGGCTTCTGTGAACAACATTACATTTATGGAGCATGTGGAAGTAATCTTGGAGATAACATTTCTCATAATTTGCTCAAGATCTTACATAACTAAGAAATGATCTTGGAGTCAAGACGAAGTGAAAAGTGAGACAGAGGCTTTTAGTAGTAACAATTTGTAACAAGTACTTGTTTCCCCTTGCCAACCAATACTGGGTTAGCAAAGCTTTTTACTGATCTGTGAAAATTTGTATCTCACAGTTGGTTTAATTTACATCTCAATTTTTAATAAGCTTAGAATTTTTTTCTATGAATTACCTTTTTCTTTGCCCACTTTTATAGTAGATTCATCTTATAAATTTGTGATAATTCTTAGTATATGTTAGGGATGACTTTTTCTCCTCCTACTTAGTAATAAAACAATAGAATGTGGATTCGCAGAGCACTCTGTGACATCTGATCCGTGCCCTATTCAGTATATAAATCTCTACCACATACCTACTATTCACTGCTGGCTTTGAAAATGTGTTGGTTTCCATGGCTGATATGAACATATCCTATAAAGGAAAGACAACCCAGTGTTTTTGTTTCTATGGCCTCTAATTCTTTATTTTCTGGGAAGCAGATATGAATTTCCTGTGCCCTTATTTCCTGTTTGGGGCGTTTATCAATATACTCACATGGCTTCTGGTATTTCCTTTCAATTGAAGAAACTGATCTTTGTGATCTGTGTGCGGTAATGTGGATAAGTATACTTAAAATGAACATACGCATAGAAGTCAGCACAACAAAAACTATAGATATGAATGCAGGTATTCATCGACATTATCATACTTCATACTTTTTGAAATCTTTTAGTATCCATGTATCTGAATATTTATTACTATACATAATGGAACAGTTCCAAAAAATTTGAACCCTGAATTAAAACCTCAAGTATGGTTATTTATTCAGAATGCAGATTATTCTTAACTTAGCAAGATCAATATGCAAAGTCCTTCACACTTATAGTAGCCAAATATTTTATAAATGCAAACATCCCATAGATGCTTAATAATATAGAAATCTGTCAGTTCTGGTCTAGAAGTGCAAATTTGGGAATTCAGACATAAATTTTCCTTTTGACTTCCATTTTTGGTTTGATTGAACTTATCTGACCTTAAATGGATTGGCCAACCTCACTACCTTGGTTTTTGAGCAGTGAAATTGGTCATATGCAATTTTTTCCCCAATGTTGAAGATTTCAAAGAGATAATATGAAACATTCTTACTCCTTCAATTATGATGTATTAATTTCTTCAAAGGAACTTTAAGCATAATATAAATAAACTCATTAATTTCTACAGTATTCCTTTGAAGTATTCTGTCAGTATTGCTGTTGCTACACAAATGGCAGGGTGCTTGAAAGCTGTAATGATTCATCCAGAGGCACTGAACCAAATTTCTAGGTCATTCTCCTTCTGAAGAATTTCACTTTATACTAAGAACATTGGTTTCCTCTTCTTTTTTCAGGCAATATGCTGGATAACTGTGTCATACAGACCACTTTAGTGCTTTCAACTTTAAGTATTTGCTATTGGCAAAACTTGTTAAATTGATCTTTATGTGATTTTAATTAGGAAGGGCTATCTAGATTCTTAAGGTTTGAATTACTCAAGTTTGGGATCAACTTCTACCTGTAAGCACTATTTAGAGTGGTTTAGATATAAGGGAGTTCACCTCTCTGCCATCACTCCTGCTTCTTTGGGCTTAGATTCTTCACAACACATGAGCTTAGAATCTCCTGGCATAGGAGAAAAATGCCTTTTATACCAGTTCCGCTCCCTAAGCAAAGATCAAGGCAGTCAGCAGCATTTTTCCCCCAGCTCCAAAGCAAACCAACATGAGCAAATCCCCACTGGCTCTAGCACCACTGCCTGTACACTGAGCATCTGGGCTGAGTGTAGCAACTTTAATGTGTGCTGCAAACCCATCCCCTCTAGAAGAGAATCATCACAGAGAAACTCTTCTGGTTTCTCCTGGTTTGGCATTCTCTCTGGTTCTTCTCCAAAAAAAAGTTTTTAAAGAATAAAATTATAAAATTTCCAAGGAAATGAAAATATATTGAGATATATCAAAATATTAAAAATAATTTTTATATAGTAATATGTGTTGCTGTAGTAACATTCAAATGATTTTGAACAAGTATGGGTGTAAAATCTATTGTGAGAAATCTATAATAATCATAATATGATGGTTTTAAACCTTTAATCTAAAATAGAACACAATAGTAGGAGCTTTAGTTATAATTTCCTTTCTTTTGTGGACCACCATGGAACAAAGACCCAAAAAGGCTTGATGACAACTCTGGTTCTGTTGCTGCATCTGGAAAATCATAATAGTACTTAATAGTTTGTAAATGTTCTCCAGCCATCAGTTCTAGAAATACTTTCTAAAATGAAGGCTTTATATATAGAGACAGTAAAATGCTTGTTTGGAAAGTAAAATGTAAGATGGTACATAATCGATAGAAACATTCTGGGGCTGGAAAGAGAATCTTTATTCTTCAGCTGTGCATAGTTGAAACCTTATAGATAGGTATTTCCAGAAAAGAAATTAATCCCTTTGAATAATGTTCAGCCATATTGTCTTTACTATTCTGCTTTCAGTAAGGAAATTTAAAAGCAGATATAAACTATCTCCCCCATGCCCCTTTTTTCTTCAACAGACTAGATTTTTGTTTTGAATTCAGAGGAAGTGGGGAATGGGGTTTTTTATGGAATGATAGTGCTTGTGTTACATGTTCACCCAATTTCTCCCTCCAGTCTCTCTCTCTCTCTCTCTCTCTGGAATTGAGATTATGTTGATGCCAAGATGAAACAATTGGAGCTTAACTATGTTTTATTTCAAATAAAGCTATGACATTAAATTGTTAAAACTATCTTCTACTCTAAAATCAAATAATTTATTTTACCAGCTACCACCCACTGCAAAAAAAAATTTCCTGAAAATATTCAGCTGATGAGATTGAGTTATTTTTTTTCACTGGCACATGACTATTTCCATTCTATACTAGAACACAGAACAAAATGTTTATGTATTTCAAGCATTTTTTTTTCCCCAGGGGATTGGGGAAAGGTTGGGGATGGTGGCACTGGGAAAGAAAACACAGGTTCTGGCACAACTGTATCTGTGTAAGGTAAACTACGTCTTTGGATCTAAATCCTGGCAGTAAGACAGCAAATCCCATTTTACTGACTAGACCTGTAATGATCACTTGCCTAACATTTTCTCTCCCCTCCCATCCCCTTTTCTTGTAAGGTAAATTTGAAGAAAAAGAAGATAGTGTGCCTAAGCTGGAGCAGCTCAACAGCCTGGGTTGTATGACTAATATGAATCTAGTATTAACAAAACAAAATTTGCTACATATGGAACTATTATTATTAGAAACCTTTCAGTGGAACCTCTGCCTTCCAACAGCCGCCCATTTCATTGAGTATTATCTCTCTGAAGCAGTACACGAAACAGATCTTCATGACGGCTGGCCAATGATTTGCTTGGAAAAGACTAAACTCTACATGGCCAAATATGCAGATTACTTCCTGGAAGTGTCTTTGCAAGGTGGGTTGTTGTGAATACCAGTAAGTGACTTGTGCACTTGTGACTCGTGTATTCTGTTCCTTAAGTTCATTTTTGGTGTCTCCACAGATTATGCCTTTCTAAATTATGCACCTTCTTTAGTAGCTGCTGCATGTGTGGCTTCTTCGAGGATTATACTTCGTCTTTCTCCAACGTGGCCTACAAGACTGCATCGTCTTACTGCCTACTCTTGGGATTTCTTAGTACAGTGTATTGAACGACTATTGATGTAAGCCTTTTTATTCTTGTGTTTGTACTTTCTCATTAACAGTTTTTTTCATGCATGAGGTGCCCTGAAAACAACTTCTGAAAGGCACAGAGTTTCTAGGTTATTTGCTTTTGGCAGCAGTTACTTGCTGCCATGAGCAAGCCCATGTATGAGCAGAACTCTGGGGAAGGAGAGTCCCTTTTGGCCATTAATCAGTTAGAAGGTGTCATTGCTAGAATGATTCTGGGCACATGATAAGGAAAGGAGCTGCTTTTCTGTGTCTGTAAGTCAGTAACTCTGAGATCAGTCCAGGCCAGCCTTGCCCCATTCCTAACATCTTTGAATTTTGGGGGCCACCAGGATGTTACCAAAGTGGCAGCCACACTTACGTGCTTATTGTGGACACATCTCCCAAACTGGAAATAATCCTCAAAGCTACCAGGAAGGTTCACATAAAGGGAAATAGCTTTAGAAGGACACAAGCGAGGTCTCACTGTTGTTGGAATTATGGTGCAGTGACTGCTCCCTCAGTAGTCATGGCAAGTGGTGGAAGAAGCTGTTGGGGAGTTGGGGATGGGACCTGACTTTCTTGCAAATTCTTCTCAAGTAATATTTTTAATAGTTTCTTTTCTCTCCATATTTCAGTGCTCACGATAATGATGTGAAAGAAGCAAACAAACAGAGAGGGCAAGCAGGACCTCAGTCAGCGCAACTAAGTGTGTTCCAGACAGCCTCCCAGCCCTCACGGCCAGTTCACTTTCAGCAACCTCAGTATCTCCATCAGACACATCAGACCTCACTGCAGTATCGCCATCCTACGTCAGAACAACCAAGCTGTCAGCAGATTGTATCGACCACACACACCTCATCTTACACACTACAGACATGTCCTGCTGGCTTCCAAACTAGTGTTCAGGGCCTTGGGCACATGCAGACTGGTGTTGGGATGTCACTGGCAATACCAGTAGAAGTTAAGCCCTGTCTGAGTGTTTCTTATAACCGGAGTTATCAGATAAATGAACATTACCCCTGTATTACTCCATGTTTTGAAAGGTGATTATGTGTGAAGCTGATAACTGACCCAGACTGCTTTGTGACATGAAGCTATGGGTAAGTGTTTTGTAAACTTCTGTTCAAAAAGAAAGGGATCTAAGTGACATCAGAACTCTTCAGGTACCAGCACCGGGAAGACTGAATATCCCTTTTAACGCACCATGAATCCTGGGAGGACTAAGCAAATTAACAGTATGTCAAATTCTGTTACAACAAATCCCTGTATGACAAAAATGTTCAAATCCTGGCTGATGGTCCAAATATTTCAAAAATATTCAATACAATAGAAAATTTGGACAGACTCCAATTTGCCATTTTGAGGTTTGACCTGTGGTAGCATCTGGGCCTAATGTTGGCTTCTAAGTCAAAGACTAAATGTTTATCTTATCTATAGACTTGCCAAACAGTCTTTTATGAAGGAAAGTTACAGTATTAATTTTTGAAAAGGTTTTTTTATTCTGCAATTTTTTATTTTTGTTCTACACATGAATTTTTGACTAAGTTTAAACTTACGAATTGTTACGCTATACCAATCTGTGCAGTAAAAAAAAATTTTTTAGATGATTCTATATAACTTCCTCTCATAAATAGTATAGGTATCTGGATTAATATACTAAAATTAAGGGTGAAAAAGATCTTGTTTTTTAAATCATGGTCATAATTTTTCTTTTTTTCCCTAAGTGATCAACCTCAAATTTTTAGAATTAAAATAGATTTAACTCAGGGAATCTGTACTACTTGGAAACACTTAACTGTAATGCAACATGCCTTGGGAATGTTATAGTGTGAACTACCTTTATAACAGGTTAAAATACTCTTGCTAGGGTGTGTTTTCAAATGAGAACATAATATTATAGCTCAGAATGAAGTGGTAGTTCCTGTGATTCATAATACATATATATGTAGGTTTTGCATTTCTCAGTGCAATCTATGATTTATACTCAGAATCGGCATTCTTAAAAAGTTATTTCAAGGGATGGCATAACTCTAAGAGGTCAGTGCTAGAATAAAGTCCTATAGGTTTATTTTGGAAGGGACTGTGGCCAGGGTAGTTCTCAGGTTGTGCTAGAGCAGCACTTTGTTATGTGGAAGACAGGTTTTTTAAGCAACCTTTGAATCCAGCTCTAGTCCGTCTAAGCAGGCAAAGGTAACTGATGACTAAATTTCAGTAGCTACTTTCATTAGATTGACCCTACAACTGCCCTGGGACATTTCACTGTACTGGTATTAACTGCAAACAGCAATAATTGTCATTACAGCAAGGGCAGTTTGGGGGTAAAGAATTTTGGAGGAATAACCTTTAAAAAGTTAGAAAGTCATTGTAGTAACTGATAAACTGTATACATTGTGCTCCTTTCTGTGGGAGAAGAAAGATTTGGTGGAGGGAAGCTTTCTGGTTTAAAAATTAGTAAGATGTGTCTTTTTGTGTTTTTTTTAAGATAGCACTTGAATAGAAGGGAATCTGCGTGGCAGATATGTGACTGCCACAATATGCATTGAAGACAAACTTACTATAAAGATGTTGTGGGTATGCAGCAGGAGTCTCAGTAATCAAGCCAATGGCCTTTGTCAGGAAGGGAAGGGGCTCAACACAGTGATGGACTGATCCAGATGGCTCCCGGGGATGAATGTGGGTGGGTAGCTTCTGCCAGCATGAATGCTTAGAGAAATATCCTTTCCTTAAAAAGAAAATAACTTTTATATTTAGAGTACATAGGGCATGATGTGGATTTATTAGTCTGGTAGATAAAATGAAAACCACTCAGGTAAGAACACTCATGGCAGTTTTTAAGCATGAAAATTGTTTTCTGAAAGTATCATCACTTTTCCTTTTTAAAGAAGGCTGCTAATTGGATTTTGGTAGTTCTTACCTCAAGAAAACTTGAATTGTTTGGGGGGAAAGTAGGCTCAAAAGAGAATATATCTTTCACATTCACATTCAGAACCCAGCAACCTGGAGTCCAATTTTCAGTATTTTAACTACCTCAATAATACTATGAATGTAAGATACTGGGATAGAGATCCCAACTTGAAACAACAGCCAGTGCCTGTGGTAACTTAAATGTCTTGTCAAATACTTTTATTGATTGGTTTATATGCCGTACTTGTTATAGAAGAATATGCCTTTTAAAAAAGCTTATTAATAACACTTTCCCAATTTATATTTTAAAAAGCTAAAGAACACTGGATTAATAATCTTTTGGGAGGGTAGAATAAAATAATTGATTACTACTGCTGCATACCCGGGGTGGGATGGGGTGGTTGGAGAACCAGAACTATTTTTAAAACATTAGGTTTCAATATAAATACAACTCACAACTGCTAGCTTTGGGGGGTGGGGGAGCATTGTGTGGGTTTTGTTTTGTTTAATTTATTGATTAGTCTTCAAAGTAGGCTTTTTTTTTTTTTTTTTTTGAGATTACTGGACCATCATTAAATGTGTACTGTGAAGAGATTAATATGTATGAAGGGCTTTACCAAAGTCCACTAAATAAACACTACTCAAGTACAGACTGCAAACCAAAATGTATCTGTGTTATGACATTAATTGCAAATAGCAAGTATGGTGCTAAAGTCTACACCAATGGAATTAGATGAGTGCTATGCACTTAATTTTAAAATAAAACTAGTTTTCAGTAAAATGGCTTTGGTATTTTTGTTTCAAATACATACTTGTATATCTGCAGCTCTAGTGAAGCATCTCATGTAATTCAGACTTGGAATCATGATTATATTTACTAAAAGCCATCAAGATGTAGAATATAGCCATTAGTGGCATAAAACATCTGTTCATTATGTATTCCATGCTGAGCATTAAAGCCCACAAAAGTATATTGGACACCACTGTTGCCTTTTGAGCTTAAAATCAGTTGTTAGTATGTTAGCATCTACAGATTCTAGTTTATTCAACAATCATGCAAGCATCAGAAAATTTGAAGTTTGATCTCAAAAGTAGAGACACAAAATGGTTAAAGCTGTGAGAAGGAACATAGGGTCTACAGTGAGTGAGAATGGTCTGTTTACCTGAGTATAAATATCATTTGCTACTTAATTCAACTTAAATCTTAGATGGAATTTGTTTTGAAAAGTAAAATTTTACAGGTTTGTACAAGCGGGTTAGGAATTTACATGCCTTTTTAAAAAGCATTTTTGAAATCAGTCTCAAAAGTATTGTATCGTCACTTGTTCTGGCACAGTGCCAGGGTTTAGCAGCTCTCAAGAGTTAATATACCATGTTCTTTAGGGCTGACTTTAAGAAAAAACAAGCATTCCAAACCAGACCAGGTAGGTTTGCCTTGAGGTGATCTGAGCCCCATGTGACAAGTTTATAACCAACAACTGCCTCTCAGGCACATGGTAAAAGCCTCCCTAGCCTCAAGCAGCTTACATCTATGATAAATATGACTAGCACACTTGAAGCAATTAGGCTAGTAGAGGCCTGCTTGGTGGCTCATGCCTGTAATCCCAACATTTTGCGTAGCTGAGGCCAGCGAATCACTTGAGGCCAGGAGTTTGAAGCCAGTCTGGGCAACATGGTGAAACCCTGTCTCTACTAAAAATACAAAAACAAGCTGGGTGTGGTGGCAAGTACCTGTAGTCCCAGTTACTTGGGAGGCTGAGGCACAAGAATCACTTGAACTCAGGTGGAGGCTGCAATGAGCTGAGATCACACCACTGCACTCCAGCCTGGGCAACAGAGCTAGACTCTGCCACTAAGAATTAGGCTGGTGTAGTCTGGAACTCGGTTTAATATCGTGTTGGTTTAGGAATCACTCAACATTCATTTTTCAATCCCTTAGATTTTAAAAAAGTAACAAGTACAGTCAGTTGACAGCATAAAGACCAGGCTCAGGGGTCATATGGGAAGGACACCTGCTGTCCTATCCTTGCCTATCACTCTTTCCTCCCATAACACCCTCTGCCTCCCACGTAAGCATCACCACCCTGAATTTAGTTCTTAATCAAGTCCATAAAGCCTTGATATGGTATGCAATTTATATGTAAATGATTTCCCCTGTTCTTAAAGTTTTGTCATTTACTCAGAGGGACCTGTAGTTAAAAATGGTAACAGTCATTATCTTGTATCCATTTACTTGCTAGTTTCTCCCTACTAGAACCTTGTGTTAGGCCGGTCTTGCATTGCTATAAATAAATACTCCAGACTGGGTAATTTATAAAGAAGAAAGGTTTAACTGGCTCATGCTTCTGTAGGCTGTACAGGGAGCATGGAGCTGGCATCTGCTTGGCTTCTGGGAGGCCTCAAGAAACTTATTCATGGCAGAAGGGTAAGCAGCAGCAGGAATCTTACATGGTGGGAGCAAATGGGGGTAGGTGAAGGTGCCACACACTTTCACCAGATCTGACGTGAAGTGAACTCACAAGGACAGCACCAAGCCATGAGGGATCCGCCCCCATGACACAAACACCTCCCACTAGGTCCCACCTCCAACATTGGGGATTATATTTCAACATGAGATTTGGGTGGGGACAAATATCCAAACTATGTCAAACATATCTTTCCTCTGTCTGCCAGGCTGGAGTGCAGTGTTGCCATTATGGCCCACTGCAGCCTCAACCTCCTGGGCTCAAAAAATTCTCCCACTTCAGCCTCCTGGGTAGCTGGGATCGTAGGCACACACCACCACATGCCTGGCTAATTTTTACAATTTTTTGTAGAGGTGGGGGTTTGCCACGTTACCCAGGCTGTCCTTTTTTTTTTTTTTTCTTGAGATTTTTAATTTTAGAAGAGCTTAGATGTACAGAATTATTACTAAGATAGTACAGACATTCCCCATATATCCCACAGCCAGTCTCCCTTATTAATATATTGAAATGGTACATTTGTCACAATGAAACAGTACCAATGTATTATTAGTAACAGAAATCCATGCTTTGTTCAAATTTCCTTAGTTTTTCCCTAATTTCCTTTTTCTCTCCCAGATTCCTATGCAGGATATCACATTACCTTTAGCACTCAGGTCTTAGGCAACTCTGGCTTGTGACAATTACTCAGACTTTGTCTGTGATGACCTCGACAGTTCCGAAAATCCGTGGTTAGGTATTTCATAGAATGAACATATGTTTCTTGAGAGCAGGGATTTTTGTCTTACTCATCTTATGCCCCTGTGTGTGATAGGGATCTGAAGTATGATAGCACATCATAGGCTCTTGGGACGTAGGTAACAAAAAATTGGCCAGCACGGTGGCTCACACCGGTAATGCTAGCACTTCTGGAGGCCAAGGTGGGTGGATCACTTGAGCCCAGGATTCAAGACCAGCCTGGCCAACTTGGCAAAACCCCATCTCTACAAAAAACACAAAAACTAGCTGGGTGTGGTGGTGTGTGCCTGTAGTCCCAGCTACTTGTGGAGCTGAGGCAGGAGGATTGCTTGAGCCCAGGAGGTCGAGGCTGCAGTGAGCTTGTGCCACTATACTCCAGCCTGGGTGACAAAGTGAGACCCTGTCTCAAAACAACCACCACCACCAAAACAAACAAAACAAAAAAATGCAGTCCAAAAGTAGGCAGTGACTAATAAACAAATGCTGCCTTGGGTTGATTTAAAAAGTAGAGTACTCTGATCAGGAAGGCACAGTCCCATCAGATTCAGCACTGGTTAGATCATATCTACAAAAATCTTGTGAACTGAATTTTAAGTGGAATGGTGATAAACCCAAGTTTTGCCACAAACTGGTGATGGGTCCAGGAATTGTGTTATATGAGTAACAGCTGAAGGAACTGGTGGTGTTTTCATCTGAAGTTTAAGGAAGGGTAAAATGCTTGTCTTCCCAGATGTGAAAAGTCCTATTACTCCAAAGGGCAGAATTAAGGCAGTGGTCCAAAGTTTCTCACATTTCAATGAATAAAGCCAGAATGTTACAAACAGAGCAATGCTGCTTTGAGAGTTCCTGAGTTCCTAGTTAACAGAGGCCCCTGACATAGACCAGAAATGGGATGGAAGTAATCCTTGAACTTGGGTGTAAACATCTTCCAATTCTCAAGAGCTTCTCAGGCTCTGAAGAGTTTCTGGGGAGTTTCTAAAGGCTTTATGGACCTGGGACTTGAACTGGGTGTAGAAAGAAGGGAAAAGCTTCAGCTAGACTAGGGCAGTCATCACCGCTAGTGTTGGCACAAAGCAGACTGCAGTAGCCTGGCTGAAGCCCTTCCCTTCTTATATTCTCAGCTCAATTGTTGGACAGTGAAGGCAGACTCATTGAGAAACTGTAGAGGAAATAAGGCTGAGTGAGTAGAATGAGGTTGGGTTATGGAGTTTTATTTTATTATTTTTATTATTATTATTGGGAAGGAGTCTTGTTCTGTCACCGAGGCTGGAGTGCAGTGGCGCGATCTCAGCTCACTGCAAGCTCCGCCTCCCAGGTTCACGCCATTCTCCTGCCTTAGCCTTGGGAGTAGCTGGGACTATAGGCGCCCACCACCACGCCCAGCTAATTTTTTTTTTTTTTGTATTTTTAGTAGAGACAGGATTTCACCGTGTTAGCCAGGATGGTCTCAATCTTCTGACCTCGTGATCTGCCTGCCTCAGCCTCTCAAAGGGTTATGGAGTTTTGAAACCCAGAAGAGAATACAGTCTTTGTGGGGTCACAGATATCGCTGAGGATTTGTGATATGATACTGGTGATTTTAGGAAGAATGATGATTTTAGGAAGATTGGTTTTAGAATAAGGATTTTAGAAAATGGTTTTAGGAAGAATGATCTGACAGCATCAGAGTAGGTTAGTAAGAGGAGATGGGAGTCAGACAGCTTTCTGCAATAATGACAAATTGAGTGAGAGTGGTACCCGGATATTTCATGGTACAAAGGTAAACCCTAAGAAAGAAAACAAAATTGATAGAATTGAGGGATATAATAAAGGAAAGGAAATGTACTAACTCTGTTATTACGTATAAAAGTGAATTACAGATACTGAGATACTGGCTAAACAGAAAACAGGTATTATATAATTGGTATTACAAAGGTAAGTACAGGAACAAAAACACAAAGCTTTCTAATTATTAAAAGAAATAAGAAAACAATGCGAACTGTCCATATATTAAAATATACTTTAAAGGTATAAATAGCAAAAGTATAACAAAATAATCTGACAGAACTAAGTCCAAACATATCCAATCAATAAATGAAAACAAACTTAACTATTAAGAGAAAAAGAATTTCAGACTGAATCACAAAGTGAAAGTCAAATCTATGTTGTATGAGAGACAGGTCTAAAATAAAATGATTCAGAAAGGTTGAAGATCAATGGATAAGTAAAGTGATACTAGAAAAACTCAAACAAAGAGAAAGGATCAATATCTTATTAACAGACAAGGCTGAATTTTGGCCAAAATGTATTAAACCAGATTTTAAAAAGAACACTTTATAACGCTAAGGGTTACAGTTCATAAGGATGAAGAGTTATTAATACTTCTGGATCAAATAACTGTAGCAATATTATCCAAAAACTATAAAGGTTATACAGAGAAATAACAGAAAAACATAGGGCCGGGTACGGTGGCTCACGCCTGTAATCCCAGCACTTTGGGAGGCCAAGGCGGGCAGATCACGAGGTCAGGAGATCGACACCATCCTGGCTAACGCGGTGAAACCCCGTCTCTACTAAAAACACAAAAAGTTAGTCAGGCACGGTGGCCAGCGCCTGTAGTCCCAGCTACTCCAGAGGCTGAAGCAGGAGAATAGCTAGAACCTGGGAGGCAGAACTTGCAGTGAGCCAAGATCGCACCACTGCACTGCAGCCTGGGTGACAGACCAAGACTCCTTCTCAAAAAAAAAAAAAAAAGAAAAAAGAAAAACATGGGTGGTAGGTAAGAAACTAATTTATTTATCTAAGTCCAAGACAGATCAGTAACATTAAAAAAAAAAAGCAAGGATATACAAAACCCTAATATATCATTATGGTACATCTAATGGACACATATTAAGATACTCTGAGAAGGAAATGTTACAGACCTGGAATAACGAAGATGGCAGAGAAAACAAAGGATACTGCCGGATGTACAGAGATAGCCTGTCACGCATGCCAACAACAAAATTCTGTCTTCTAAAGAGTCCTTAGATAACTGAAATCGCTTTCTTTGTTGACCCATCTAGGTGCCTGAGATCAGAATACCCTTGCTGGCCTCTTTGCTAGCTACCAGCTAATTTGCAGCTTATCCAGTGAAAATAAAATGCATGGTTTCCAAACTGCAAAAACACTTCCACTTTGGCCTTTGTTAGATGAGGTCAATCCATTACTGGATTTCACTTTACACAACAGTATACTAATAACTGACCATATTTCTGTACGTTTTCTTGGATAATATCAAACTCTAATGTGAAGTTTTACAAAACTATGTATTAATCCACCAAAAAAAAAAAAAAAAAAAAGGCATCAATGCCAAAAAGTAGAATACAGAAGACATATTCTGATGAAAATGTGACTAAAAAGAAACATGTAATAGGACCAAAGAACCCAAATAATCTTTGGGTCAAATAAGAAATTGAAACTGAAACTTCAAAGTATCTAGAAAATCACTTGTAACAAAAATTCTACATATCATGAGCTCTGGGATAAAACTAAAGCAATGCTCAGAATAAAATTAACATCCAACTGAAAAAGTCTAAGAACAAGAAACCAAACAAAAGCAGGAGGAAAGAAATAAGACAAAAGCAGTAAAAATGAATTATAAAAGAGAAAAAGAAAAAAACTAATACCTACCTACACAGGCAATATAACTAAACAAGAGAAAATAAAATACAGTTTAAACATTGGGAAGGAGGAGGTAAAATTACAACTATTTGCAGAATCAATGTATACCTGGAAATGCAAGGTAATCAACTGAAAAACAATCACACACAATAAGCAAATTTAGTAAATTAGCTGGCTACACAATTAAAATAGCTCTCACATATACAAACAACCAGTTCGATTTAATGCAAGATATACTCAATTATAATGGCCACCAAAATAAGACATAATGCCTAGCAATAAATATAAGACATGCACAAGATCTACAGAAAGAAAACTTTAAAATACTTATGACACAAAAGAAAGTTGCACAAAGCATACGATGTACTTTCATAGAAAGTGTAAACTTTATAAAGATGTCAATTGTCCTTAATCTATAAATTTAACACAATCTAACAAGGTAATTTTTTTAAATGACCTAAATAAGCAAAAATAACTAGGAAAAAAATTTTAAAGAATAATGAACATAGAAAAGCCTCATGACGTTTTAAAATATATTATAAATCTATAAAAAATAAAACACAATGGTACTGGCAAATGAGTTGACAGACAATTCTGTGAAACAGAACAGAAATTCCCAAAATAAACACATTTAGAATTTATGACATAATAAAAGTTGTATCTTAAATTAGTAGAGGAAAATAAATATTACTCAATAAATTGAGTTAGGTCAACTGGGTAGCCACCTAGAAAAACAAATTTAGATTCCACATCTCAAAAAATTTAAGTTTTAGGCTGGGCACAGTGGCTTATGCTTGTAATCCCAGCATTTTAGGAGGCTGAGGTGGGAGCACTGTTTGAGGCCAGGAGTTCAAGACCAGCCTGGGCGATACAGCAAGACTCTCGTATCTGTAAAAAATACAAAATTAGCCAGGTGTAGTGGTACGTGTCTGTAGTTCTAGCTACTATGGAGACTGAGGTGGGAGGATCACTTGAATCCAGGAGTTCAAGACAAGCTTGAGCAACACAGTGAGATCCTACCCCTACAAAAAATTTACAAACTAGCCAAGCATGATGGTGCATACCTGCAATCCCAACTACTAGGGAGGCTGAGGTGGGATGACTGCTTGAGCCCAGGAGTTGGAAATTACGGTGAGCTATGATCTCACCATTGCACTCCAGCCTGGGCAACAGAGTGAGACCTCGTCTCTTAAAACAAAATTAAATAAATGAATAAAACATTTAAATTCTGACCAAAAAGAAACTATGGAAGAATTATTTTATAACCTCAAAGGCAGAATGTATAAGAATACAAACGCAGGCTGGGCATAGTGGCTGCCTGTAATCCCAGCACAGTGGGAGGCCGAGGTGGGTGGATCACCTGACGTCAAGAGTTCGAGACCAGCCTCGCGAAACCCTGTCTCTACCAAAAACACAAAAATTAGCCAGGCGTGGTGTCATGTGCCTGTAATCCCAGCTACTCAGGAGGCTAAGGCAGGAGAATCACTTGAACCCAGGAGGCAGGGGTTACAGTGAGCAAAGATTGCACCACTATGCTCCAGCCTGGACGACAAAGTGAGACTCCATCTCAAGGAAAAAAAAAAAAAAAAAAAGAATACAAATGAAATAAAATTTATATAAATTTTTCAAAATTTTCTGCAAAGCAAAAATCATCATAATCAAAGTCAAAAGACAAATAATAACACAGGTCAAGTATTTGCAACTAATCTCCAGACAAAGGGATAATTTCCTTAACATACAAAAATGGAAAGATATGAACAGGCAGTTCCCAGAAAAAGAAATACAAACATCTCTGAAGAAAAGATGAGGCTGAAGCCTCATCTTAGAGTTTGATAACAGTGCTGGTGAGGGTGTAGGCATTATTCTACATTACTTATGAGTGTCTGAGAGGTCCAATTCTATGAAAGGTAATTTGGCAATATACATCAAAGTTACAAAGGCAAAAATCTTTTGACCCAGAAATTCCACTTCTAGGAATGTACTCTACGGGTAAGAATTATATACATGTGAAATGGGATAGGTACAAATTATTTATTTCACCATTACTGATAAGAGCAAAGATTAGAAACAACTTAAATGGTCATCCATAGGGACTCTGTTTTGCTATTATAATAGCATTAAAAGAACAAAATATTTCTCTATACGCATTGGTATGGATGATATACAAGACATATCAGAATAGGGAGTATGCTACCATCACACCAATGCTTACAAGATCACATGAGGTCTTTTTTTTTTTTTTTAATTAATTTTCACTGTTTATTTCTGACTGGTCAACATAGAAAATTTGAAAAATGGGCCGGGCGTGGTGGCTCACATCTGCAATTCCAGCATTTTGGGAGGCTGAGGCGGGCTGATTGCCTGAGTCAGGAGTTTGAGACCAGTATGGCCAAATGGTGAAACTCTGTCTCTACTAAAAACACAAAAAAATTAGCCAGACATGGTGGCATGCACCTGTAATCCCAGATACTCGGGAGGCTGAGGCAGGGGAATTGCTTGAACCAGGGAGGTGGAGGTTGCAGTGAGCCGAGATCGTGCCACTGTACTCCAGCTTGGGCCCAAGCAAGACTCCGTCTAAAAAAAAAAGAAAAAAGAAAATTTGGAAAATGAAAAATATAAAGCAAAAGGGCATAACTGGCCAGGCATGGTGGCTCATGCCTGTAATCCCGGCACTTTGGGAGGCCAAGGCAGATGGATCACTTGAGCTCAGGAGTTCAAGATCAGCCTGACCAACATGGAGAAACTTCGCCTCTACCAAAATACCAAAAAAAAAAAAAAAAAGAAAAAAGAAAAAAACAATAGCCAGGTATGGTGGCACGTACCTATAGTCTCAGCTATTCGGGATAGGGAGGCTGAGGTGGCAGGATCGCTTGAGCTTGGGAGGCAGAGGTTGCATTGAGCCGAAATTGCACCACAGCACTCCAGCCTGGGATACAGAGTGAGACCCTCTCCCAAAAAAAACAAAAAAAGGGGGGGCATAACTAATAATTTGCTTTGAAGATCTTTCCTGTACACACACATATTATTTCTACATGGACTGCATATTAAATATGTAATTTTGTATATTTTTTGTACTTCACAATATATCAGCAACAATTTTTTTCATGAAATTAAAATATATCCAAAGAATATTTTGGAAGGGTTGCCCATATAAATTATATGAATAGAATATATTTAAATCATTTTCTAATGCTTTGAAATGATTTAAATATGCTCAATAAACATATATTTTTACCACACTTCTTCAACAATAGACATTATTATCAAACAATTTCATCTTTGTAAATATATCTATCAGGTAAAAAATCTCATTTTGTTTTTACTAGCATTTCTTAAATTCTCAGTACAGATGACCATTTTTGCATGAGTGTACTGACTACTTATACTTACTCAATGAACTAGCTGTTCATTCCTTTACCAGTTTTTCTTTGGTTGTTAGTTCTTGGTTTTAAAAAGCATTCCAAACAGTCAGAAATTAGCCAGTTAGCTATTTTACCCGTTACAAACATTTTTACCAGTTAACCTTTTTTTTATCCTTGCTTGTATTGTTGGGAGGACACGTTCCTATCAAAATATATCTTCCTTTTTCTTTTTTTCTTGAGACAGTCTCTCCCCTCACTCTGTCGCCCAGGCTGGAGTGCAGGAGTGTGACAAGATATATCTTTCTGTGTATTGAAATCTTCTTGAAGGACCCTCAGTACAACCTTTACGTTTTCTTCATATAGATCTTACACATTTCTTAAAGTTTACTTCTGGGTATCTTAACCTTTAAAAATAATTACTGGCCAGGCGCGGTGGCTCACCCCTGTAATCCCAGCACATTGGGAGGGTGAGGCGGGTGGATCACGAGGTCAGGAGTTCGAGACCAGCCTGACGAACATGGTGAAACCCTGTCTCTACTAATACAAAAACTAGCTGGACGTAGTGGCATGCGCCTGTGATCCCAGCTACTCAAGGCAGGAGAATCACTCGAACCCGGGAGGTGGAGGTTGCAGGCAGCTGAGATCGTGCCACTGCACTCCAGCCTGGGTGACAGAGCGAGACTCCATCTCAAAAAAAAAAAAAAAAAAAAAAACCCACAACTGTTAATGAAATTTGTTTTTCCACTGTATTTTATCTGGTTATTGTTTGCATATATAAAAAGATGATTATGTTTTAGAACCGTATTTTATTTTCAAGGTGTTTTTAAGTATACTAACAATACATGAATACATGCTTATATTTAAAAATGTAGATGAGTCAATATTACTTAGAATAAAAAGAGCTATTCATTAAACATTTTTAACTTTAGAATAACATTTTAAACTTTATATAATCATCCAGAATTTATTGAATCCTTGTTTTTAATAAAATTCAGTTGATGTCTTTAGCTTTTTCAGGTACACAGTCAGATCAATAGCAACATAATTTTGTCTTCTTTTCAAAATGTATAGCTCTTATTTCATTTTCTCAATTCATTAGCCACTCCATGCAAAATTAAGTAACATAATGGTATGACAGCTGACAATTTAATCCTGTACAAGACTAACAGTAATGTCACAGGAGACATGTTAGAAGAGTACATTTTAGGCATACTCAAAGTTATAAAAATAATATATTGAATATGTGTGCACATACACACATGCTTGTATGCACACTTTTAGTGCCTAACTTTAGATATCCACTGCAGGCAAACACTGCTGAACATTTTTGATTGGAGACTGAGAAAAGATAAGGTGATGCTGCATTTTTAGGAGATAAACCTAATTAGTATCTGGAAGTATATTTAGTAATCCACAGTGGGAACTTTCTCTCTGCAAGCTATGTGGGAATGAAAATCCAAGTGAGGATTAAAGATTTGTTTATTGAGTATGAGGATAGGAGAGGGACTAGGGATGTAACTGTTGATCACTTTTCTTTTTGGGATGGAGTCTTGCTCTGTCACCCAGGATGGAGTGCAGTGGTGCAATCTTGGTTCACTGCAACCTCTGCCTCGTGGGTTCAAGCGATTCTTCTGCCTCAGCCTCCTGAGTAGCTGGGACTACAGGTGTGCACCACCATGCCCAGCTAATTTTTATATTTTTAGTAGAGACAGGGTTTCACCCTATTGGCCAAGCTGGTCTTGAACTCCTGACCTCAAGTGATCCACCTGCCTTAGCTTCCCAAAGTGCTCAAATTACAGGCATGAGCCACCACACCCAGCCAGATGACTTTTCGTCAGAGAACATTAAGTGGCTGGTTATCCTCTATGAGACAGCGGATGGGGTAGGTCTGTGTGTGAACTGTGGTAGGGACTTTTCAAGGGTGATGCTAGGCAAGAGCTGCTGCTTTCCAGGATTCAAGTAAGAGCCTGACTAGCTGGCACCAGGACAGAAGTGCCTGCAATGACTGTGCTGGGTATCAAAAGACTCAGAAAACATTGGAAGACTCGTTCCCAGGGTTTGGAGTGCCTATCCTTTTTATCAGAGTAAGGGTGTTTTGATCATAAGGCCTTAGAACCAGATTCTTAGAACAGGATTCTTCTCCAAAGAGTGTTCCATTTTCTCCTGCATGAAAGCAACCAAGATACAATGTAAGAGCCAGAACCGAACATTTGCTTAAACACTGACATGATTTCTACGGTACCTTTTCCTCTAATGGCCATCCACCAGGGCTCAGGGAGAGTGAAGGTTAAGGCCAGCACCAGGTGCTGCAAGATATGTACCTTAATGTATAAATTTAAGTTTCCAAGTATAATTAGTGTAAAAAAAAATAAACTTACATTAGTGTATGCTTTTAAGGAAACCCTTTTAGGGAAAGTGTTAGCTCTATGTTATAGGTAATAAAAACTGAAGTTGAAAGATTTTGACTATTCAAAGTCACACAGCTTTAGTGACAAAGAAAAGAGTAAAGCCCAGAAATGTCATCTGTGCTTCTATGAATTTTGGCCATCTTTATATTGGCTAGAATCTGAAGAGGAAGAAAACATAAAACTGTTTATTTTCTTTACGCTATGCAATCCTTCCCAGTTGTTGTGGAATCTTAATGTTGAAACATATTAAAAGTCATGTAATCCAATTCCCTAATTCAGCATTTGTACGTCATAAAATGAAATTACTGGGTTGCGACCGGGTGCGGTGGCTCATGCCTGTAATCCCAGCACTTTGGGAGGCCCAGGCGGGCAGATCATGAGGTCAAGAGATTGAGACCATCTTGGCTAACAAGGTGAAACCCTGTCTCTACTAAAAATACAAAAAATTAGCCAGGCATGGTGGTAGGCGCCTGTAGTCCCAGCTACTCAGGAGGCTGAGGCAGGAGAATGGCGTGAACTCAGGAGGTAGAGGTTGCAGTGAGCCAAGACCACGCCACTGCGCTCCAGCCTGGGTGACAGAGTGAGATTCTGTCTCAAAAAAAAAGGGAAAGAAATTACTGGGTCGCAGCCAGCAAATTAAACAGAAAAACCACCACCACCACCACCACCACCACCACCACCACAACAAAAACAACAAATAGAAACTGTAAGATTACACTGCTCTAGTAAGTACAAATATTGTTTTTACTAAACTTATTTCTAACTCTAGGTCAGAGTCCAAAAAGCTTGAAATATACTACTTAGTCCTGGGTTCTCAAATGGGGTACACAAGAATCATCTGCATCTCAGGACCAAAAGATTCCAATTCAGTAAATCTTGAATAAGAATCAAGAACCTACATTTTTAAAAGACACTACAGGTGATTCTGATGGAGAAAGTCTTGAGGCCTACTTGAAAAACTATGCTCCATACACACGCATGTCCTTCTCTAAAAGGTTCCCAAGATAAAGAGTGACAAACTTTTGCCATGGAAAGCCACCCCAGTACAGAAGTGCAGGACTGGATAGCATGGGCCTACAGAATGCAGCCATCTTGTAATGGTCTACAGATTATTCCTATACCAACCTCCATTCCATATTGGGTTACATCCATACTGGGTTACCGGGCTAGGGACTTGTCCCAGAAGGGTAACAGCCATGGCTAAGGTCTGGGTCTTTTACACAGTTAAGAGTCATCAGAAGTGACCTGGTATCAACATATGTCCTCATATGACCTGAGTTCTCTTTGACCTTGAGTATTAACACTATCGTTAATACTTTCATTCAATACACGACTAAACTACTGCATTTCAGGCACTGTGGTGGGCACTAGTGGAAATACAAAGATGACTGTCCCAGGAGTTTTCACACTCAGCCACCACCACTAGCCCTGCTACCAACACACAGAAGGCAATAAAATGGCTCAGCAAAGGTTTTGTGTCTTTTCTTTTGGCAGAGGTACTTCATGGGTTTTAGACACAAGGGAGGGGGCCTGTCAAAGCCTGAGATAAGCGGACCATATCCTCCAATTTCACATCTCTCTTCCTTCACATACCTGAGGGAAACACTGCTCACATCTTTCAAGGACTATGGCCTCTGTGGGTCTCATATCAAGGCATGGAAAAATAAAAGTTAAATCTAGAATCCTAGAAACCATACTCTCCAAGAAATAGCACTGAGAAATACATACTAAAATGATTGTTTGGTTATGTGCTACCGTATTAGCAACTGGTAGATTTAGTAAGACTCACATTTTACAGATATTCCTTCTAGTAAGGCGCTAAGTGAAAGTAGTCTTTGATTACAGAGAGGCTGAAAGCCCTCCCTTATTCACAACTCACTTCCTGGTAGCCTAATGGGTATGTTTAACTAATTCAAAGACAACTAATTTAATTTGATAATCTGAAAGGATGTCTGTCAAAGGGTCATCATAGTTATTGCTGGGTAGTGAAAATGGATTTTATTTTTGCCTTTGCAAATTTGTGTTTTCTAACTTTTCTTACAGTAATTAAGGATTACTTTTACAACTGAGAAAATATATTTTTTAGGGAAAAAAGCTTCTTAGATCAAAAGGTAGACAGACTTCATTATATCTTAGAGCAGGTTCTAGATAAAAGCCTTAGTAGGTATTTGTGCAGATTTTTTTTCAGTTTTAAAAAAATCCAGAGGTTCAAGTATTAAAGACCTCATTCCACGAGAACCTTCTAACTCTTGATATACAACAAAATTTGGGCCTTCCCTGGCTCAAGCAGAGAGAAGCCTACAAAGGAGCCTATAAAGATGCAAGGAACCTACAAAAATGACCTGGTCTAAGGCCACTTCCTTGTAGACTCAGAAAAATCTGTCTGGCAGATAACCTTTTCCCCTCTGTCGTCCTGTTCTATGAGGATCTCTCATGGCTGCATGAATTACCAGTGACACTCAGCATCAGTGCCCCTCCCTACTATTGGTCCTGAAGAAGTGAGCTTTCTTTTGAAAATTCAAATTTATTGAGGTATAATTTACACACAATAAAATGCACATACTCAGTAACTTTTGACACCTATGCAACCACCACCACAACCAAGATACAGAACATTTCCACTACCCTAAAAGGATTCTTTGTGCCCCTCCCACTCCACCCTCCCTGTATCCAAGCCCCTGGCCCCGGCTACCACTGAGAGAAGTACCCATGAGATGAGGATTTATCAACGTGAAATAAGTCTGCCTTTCCTACAGTTTCAAACAAATGGAATTATACATGATGTTCTCTTTTGAGTGTGGCTTCTTTCATTTGGCATGCTGTTTTAAAGGTTCATCCATGTTGTTTTTATTGCTGAGTACAATATTATTTTGTTTGTACTCAGTTGTGAACGAAACCAAACTATATCATATTAGAAATTCATGATAAGTGGTATTCGGGCTCATTAGTCACTTCATTCACCTATACGTCTTTTCAGTGATTCACTTTTCCCTCATCCAACAAATACTGTTCTAGTATTGCCTGTTATGCATCAGGCAATGTGTTAGCCATTGGTTAAATGTAAGCTGCACACTTGGTTCTGGGATCACGTACCTAATTTTGATCCTGGGAAAAAAGATTATTTTGTGTAATATTCAATAGTAGCCCTACTTATCTATGGGAATGTGAAAACTGTGTGGGGTAGTGTTAAACTTACATGGCTGGGCACCCAGTGTCTCGGTGTTCTTTGTAGACTTTGTGAATAGTCTATTTTTTCTGTCATAAGAATGACATAAGATGGTGCAGCCAAGATAGTATGTCCATGTTCAAGACAAGAAGAGCTAAGAAACATCTGTCACTGTTATTAGAAAAGCAAAATCTTCCCAGAAGCCTCTGGCAGATTTCCTCTTATGACTCATCCACCAGAACTGGGTCACATAACCATCCACATCTACAAGAAGGCCAATGAGGGTCTTGCAAAATGAAATAAGATGGTCATGACTGACACATATGAATCATGACTCACAGACTGAGGCTGGCAATTGTTATCCCAAGCAAAATTGAGGTTTCAATAACAAAAAAGATGGAAGAAATACATACAGGGTAGGCAATACGGATGCTGTGTCTACCATGACTTCTCATGATGATGTCTGCAGGGAGCCTCAGGATTGCCCTCAGGCACAGACAGGGCAATGTAAGTAATAAAGTGGAGAATGGAAAAAGAATTCCACTAGATGGGTACAACCTTCCCTAGCCCATACTAAATAAGATCTTTGGAGACTTCCAAAAATACCATACACAATTGGGACGTTTACTTTTGTTAACAAATGGATTCATACTCATAAAATCGTAATTATGAACTTTCTCCCACGAATTATAAGACAAGATAAAGACAGATAACATTTGCGGTCCCTGCCAAAAGGTACTCTCAAGCTCGAAAGCTTGAGTAAAGCACAGTTTCTAAGGAGAAGCCAGAGTCATATCATCTTCCTTCAGCCTTATTCCCTATCGTGCTCCCTCACCTCACATGTGTGCTCCTGGAGACAGGGAAATTCGATCATGATTCTACTCTAGGTTCCAGGGGGCTGATAAATGTCACCCTTTTCTTCTCCCCAAAAAGGGAGAAAAGTCAGAATCAATGCACAGATAAAAATGAAAACAAGGCAGATGAACACCAAAGTATCAGCTTTAAAACTAATAAAACCTACCTCAAAGGACATGCCTTAGATATGTTATCTCAGTGCGTGACCTAATAGATACTTTACCACAGAATTCAGGATTCTCAACCAGACACAGGCAGGGCAGGACAACTGTAGGCCTTCCCTCCCAGAATAGGCTTACTGTGATCAACTTCCTGCATGTATGAGTGAACCAGACATGCCCCCGCTCTGCCAATGTGAAGATCAGAAGGGGAGAGAAGCCAAACATGCCCATTTCCTTATCCTCAACTCACAGATCATATAAAGTCTCCCTTCTACCCTGAGGAGGGGAAGTGGCTGAAAGTGTTCCTCACTCCTCTTTCTCCCTACGGACTGGAGTAGAAACTCCTACCCTCTGTGGAAACAAGAGAAACTAACAGTTCCTCTAACACTTCTGTTTACAAACACCCTAAAACTGGTTGGTCACTAAGTTTGGACTTTTTTTTTTAAGAAATAAATAGGGCAACGATAAGAACATGAAATGTAAAGGTGACTCTGGAAAGTTCATCTAAAAAGTAAGATCTCACAGCCCCCTCATTAGCTAAGTAGTAGAGATTTCATTCACGCTAACCTATATACATAAAGAATATATTATTTGGATGAGGTAAAATGCTAGTTTGAACGACAGAGACAGTCAGCTATCCCCTAAAATGTAGGGAGATTTGGGGGAGGGGTGTTAAAGAAAGCCATTGCTAGAATCTTTCAGTGGTACAGTATATAAGTTTATTTCAGGATCTGGGCTCCTTGTTTAGAGTGAGCCTTTAGCTCATGGCACTAGTCTTCAAATATGTTACAAATGGATTTTGTTTGACCAATCCAGCATGAATGGTTTATTTGTAGCACCGAGGAAAGAAGTTCATTATTGTTATACATGATACGAGTCTACAGAACAGTGAATCTTAAATGCCAGTGTGCGTTAATCAAAGAGCTAATTAATGCAGATTCCTAACACCCTACCCCAACTTCATAAGGTAAGTATGGGGCTAGGGCCTATGAATCTGCATTTTTAATAGTTACCCTGGGAAATTCTGATTCAGATTTTGTGAGGTCCATATTTTAAGAACCATTGCTATAGAGATGAGGTGAACTTTCATCAACTCCAAAACAGCTCTAGTTTCTTATATTAGTAGCCAATCCACGCTCCTTTAACCTTCTTTGTCAAATATATTGTTAAATGCTATCTGACAAAAGAATTACTTCTTAATGAGCCTATTAGGTCAGTAGCTTTCTTTCTAACTCTGTGGTCCACTGGTAGAATATGAAGCAGCTTTCTCATTAATCATTCCCCTACTTTGGTGTGCACTGTTCTAATCAAAGAGCTTTGAAGACAATAGAGGTATTACAGAAGATTCAGTTTGCCTCCCCTAGCATCCATTTCTCCCTTTTTCCTTCAAACAGAAGCTTGATTTGTCACGTCCCCTTTCCCCCCACATCAACATTGCAGGCTGAACCTGCCCTCAATTACAGGGAGATGACTTAGAAGGCTAATAGTTATTCATTTTCTTTGCCAGTGCTTGGTTCAGAAACTGGCACATGAGGCCAGGTGCGTTAGCTCATGCCTGTAATCCCAGTGTTTTGGGAAGCCAAGTTGGGAGTATCAATTGAGGAAAGCAGTTCAAGACCAGTCTGGTCAACATAGCAAGTCCTTGTCTCTACACGCAAAATTTTCTTTTTTAATTAGCCGGGCACAGTGGCTCATGCCAGTATTCCCAGCTACCCGCTTGGGCCCAGGAGTTTGAGATCACAGTGAGTTATAATCATGCCACTGCACTCTAGCCTGGGCAACTGAGCAAGACCTTGTCTCTAAAAGCAAAAAAGGAAATGGGCACATGTTTGGAATCTGGCCAACAGGACACACTGGGGAACTCCGCTGGGAGGATTCTAGTTTTCTAATACTGTGAGCAAATGTTGCCAGCTCTGGATGTGATGCCTGGAACTGCTGCAGCTGTCTTGCAACGGTTTGATGCTGAAGTCAGAATTACATACTTTCACCCACCAATTGTAACATAAAATATGACGGAGAGTTGCAAAGAACCTGTGCCCTTGATGACATTACTGTGCCAGTCAATAAAGGCAATCACGCCTCAAAGCCTACCCTATAGCTGGAGTTCCTGTCATCAATGAGTTAATTTTACTATTTAATCTTCTTGGAGTCTGGATTTGTTACTTGCTGCCGAAAGCATTATAACTGATAAAGACATCTTTATATCATGTTCTGTATTCTTCTCCAATGTGGCCAGATATGTGTACATTTCCTTGTGCCCTCCTCAAAATGCTATCTTTTGGATTTCTGAATATTCTCAGATTTTTTTACACACATGCATAAATACAGACACACGCACACACATATACACAGACACCCCTCTTTACTTAAGGTTAAGATGTTTATACTTCCCATGTCTTTTGAGGAGATGTGTTATATTAGTGGCTCCTGCTCCTACAGCTGCTAGTGCTCTTAAGGTTGTGAATGCTACTGAACCATGATTTTTGAAGCAAAAGATAAGATTTAAGCTAATTATACCTACCCACCTGGGTGCTGTAATTTATGAATGTCCTAAACCAATTAATATGAAGAAGCTGCGCATCTTAGAAATTCAGCCATATGTATAGAGATAGTAAGTATTCTTGTTATTCAAAGCATGCTGGTGGCACTCAAGTGAGAAACTCAGTAAACCTTCACTATTACAGAAAACGCACTTAGAAAGACAAACACCCTCTTCCTGCAATTTTACAGGTCTTTAAGTGTCACAGCTAAATCTGCATTTGAATGAGCTGGGTACAGTTATAAAATGAATGTCATTAAAGGAATCACGTCGAATACTAACAAAAGACTGTTCCATTAGCCCATCTAAACAAGCTAAATAATCTCAACCCTGGTTATAAAAATTGCTTTTAAAATCACAGAGGTACTTTTTAGTTTGAGGATTGATTCTCAAGGGTCCAAGACTCAATTTTCTCAAAAGTAAGGCTTAGTTATTCATATTCAATGGATGTAATAGGCTTCAAGGAGGGACTGGCTTGTGCGTCAGTGTAAAGTCTTCCGTGACTCTTTTAAAAAGTATGTATACTTTTGTGCCCTTGCCCCAACTTGCAACAACTCTGAAGGGCCATCCCAGCTCCGGAATGCCCTTACAGGATCTCCTGACATCTTTGTTGTGACTGCATCACAGCTCAACTAACTCCTTCTTTTGCCTAATTCTGCTTTCTTTACTCCCTCACTCACATTACACTCAAGAATCATCCCCATTAAGCCACCTATAGCCAAATCACTGGCTCACAGTCTCTTTCACAGCAACCTCAACCTACAACACTTTTCCTTAACCCAGAGAGTTCGTGCCCCACCTCTCTTAAGTCAACCCCTTTCCTCTAAACCTTCATGACAGCAGAATGGGGGTTGAGACTTCGACACACCATGTTTTTTAGTTTCTGATTCTTATTGTACAACAGAATCCTTCTCTAGGCACTTTTGAAGATTGTGTAGAGGGGAGTGGACTGACTGCCCCTTGTCCTTTGGTATATGGGAAGAATATATTTAGGCTCTTCCCAAATGAAAAAAAGAAACTTTGCTGCAGTGACCAATTAGACCTATGGTTTGGTAAAATTATACTTGGAAATTATGAATTGATTTATTTGCTTAACATTTGTCTCTGCTCTCAACCAATTCAATGAGAATCCCTGAATTAATATTTAAAAAGGCTTTAGAACTAAGAATGTTTTGAATGGGTAATAAATACATATAGTAATTTTCAAAAGGTAAAAAAATATATACTTCTATACATACACATACACACACACTTTTTTAAACTAGTAATTCTTATTTCAATACCAAAAGAAATAGTCAAATTGTTTCTGCTAAAATACTAGCAAACAATTATATACAGTCTAATCTAATACTCATATTAAAAACCAATGACCAAATATTAAATACGATCAATGTCTTAAATTTCCATCCCCACTACCTGGGTCCTAGTTACCATTATCTCATGCTTGGATGACTGACTGGTCTTATATCTACTCTGCCCCACTCTAATTCTTGCTCCAATCGCAGCCAAGGAGATCTTCTCAAAATTCGAATCTGGTCTCAAGTGTCATCTCCTCCTCCTTCTCTCCCCTCCAACCACCGGCCTTTCTTCTAGTACCTATATTTGAATGTTCTTTCCTATCACAGGTCCTTTGCATATATTAGCCCTTTTATCAGGGGCACACATTCCTTCCCTCTTCATTTGTTAACATTTACTTATGTCTTCAGATTACTGCTTGAGCATCACTTTAGGGAGACTTCCCAAATCTAAGAAAGTCAAATTCTCTTGTTATAGACTTTTTATATTTGCATTTTTATATTTGTGATTATCTGGTTACTGGTGATCTATAGAAACTTGTGCTTTTTCCTAACACCTGTTACATTTGCATTTTTGTATTTGTGATTATCTGGCTACTGATGATCTATAACACTAAACCATCAGCTTTATGGGCAAGGGTTTTACCTGCTTTTACTCACCATTTACAAGCCCTCTGTTGGAGTAGATGCTCAGTATGTATTCACTGGGTGAAAACATTGGCAAATGTTTTATCTCCTACAAAATAGCCCCCAAAGCAACATGAATTTCATCATCTTTTTTCCCTAGTTGTTTCCAGTGATTGAAAGAGCCCCAATAACAAATCTTTGGCTATAAGATTCTTTTTTAAAATATCTGTTACATGAGGACGATGGGGCTGGATCTTCTTAGCACCCACCCATTTTGGAAGAGGGTTGTAAGGCATAGACAGCATAAAGGGATAGTGCCCAGAATGCAGATACTCTATTACTTGTAACCACAAGATATCAACACCAGGACCATTTCCTTCTCTTGACACTAAAAATAACTTTATCAAATGAGGAATTACTCAACCTCTCATCTGCGCCCCTTCTCTGAAATTGGTATCCCACCCATCATTTGAACCCTGGTAGATGCTAGAACCCTATTCAATCTACTCTCAAGTAAAGCTATCAGCTCTTATCATTCCATTTTCTCCTTTTCATGGATGGGTTAAGTCTCTTTCCTGAACTGTATTCTTATGACACCAATCAAAGCATATGGGAGTAGGGGTTGGAGGGAGAAGGGGAAAAGTAGATTGTTCACAAATGTTAGGTTTAAAGAACTTGTTTACTCTTAATGCCTTGAAGAAAATTTCCAATGGTAGCAAAATCTTTTTCTGGGAAAAACTGTTTTCATTTTCACTTTCCATGGGCTTTTAAAAAAAAAATTTAAGCCTCTTGGGGCAGTTTCAAAAAATATTTTTATAAAAGTTCTGGCCGGGCACAGTGGCTCATACCTGTAATCCCAGCACTTTGGGAGGTTGAGGTGGGTGGATTACCTGAGGTCAGGAGTTCAAGACCAGCCTGGACAACATGGTGAAACTCGGTCTCTACTAAAAATACAAAAATTAGCTCGGCGTGATGGCGCATGCCTGTAATCCCAGCTACTTGGGAGGCTGAGGCAGCAGAATTGTTTGAGCCTGGGAGGCAGAGGTTGCAGTGAGCCAAGACTGCGCCATTGCATTCCAGCCTGGGTGACAGAGCGAGACTCCATCCCAAAAAACAACTTTCTGCGAAGATAAATTAGAGGCCCTGAAGCAAGATTCACAGTGATATGCATCTATTCAACACTGTGTGAGAGGCTTGAAAATGTATGCCACATTTTCAGTATATGTTTGGGAGTGTATTTTTCTGAAGAAATAGTCCCAATATTGCTTCAGATTCTCAGTCTCTAGTACTTAATATACTGCCTGGCATGTAATAAATGCTTTATAAATACACAAACAAAAGGATGAGAGAATGAATGAAGGCAAAGCCCTAAAGACAATCAAAGGAATGACCACAGAAGTAAATTATCTAACACCAGGAAACACTGGTGTCATTGAAGTCCAAGGAAAAGAAGATTTCAAGAAGAAAGTGGATAAACTGTCACATGTTGAGCAGAGGTCAAGTCAGACAAGGTCTGAGAAATACCCAGTGGATTTAGAAATGAAGTGGTAGTTGGTGACCTTTAAAACTGGTGATTTCAGTTGAGGTAAAATATTGCAGTTGGTTGAAAAATAAATAGGAAGTTCAAGGAAAGAAACAGTGAGTAGAGATACCTTTTTCATGAACACTTGTCTGTGACAGAGAGGTATGAAACAGAAGAGAGAAGGGCAAATTGGCGTAGGATGGTTTTATTTTTTTCTTCTAAGATAGAAAAGATGTGAGAAAGGCTAAATGCAAGTGGGAAGCAGCCATGGCTAAGTAAAACAAGAAAAATCCTAAAGAGTAGGAATGAATGGGAAGAAATCCAGAGCCTCAGACCGGAAGAGGATCACCTTTTCCACTGTGCAAGGAGGAAAGGACAAAAAAAAAAAAAAAAAAAAAGACAAAAAAATGGGTTATCGGTGAAGTAAGTTTGAAGATTTGGTCACACTAATTTGCTAAAGTTTCCATCTTATGTTTTCTATGTTCTCTGAAAAAATGGGAGGTAAAATAACCTGCTGAGAATGAAAGGGTAGGAGATCTAGTGAGCATACAGGAAAGGGTCTACGGTCAGCAGAAGTTTAAAACAGCTCCTGTGGAGAATGGCAAAGAGAAGAATTGCCAGGCAAAGTCATGAACATAAATGTCATAGTACTAGTTTTCACCAATGTGTGATTTCTCTCTAAGAAGTCTTTTGAGCAGAAAGGGGTTTCTAAGAAAAATCCCTGCCACCAGAGGCTACCTTATCTCTTGTGAGTGAGAATTAAGTCAAGTGACTTAAATTCAGGTTCAAAATTGTGGTGGAAATACATTTATGTGAGTATCACATGCAGAAATTATGGTGAATCTGAAATTAAAGGTAGGAAGTTATTGGTATTATTTTAAATATCTAGAAAATAAAAGTTTGCCTCTTTAAGGGACTAAGAATGGTGATGGGAAAGTTTTTTTGTACAGGGAAATGAAAACCATTGTCGAGGCCAGCACAGTGGCTAATGCCTGTAATCCCAGCACTTTGGGAGGCTGAGGCAGGCGGATCACCTGAAAACAGGAGTTTGAGACCAGCCTGGGCAACGTGGTGAAACCCCGTCTCTACCAAAAATACAAAAATTAGCCCAGTGTGGTGATGCATGCCTGTGGCCCCAGCTACTCAGGAGGCTGAGGCAGGAGAATCGCTTGAACACAGGAGGCAGAGGTTGCAATTAGCCAAGATCATGCCATTGCACTCCAGCCAGGGCAACAGAGCCAGACTCTGTCTCAAAAACAAACAAACAAAGCAAAAAAACCATTGTCAAAGCAAATCCCTAAATTAAGTACAGTCATCATGCACTACATAACAATGTTTCAGTCAACAATGAACAGTATATGCACTGCTGGTCCCATAAGATTAAAATGGAGCTGCACTATATAGGTGTATTAACAAACAAAAACAACTTTCATATAGTATTTTTACTGTACCCTTTCTATGTTTAGATATATTTAGAAATGCAAATATTTACCATTGTGCTACAACTGTCTCCAGTATTTAGCACAGTAACATGCTGCACAGGGTTGTAGCTTAAGAGCAACAGGCTATAACATGTAATCTAGGTGTGTAGTAGGCTACACCAGCTATGCGTGTGTAAATAAACATGATGGTGAATTCACCTAATGACACATTTCTCAGAATATATTCCCACAGTCAAGTGATGCATGACGGTACTTAGAGAGTCCCACAGGTGACCTAATAACTGAAGCAATCAGCTCTCAAAAGCTTTACCCTGTCACTTCAAGTGACAATGTCAGCATCAACAAATCCAGAACAAAAGGAAGGACATCTAGAGAGAGAAATCCAGAGCAAAGACTAGCTAGAGTGGTTTTCTCAAAACAGATAGCGATGGAAGGCAACAAGAGGGGGCATGATCCCCAGCACATCTCTCCAGGCCAGCTGAGCCAAGCCTCGGAGAGGGCAATGGAGGTCCTCAGCCCACCAGCCATGACATACATATACATGACATAATCACTCAGAATCACCTAAAATTAAAAACAATAAACAAACAAACAAATGGAGGACTCTCTCATGCCTATTCTACCAATTTTAAGTCAGTTCAGTCTCTAATGTTCAGTAGGTCATCAGGCAAAGGTGACATCACACTCAATCTCCAAACTGATGCCTATTCTCTTTAGCTTTTTTTCTTCCTCTGGCTACAGACACCCAGAAGCAGCTGGTGACATTAAATACCTCATCATTGTTACTTCCCTCCCTACTTGTTTTCTGGCTTGGCTGGAGACCTACCAAGAGGGTTAGTTACAGAGCCAAGGTTTAAGATGAGTGCTTTCAACACTCTCCACCTAGGAAAACCTACTCTGTCTTGAAAACAGTACAGCAGTCCAAGTGTGGAAGCAGAGAAGAGAGCTGCTTTGAAACACAGTCTAAATAAGTGGTTAAATGCACATTTTCTAAGGGCAAACTTCTACGGTTTATATCCTACTGACAGTAGACAGAAATTGAGCTTTATTTTCCTCATGCACAAAATGGAGATAACAGCACCATTGAGAATATTAAAGGAGACAGGTAAACTTAGAAGACTGGAATACAATAAGCACTCAGTATGTGTTAGCTATTACCATAATATCTGACCTAGGGTTGTGTTTTACTGGGTAGGTCTAACAGGGAAAAGGGTGCAAGAGTATAATGGCTGAAGTGATGGGAAGTAAAAAGTAAAAGCTGACTGGGAGAGAGAACAGCACAGCCAAACCGTTGGAGTTCTTGAAGCTGAAGTACAGATGCACTGGAAGTCATTCAGCTAAAAAGCTGGAAAAATGGGCAGACAGCAGAAGAGATTTTTAAGTTTTTAAGCGTGTAGCTGCTAACATAAATAATTATAAGATTCAGAGACTGGGTGGCTTCATGAAAAGGTAAAAGGTCACTAAATTTGAGGTCAAGCAGTTGAGAATCAGGATGTTGGTTTAGTTAACCACATGGAATTTGAAGTGACCGTCATAAAGGTGGGACTTGGGGAGAAGAGGGTAACTATAAGCTAGGTGCCAAAGTCTTCAGTGAATGAAAGGAAATGAATGAGAATGGCAGGGACAGGAAACTCAGAAGGATGCCAACTGCTCTTCCCAACTCCAACTGATGCTAGCTGGTGGGAAAAGACCACAGACCCAAGGCTGCTTGCAATGCTTAAGAGAGTGTAACGACATTATAGCAAACTGACCTATCCAAAATGTTACTGTTCCTGCTGAGAAACACAGCCATCAAACTGTTTAGAGTGCCTTCTCAAAGAAGCCTGGCTATTCCGGGTGTCATGGCATCTCTGAAGCCCTTTCGAAGGATCATTTGTGTTCTCTCTCTACCCCCGCACATATGTCCACCACAGTATGGAGCATACTTTATGTATTTTTTTATTGACCGAACCATTGGAGACAAGGTCTCACTCTGTCACAAGGCTGGAATGCAGTGGCATAATCACAGCTCACTGAAGCCTTGACCTCCTAAGCTCAAGCGATCTTCCCACTTTAGCCTCCTGAATAGCTAGGACTACAGGTGCAAACCACCACACCTGGCTAATGTTTTCTTATTTTTTGTAGTGATGGGATCTCTATGTTGCCCACAGTGATCTTGAACTCCTGGCCTCAAGCAATTTTCCTGTCTTGGCCTTACAAAGTACTAGGATTATAGGCATAAGCCACGACATCTGGCCACATGAATATATTTAAATGTCACTCTCCCATAGGTACTTCCAGGGCTGAGGCAAGATGTAGTCATCTTTTCATGCCTATCTCTTAATGCTGTGCAAGCACTTCATAAATGTTACAAAAGAGTTCTCACAGTCACCAAATCAGGGAACAGAGCATAAAAAGAATACTCTCCTATGAAGATGGGTCATGAAGCATTTAAGCTTTGACTATAAAGAATGATTTTTTTCTGGGTGGGCGTGGTGGCTCATGCCTGTAATTCCAGCACTTTGGGAGGCTGGGGGTGCGGGGGTGGATCCCTTGAAGTCAGGAGCTCAAGACCAGCCTGGTCAACATTGTGAAACTCTGTCTCCACTGAAGAAAAATACAAAAATTAGCTGGACGTGGTGACGGCTGCCTGTAATCACTTCTACCTGGGAGGCTGAGGAAGGAGAATTGCTTGAACCTGGGAGGTGGAGGTTAAAGTGAGCAGAGACTGCAACACTGCACGCCAGCCTGGGCAAGAGTGAGATCAGGCCTCAAAAAAAAAGAGAAGGGAAGGGAAGGGGAAGAAAAGAAAAGGAAAGAAAAAAGAAAAGAAAAATGATTCTCCAATAAAGATTAGAAAGGAGGTATGATATTTTTTCACCAACTGGTAGGATAACATTTTTAAATACTCCCGATGAGAAGTCATGGCTGACATCTAAAAGGAAAAACTCAGGATTTGGAAAATAAATTTGTTAGTTAACTTGGAAAATCCTTTACCCAGTACACTAAATGAAACACAATGATGTCTTAAATTAGCAAAATTCATTTGTACTCCTTGTTTAAAAGTTAAAATTTTTAAACTTTTTTAAAATTTACTTACCCTAGAGTTTAAATGAGATGCTTATAAATTCATCTTTGCTGTAGGTAAGTAATGAGAGGGTTTTAAAATTTTGTTTCTGGTCCTCCTTTCAAGTGTCCCATGTCTTTCTGTTTTATTCTTTTGAGTCACAGATTATCTCCAAATGTCAAATTTTCAAATTCATCCGTATTTGATATAAATTCTTGAAGATGCAGAAAAAGTAGGGAAAACAAAGTGAATATATCTTACGATTTCAGCCTAGGTGAATTCACATTTTGTTGGGGTGGGGGGTTTACTGTTACTCATTTACAGGAAAACAGAAAGATGGAGAAAAACGGTGTGGAAATAATAAAAATTTTAAAGGAAAACAATTTTCAGGGTAATACAAAGCAATCCTTAGGTACTTAAAAAATTATTGAAAGAAACTATTTGCTCCAAATGTAGTGATATCACTTCTCCTTCAGTTCTTCAAACTTGAAGGTCTTTGATTAATAAGCATAAACTTCTGTGAAAACTTCATAAAATGAATTACTTTTTTGGACTAATTAAATAATTTATTGTAGGCCCTTGGCTTTATTCTCCTTTGGGTTTGGGGAACTCAGTAAAGTATACATTACAAAGTCTGTGCAAGGAAGTAAGTACTAACAGAAGTGAATACTATTCCTTTCTCTTACTGCACAGGCATAACTAAAGAATAAAAACTGTGTTTTCTGTAAAAAAGGGCTCTGAGAAAAGGAAATTCATAGTGAAAATTCCAAGATATTCATGGTTAATGTTCCCTCAGTAATGAAGTGCTATCACGTGGTACAGAGTTTTATTTTAGTGGCAGGAATTTTTGTAATTATGTAAATGACTTTACTCCTGTATTTGGTCTTTAAAAATTGGATATACAGGCATATATTCTTTACAGAATTATGTAAGTAAAATTATAGCCATAATCACATTTAACAATTGAAATGATTTTTAACATCTGGATTATTAATATAAAATAATTCCCTGTATCTCATGTTTAGTTAAAACACTGTGTTATTTGAGGGTAAAAATTTTTTTTTTGTTAATTTTCCCAAATCCCTTCCTGATAATACGTCACACACTGGCTTTTCTGGCCACAGCACAATACTCCGCTGATTATCTACAGAAAACAGTCTACAACTCTATAATTATTCCTGTGCCACCTTCCTGGTTCTAACTGAAAGTGCAGACTGTCAGACATCCATAATTATGGTTGGAATAATTTCTCCTGTTACATTATTCTCACACTTGCCCATTCCAAAAGTTGAACACTTTTCTGCCCATTGACATAATTTCAATACATCTTCCAATTGTAGTTTATTATTCATAACTCAGAAACATTCAACATTATTTGGAATAATATTTGGGAAAGACAGTATGCCTAATCACCTCCAGAATACTCACAAAAATTAAATAAGCTATCAACATTTTTTGAACTTTTCTTACAATGAAGATTGCTAAAAATTAAATAATGTTCCTATACTTCGGCCTGTTTAAAAATAAATCAGTCAGATTCCTTGTTGGAAAGTCTATATGCCAACACTTCAATTTTTACTATACCTCTTCAACGAACAAAATATACCCCATACTTGATGACAACAATAACGAGCAGAAGAAAAGATATTTGGAAAGAAAGACGGTTTGTAACAGTGAACTTTTGAATGCAAAAAATTTCAGTGCAACATATTTTTGCACTATTAATACTATTGCAGTCATGTGCTGCATGACATTTCACTGATGGTCCCATAAAGTTATAATATTTTTACTGTACCCTTTCTATGTCTAGACATGTTTACATATGCAAATACCATTGTGTTACAACCGCCTATGGTATCCAGTACAGTAATGTGCTATACAGGTTTGTAACCTAGGAGCAATAGGCCATACCATACAGGTATGTAGTAGGCTGCACCATGTAGATTTATGTAAGTACATGCATAATAACAAAATCGCTCAACACATTTCTCAGAATGTATCTCTGTCATTAAGCAATGCGTGACTGTGTATTTTATGTCTAATTCAAGCCAAATACAATTTTTTAATGTTGTATTTGTAATGTGAAATGAAGACGTGGCGGGGTACTGTGGCTCATGCCTGTAATCCTAGAACTTTGGGAGACTGAGGTAGGCAGATCGCTTGAGCCCAGAAGTTCAACACCAGCCTGGGAAAAATGGTAAGACCCTGTCTCTACAAAAAAATTAAAAAATTAACCAGTGTGGTGGTGTGTGCCTGTAGTCCTAGCTACTTGGGAGGCTGAAGTGAGGATCACTTCAGCCTTGGAGGTAGAGATTGCAGTAAGCCAAGATTACGTCACTGCACTCCAGCCTGAGCAACAGAGTGAGATTCTGTCTCAAACAAAGGAAAAAGAAATGAAGTCTTGTTTACTTCATTGAGTAAATGTTTACTGAGCACTCACTATGTGCCAAGCATGTTCTCAGTATGGGGGATTCACAGGTGATAAAGACAAACATGGTTCCTACTTTTCCATTATCATGAAGACTAAATTTTTTTAAAATTTATTTTGCAGATGTGATCAAATGAAATCTATGTTTTATCTTGAATCATTTACATTCAAAAATACTTAATCCTGCAATAAAATGTTAAAAAGTCACAGATGTTACAGAGTTAGGGTTGAAAAAGGGCTCATCAATTCCAAGATGCACATTATTTTACATTTTGACATCTCTAAAATCAGTCACATCTTACAATGTGATCAGACTAGACAGCAATGGAGATGGAATTGGCACTGCCTATATGTGCATCAAAACTTCAAAACACAGAATGAGCACAAGGGGCTTGGAAGAAAATCCCAGGTTCAATGGTAAAGGCACCTTTTTTTTTTTTTTTTTTTTTTTTTGAATAGAGATGAGATATTGCTATGCTGACTGACCAGGCTGGTCTCAAACTCCTGGCCTCAAGCAATCCTCCCATCTGGGCCTCCCAAAGTGGTGGGATTACAGGCATGAGGCACCACACCCAGCCTTAAGGATTTTTGATGATTCAAGGTTCAATAAAACATAACAGTTGACAGTTTTCATTTATTATAGGTGTGGAAAATGAAATTCAGAGTGGTCACGTGACTTGCCCTAATTCACAAAGCTGGAGAGGTAGAATAGAGTCCAGGTCAGTTTTCTACAGTCATTCACTCTTCTACCAGTGTACAGTTATATGGAGGAAAAGGGGTGTCATACAAAGTAAGTAGGTAAGAAGATGGCTCTAGTTTTGTAACCATAAGCAAGGAACTTAATCCGTCCTTGCCTCAGTTTCTCCATCTATTAAAACAGGGATTTAATAAACATAACTCACAGTACTGTTGTAAGCATTAAATAAGATATGTCTGGCAATTGTCACAAAGATTGGCATATGTTAAGTACTCCATAAATGTCAACTATTTGAGATCAGACTTTACATTTATTATACACTAAGTCAAGCCCACATATAGTTGTTTGTCTAAAGCACTAGAAAACTAAATAAACTGGTCAAATGTTTGAAGTGATAAATACCACGAAAATTTCCACCTTAACAATGTTTTGTCCAGGTACTGTGCCAAGAACCCAGCAGACCTACCTGCAAGAAACCAAACAAAAAGCAAGATTCCAGGCTGGCATGATGATCAAATTACGTACTTCAATATGTGTGAATGCATTTATAAGCACAATCTCAATACATAAACAGGGAACAAAATATTTAATGTATAAACAGATCATTTCTTTTTGCTTTATTTAAAATACTATATCAGAATCACCTGAGGAACTTGATAAAAAAATTTTTTAAAAACTATTATAACTACGTATATTAAGCCTGGTTAAAACCACAAGTTTTAGAGGTTTAAGCCTTACTAGGTCAGCTCTTCTAATTTTGAGAGTTTCAGTGAAAATCTAAATTATAACACAGTATGTGGAGTAAACCTGCTTTAAATATTAGCTTCTACATTGTTTCTATAAAAATAGTAATCTTCTGTCTTTTAATATCAACTCATCACATATTAAATATTTCAGTTAAATCAAAATTTCAGTTGAAATCTTCAATCTAAAAAACACACAGTTAAGTGCTTAAAAAGTAATTTTAACCACTAGGAAATGTTAATGATTAACTCACATTTGTTTCTGTTTCACTCCATGAAAAAATCTACAGGACACCCTGCACAGAGGAAAATTCACATTAATATATCCAGAATTTTATTTTCAGAAGCTTCTGGTAATGAAAGCCTTATTATGAGGTGTCTTCATGTTACCACCACGCAGTAGCAAAGTTAAAATATTCTAAAGATTAGTCTATTTTCTCATACTGGTTTTTTTTCTAATGCTTTTGCTAACATGTTATCTAAATTTCAACCTTAAAACGATCACATGACCCAATATGCGAACTCTGCCTATTAATTCTAAAACTTTTAATAATAGTTTGCTTATGTTTGAGACTTAAAAAACAAAACAAAACAATAACATACTGCACTATGCCCATCCTAGATATTTTCTAGGATCAAAGTCTATCTGGAGCAGGGCAGGCTGTGGTTGAGGGTGGTTGGGTCAGCAGGGAAGAGCCTTATATCAGCTCTGAGCGCCTCCACGGTGAGCGAGCACCTAGGGTTAAGAGAGACCAGGCACCAAAGGGTGGGGTAACTCAAAGTTGCATTTAGAAGACTCCAGCCTCGGCCGCCCGTGACTCCTCGACGAGCCCCACCTCTCTAAGTTCCAGCATCCGGCCCGCCCCTTCCTCCCAGGCTACCACAGTATGGCCCGCCAAGCTCCTGGGCCGCGGGAAGTGACGGAAACAAAAACTTGGTACACAAAGAAGGGCTGGGTCAGAAGTGAGGCCCCCCCCCCCCGCTGCCAAGAAGGACGAGTTTTCTAGAAAAACTTAGCGGCAAGTTAACGGGAAGCGCGACGACACAGTTCCTAGGATTGTGGGGGCGCACCCTGCCGCCAGAAAATCTCATCCTTTGTCCTTTGAGAGGCCTCTTTGAAGCCGAAGGCTCTAAGTGCCCCTGGGCAACCCTTAACCCGATCTCCATTTCGGGCCCTCACTGATGGCAGCCATGACAGTTGCATCGGAAATATCGAATAGCCGCGGCCAGAGTCTCCCGGAAGTGACGCAACGCGGAGGGATCCGCGTTCGGCCGAGGGAGACCGAAGTGAGGCGGTTCCCGGAAGCGGCTGCAGCTGGGCAGCTGGTGGCGGGGCGGAGGAAGGGTGGGGAGAGAGGTTGTGGGTCTTACAAGCAACCCCAACATGTTTTACGTGTCGGGAGGGCATTGTGCTGAACACGTCATTGGCAAGCCATTTAATCCCTTCCTTACTACAATCCCAGCAGTCAGGAATTTATTATTTCTGTTTTACATATGGGGAAACTAAGGCTAAGAGAGGGCAAGTAAATTTGTCCGAGATCGTATAGCTGGTACTTGGTGGACGTGGTGTAACTCAGACACCTCTTCTCTGTGGTGACTCCATTTTGTAAAACCAGAGCTGCTGGCCCTTGGCCTCCTGGTAAGCTCCTTTAAGTTAGGCACTCTGTTGCCCAGAGAGGGGCCAACCTGTAGCCAGTGTGTTCTTTGTGGTGAACACAAGGCCGAACGGTGTGCCTGGGTCCCCTTGGCTGAACCTCAGATTTCACTTGGTCTCTGACACCTCACCTTTGCAGCACTCTCCCTGTCTTTGCAGCGCTGGTTACCTGAGGAAACTGTCAATGATTGCTAGGCTCTGGGGAGCATTTTAACTCTGATTAGGCCCTTTTAAATTCAGGACTAAGACGGTTGGAGGCCTCTCACCATCATCAGATGATCTAGCTGGCCCTAACAGAGGACCAAGGATCATAATCTTGGACTTTCCACCAGATCAAGTGTTTGTTTGGGTTCTGTTTCTTTAGAATATGACTGAAAACCAATCTATTGTTTAATCTTCTTTCTGCATTAACCAGTACTCAAAGTGTGAATAGCCACTAAGGCTATGTTTTTGTAAAAACAAATTATGCATAGAAAAAACACAGGAAATACATCAAAATTAACAGTGATAGTGTTTGAATAGTGGGTGATTTTTTCTCTCTGCTTTCTCGGTTGCATATCTGCTATAATACCTTTGTAAAATAGAAAAATAAGCAAACTGGCTATGGTAAAAACATTTTTAATTGCCTGCCATTGTAATGAAGGCAAAGGCATGTTGTCACATTTTGACAAATGACCATCCTTGATACAAATCACATAGGGAAATCCTGTTTGACTAGAAAAGCATTGGATTTTTGTGAGTTGATGTATTCTCAAAATTTTTGATGTTTTGTTTTGGTTCTATAATCCTCACAGGAAAAGTAAAAAAGCAAATTGATGTTTTTCACACACTTTCATATGAGAATATGCTACAAGCAAAAGTCATATCTAAAACAAAGTTTCAGAGGCCATGGAATGTGGGGCCTTTGGGTACTTGAAATGCTGGAGAACAAGTATAAAAAGCTATTTTTATTCTGGCTGCTTTGGGGTACAGTTTTAAGCAATTTATTTCAGACTGCCAAAGAAAGCTTCATTCTTTATGCACATACTCTGCTTCCCACTATTGCTTATTAGTGACTTCCAAAGCAGTGACAAAACAAGAAAAAGAAGATAGAAGGGAAAAATGAGAAGTGATCACGGGAAGAAGAAAATGTGGAGGAACAAAGACAGATGGTGATATTGGGGTTGGAGTTACTTTGGAACTCCAGGGTGGCATGTAACAGCCTTCTTATCCAAGTCCTGGCACAGGCCTGGTTACCTACTAAAAGGTGAATTAGCATCTATGATGTTCCCGCTCATATACTCAGCACCCACAGTGATAACTCTTACTAAAAGTTCATCTTGATGCTCATTCAAATTAGACATATATTTTAACAAAAATGGAGTGGTTGAACAAAAAGAAATGTAAAGTAAAATCTCATCGTTTTTCCTGTTTTTTTCTCTTACCATGTCATTCATTCATCCTGTGGTTAGTAGCATAACTATAAACTGGAAGTTTTGCCTGCATTATTATAAAGCAACAACTATGAAACACCGAAGTGAGGTGCCGACAAGATGCATATTTTCCAAAGAAATGTCTTTACGTTAGTCTGACTTTGATGAGAAGTTGTGATGGGATTAAATGTGCAACAATTTTATTAGAGGAAACGCCTGTGCAAGAGAATGGGAGGGAGCCAAGCAAGGCTGGGAGAGCATGCAAGTCTGAAACTGAGTGAAGGAGAAAGGGAGGGAAGGGTGGTGGAAGTTTCCTAGACTGCCAAATAGTCTAAGCGAGATTTAGAAAGGCTATTGGAAATCCTCAAGCCAAAATCACCTGCCAGAGGAGTCCTTCTTTCAGGAACCAGCCTGCCTTATTATCTGTGCTGCTCTGAGTCACCGGCTGGAGCAGCCCATGGGTGAAAATGTGGCCAGGGAATTCAGAGTGCAGCAAGCATCTGGGGCCCTTGATCAGTTTTGCTCCCTGTATTGGCAGCCACTGTCCAAGAACTGATTTTGCCACTCTTGGAACCTGTCACCAGTTTCATGGGTTAAAAGATGTTGAAAGAGATGAGTTTATGAGGTGAAGTTTTGGGGAGAGCCATTGTTATGCTTCCCTACTCACCTTCAAGTCTAGTGAAGGGGGCTTCAATAGCAATACTCAGAGAACTTGATATGCATTCCCTGGGTTTTGAGAGTTACAGTAGTATTGTGAGTCACATCTGGGAAACCCCAGGGGCAGGAGAGATGGGCCAGTGAGAATTTTGGCATAGGAGTGAAGGAGAGTTGCTATGTTGGGATCGGTAGTCACTGCCGTAGTTTGTCAAGGCAAATGATGCCTGAGTGTTTCTTGTGCAGCAGATGTGGGCCACATGAAAAAAAGAGGAAGTTTGCCTGAGACCTTTTTGACTCTTGTGTATGGAGAGAATCTGTATGGTATGGATTATTAGAGAAACCATAGCTGCAGATGGAGCAATAACTGGAGGAATAGAATGCATTGCCTATCTAGAGTGACCAACTTGTCCAGTGTGCCTTGGACTTTCCCTGCTTTAGTACCAAAAGTCCCAAGTCTCAGGAATCCATGTTTGATCATTCTACATGTCATAGGAGTTGCAGCCTCCAACAAACCTAAAAATCACCTATGAGAGTGGGTCAAGTTTAAGTTTCAAGCAGGTCTAGAGTGTAAAACCAGTTTATGACCATGCAAGTGTTAAAGTAGATTTTATCAGAGGATAATTGGAAAATGACGCTAAAGGAAAAACTTCTTCACACTCTTTTTTTGGAGTATTAGTCTTTTGACATAGCCAAAATACCATAGACTGAGTGGCTTACACGCAGAGATTTATTTTCTCATCGTTCTGGAAGTTCAAAGTCCAAAATCAGGGTTTTGACCAATTTGCTTTCTGGTGAGGGGCATTCTTCCTGGGTTGCAGCTGGCTGCCTTCTCACAATATCCTCATATAGCCTTTCCCCGGTACATACTCAAGATGAGGAGGCATGGGAGAGAAACAGAGAGAACTTTCTGGTGTATCTTCTTGTAAGACACTAATTCTGTCAGATCAGGGACCCACCCTTATGACCTCATTTCATCTTAATTACTTCCTTAGAGGCCCCATCTTCAAATATAGCCACAGTGGGGGTTAGGGCTTTAACATATGAATTTGAAGGGCACACAAACATTCAATCCATCACAGAGTGTGATTCTGCAACACAGAGATACCTTTTTGGGGGAAGGGGGGTCATGAAAACATTAGGTCTGTGTTTATGTCTCACACTCTTAAGGAGAAGTTATGCTATGGTGACTTTGCAGCCCTGTATCTTTATGAACAAATGTAAATATGATCTCTAGAGATCGTTTGTGACACTTTTAGAGCTTTTTAGACATTAATCTTGTCAAGGAAAGTTGGATACCCAGAGGACCCTGTTATTTTTGCATTCTGCAGAGCAGAAGATATCACACACTAATATTCACACTACTGATCTCATGAGGAAACCCGCAACAGGCTCTGTGTACATAGTGATCAGGACTTGGTCTAAGCCCTGGGGCTTGTATTTAGCTACAGGGACTTAGTAAACAGTGGAACTGTTCTGATAAGAGATATGGTTCTGCTTCTATTTATGAAATTTGATTTTTTTAAAAGTTAACACAGGATTGGTTAATCAGAGAGTATATCCTCTTACATCTTTCTTACAAATATGAACTCAAGTAGTTGTAGGACTGCAGCTTAAAAGGCCAGTATGTTAAGAATGAATTGCTGTTAAACAAAACAAAACAAAAGACAGACATAGATTTGAGCCTCCTTTAGCATCCACTTGATCCTTCCAGGAGGCATAGCTGTTTTTTTAATTCCTTAAGGGGTATAATAGTTGGAATTATGTTCAGCTATGATGAAGTAATATAAATTTCCAAAATAAATGTATTTAAACATGACATAAACTAATTTTTTTCTTTTAAGAAGTCTAGATGAAATCAATTTAGAGTTAGTACAGTTATTCATGGTGTGAGGATTCTAGGCTCCTATCTTCTTGCTCCACTATCTGTGGTGTCCATTTTCCAAGGTCATTTCATGATCTAAGATGGCTGGTAGAGCTGTAGCCATTCCAGTGAACAGGAAAGACTAGGGGATTCAAAGAAAAGCACACTTGTTTCATTTAAGGATGGTTCCCAAATGTTACACACAAGCTTCTGCAAGACATGTGGAAAAGGTAGTCTTTTATTTTCTGGCAAGCCAGTGCCCAGCTGAAAAATTAGTTTTTATTACTCTATAACAAGGGTCAGCAAATGATGCCCAATTGGTCAGTTGCCTGTATTTATAAATAAAATATTGGAACACAGCCATGCCCATTTTACCTGTCGTCCATGTCTACATGTTCTTTTAAACAATTTTATTGACATAATTCACATTATACAATTCACCCACTTAAAGTGTAAAATTCAGTGGCTATTAGCATTCACAGAATTATGCATCTATCACCACAATCAATTCTAAAACATTTCCATTGTCCTGAGAAACACCACAACCTTTAGGTATCTCTCCAGTCCCCCATATCCACCACCCCAATCTTTCTGTCTCTATAGATTTGTCTACTTTGGACTTTTCATGTAAGTGGAATCATACAATAATATGGGTCTTTTGTGATTGGCTTCTTTCACTTAGCATAATGTTCTCAAGATTCATCCATATTGTAGCATGTATCAGTACTCCATTTCTTTCTGTGGCCAAATATTCCATTATATGGATATACCACAGGGTGTTTATTCATTCTTCAGTTGATGGGCATTTGGGTTGTTTCTTTCTTTTAGCTATTGTGAATAATGCTTCTATAAACATTCATGTACACATTTTTTTGTGGACCTATGTTTTCATTTCTCTTGGGTATATTCCTAGGAGTAAAATTACTGGGTCTTATGGTAAACATACGTTTAACCTCTTTTTTTTTTTTTTCTTTTTTGAGACAGAGTCTCAAATGTCTGTCCACTGAGGCAAAAGAACTCATGGTATTAATTTAAATGCCACATACTGGTTCTTTAGAAATCATTTCCCTCCTCCTTTAGAAATCACTTCTTCCTTCACCTAGGACAAATCACAGATAACTGCACAGGCTCTGTAAATGGTTCTAAGAAGTCTTCAGTGATGACCCTAAGAGCATATTTGGCTCCCCTCTGGTAGATTAAATGCTACCTGTCCTGAAGAAGGCCCCCTGAGTACTGGTCTTTTTCTCCTACCACAAGTGACATACTGTAAAAGCATTAGGCATCCAGATGTTCTACTTCTCATTGCTTTTCTAAATGTTTTATTAAGGTATACCTTCTACTATAAGATGACTCATAGTTAGGCATTATTTATCAAGCAGCTATGCCAGTTATCAACTGATTGCCTCTCAGCCCCAAATCTGCCTTTTGCCTCATCAGTAAAAATGGACCTGGGTTCTTGAAATATTTCTCCTTAGCCAGTGGCCATGATGTTAATCTTCTTAAGAACTGGGAGCTGGAGAGACATTGTAGGAGGAATTTTTCCTTCCTGGTCCTGGTAGCTTTTATTCTCTATTACTTGGCCTCTATTCTCTATTGCTTTTATTTTCTATAGCTTGGCCTGTGTAGTTTTCTCTGGTATGAGGTACCTAAAGGAGGCAGATTTCTCTAGTGGCTACTGTGTCAATTTCTAGACTTGGGTGACAGAGGCATAGCCAGGAGAATGGCATGAATTTGTGCCTTCCCAGGTCACTGCTCTCTTCACCCACTCCTCAGACCCACAATGTGTACATGCCTGGAGCCTTGTAAGCTGGCTGTGAGGAGCCCTGCAAGCAACCCTAACCCTGGCTCTAGTGAGCCAGCCACCCAAGCTTTGCCTATGCAGCTGCTCAGAGCTGCCCTTGTCCAAGCCACACACAGAAGCACTAGTTTCCTGTAGCTCCCAGTTCCAGCAGCATCCACAGTGGTGCTCTGTCTTGTTCTGTGCACTTGACTTCCTGCCTAACACCCACCTACCAGTTTGAGCTTGCCTGTACCGTCTGGCTTACCCAACAACTAGGCGTAAATACATCTTTGCAACTTTGCATCTTCCAATTCATGAACATTGTATATTTCTTCATTTATTTCATTGTTCTTTGGTGTCTTTTACTAAAGTATTAAAGTTTTCTTTACAAATATTTTACTTATTATTTAAACATCTATTCCTAGTATTTCATATTTTAAATCTAATAATAAATGGCATCATCTTTAAGTTTTTAATTTTTAACTGCTTGGAGTGCAACAAATTTGTATATGTTGATTTTGTATATCCAGCAACGTTGCTAAACTTTCATATTAATTTTAATCATCTATATGTAGATTCTGTTTAATTTTCTATATCCCAAATCGTATCATCTGTGAATTCTTCTTTTCTAATCTTTATGGTTTTATTTATTTTTCTTGTTTTATGTACCAGTGAAGACACAAAATATAATGTTGAGAAGAAATGGTGTTAATGTCTGCCAGGCATGGTGGCTCACGCCTATGATCCCAGCACTTTGGGAGGCCGAGGCGGGCAGATTCCGAGATCAGGAGTTCGAGACCAGCCTGGCCAATATAGTGAAACCCAGTCTCTACTAAAAATACAAAAAAAGTTTAGCGGGGTGGGGTGGCACGCGCCTGTGGTCCCAGCTACTCGGAAGCCTGAGGCAGGAGAATCTCTTGAACCCTTCTCTTTCCTTTTTCTTTCTTTTCTTTCTTTTTCCAGATAGGGTCTCACTTTGTCACCCAGGCTGGAGTGTAGTGGTGCAATTGCTGCAGCCTCAAACTCTCAAACTCAGATGATTCTCCCGTCTCAGCTTCCTGAGTAGCTAGAACTACAGGTTGCATCACCACACCCAGCTCATTTTTTTGTATTTTTTGTAGAGATGGGGTTTTGCTGTGTTGCCCAGGCTGGCCTCAAACTCCTAGGCTCAAGAAATCTGCGCACCTCAGCTTCCCAAAGTGCTGAGGTTACAGGCTTGAGCCATGGCGCCCAGACAAAAGTTTGGGATTTTTCAATCTGGGCCTGGAAAAGACAGATTAGTCTTTCTCAACTGATAGATATATGAGGGTAAATGAGATGCCATGAAAGACTTAGAAACAATAACATTCTTTACTATCAGGACAAAATTTTTTTTTGCAGTGAGATAAAGCTGACATGTAAAGAGAAGCTGAGATAGGAGATTGATGGGAAGAGATCTGAAAATTTTCACATCAGTGTTTCTGGGATCTCCTGAGACCCAGTATTATGTGTACCCTTTCAGTAGTTGTGTATTCAACCCTTCATTTCATTATGAAGAATATCATACCTTTATATTTTTTCAATAAATTTGTATTTTCAGCCTAGTTTGTTTGCAACCATAAGGAAGTCCCATTGCATACATGATTGTTGCAAAAACGTACAAAAATTATCAAGCAAAAAGCAAGGATTTTCTCCTCTCCTTCTACCTTACTGTTCTCATTATAGTATTAACTACTCACAACAGTTTTCTTAATATCTTTCCATGTTCATTCTATGTCTATTACACATGTGAAATTATATCTTTATAAACTACTTTCATCACTGTTTCACTCAGTGTTATATTGCAGAATTCTGTGTCAAGATACAGAAAATACACTTTTGTCTTTTTAGTAAATGTGTTGTATGGTTATGCCCCATATGTCTAACTAATTTCCTATTGACAGATATTCAAAAGATGTTCCCAATTTAATTGGTGTTACAAAACAAAGATATAAAATTATTTGCTTCATTTGTTAATTCAACAGACATATATTGCCCATATTATGTGCCAGACAATTTTCTTGGCAAGTAATTTCTCAAGCTTCTACTGGTAGAGAAGGGAAGAAATAAACAAGAAAACAAATATGTGTGAACTAAATAATTGCATCTAGTGATAAGTTCTGTGAAGACAAATAAAACAGGGAGATTTCATACAAAGGGAAAGATGTGGGTGTAGAACTTCTTCAGAAGGGGGGATCTGGGGAGGTAAGCAGTGGCTCATACCAATGGAGTCCCAGTGCTTGAGGAGTCAAGGTGGGAGGATCACTTGAGTGCAGGAGTTTGAGAACAACCTGGACAACATAGCAAGACTCTGTCTCACAAAAAAGTTTAAAAAAAAACTTTTTTAAAAATAAAAAAGTTAACTGGGCATCGTGGCATGCTCCTCTAGTCCCAGATATTCAGGAGTTCAGGAGGCTGAGGTGGGAGAATTGTTTGAGGCCCAGCCTAGGAGATGGAGACTATAGTGAACTGTGATCGTGCCACCCCAGCCTGAGCTACAGAAAGAAACCCTGTCACTTAAAAAAAAAAAAAAAAAGGAGGATCTGGGTCGTTTCTGCTGCAAGGTGGGTGATATTTGGCTTATATCCTGAATGATTCAAAGGAATGGGCCCTGGGTGATCAAGGCAGACAAACATGGAAAGCAAAGATCCTAAGGCGATAACAACTTGGCAGTTTGGAGGAAAAGAGAGGGGGCCAGTGTATCAGTTAGACTTCCCCTTGCAATCAGTGGAAACCAATATAAGCAGGAAGAGAATTTATTGAAAGATACTTAGCAACTCCCAGAATCTCTGGGATGCCAAAGAACCATCTTGGAGACTGGCCTGCCAAGACAAATTCCCAGAATCACACTGCGGAACTGGTCTAGTGGGAACATCACTACTGTGCTTGCTGGTTATGGATGCTATTGCTTGCACCAATAATGATACTGCTACTTCTGACTCTTAAATTTCAGTGTATCTGCCACCTTACTCTCCAGCCTTATTTACAGCACTAGTTTCCAATTTAAAGTCTGGAGAAGTGACTCACTCATGTAGATCCTATATGTGTTTGCACATTTGTACTGGTATTTTTAGACTAAATTCCTGAAGGAACTGTTGAGTTTAAGGAGAAGCACATTTACATATTTTTTTAAGACAGGGTCTCACTCTGTTGCCCAAGCTAGAGTGCAGTGGTGCAATCATGGCTCACTATAGCTTCTACTTCCCAGGCTCAAGTGAGCCTCCCACCTCAGGCTTCCAAGTAGTTGGAACTGCAGGCATGCACCATCATGCCCAGATAATTTTTAATTTTTTGTAAAGGCAGGGTCTCCCTGTGTTGCCCAGGCTAGTCTTGAACTCCTGGGCTCAAGCAATCCTCCTTAGTCTGCAAAAATATTGGGGTTACCCAACACTTGGTATTACTTATTAACTCTAGATTTAGGTTTTAGGGTAGGATTGAAGAGCTGCATATATTTGGATTTCATCTTGGCTCAGTGGCAGTAATTGTGCATCATTGGGCAATTAGTCTAATTCTCTGTGCTTCATTTACCTTGTGTATATAATATGAAAATGACTACCATGTTTCTGAGACTGCCACTTGTCCCCCAGTATCCTCTTTCCCCTGCGATGCACACAGAGCCCCAAATTTTATCTAGATCCATACCTATGTAGAATCAGTACTAATTTACTCTTTTCCCTTAGTCATAGCCATCATTAAAGCCTGTTGAGCCAGTGTCAGCAATTTGTAAGAAAATCCTAGAGGTTAATAGTGAAGCACTTTTAAAAAAATGCTGCATCACAAAGTTTCTTTATGGTACATGGGATGATACTGGGTAGAAAAACAGATACTTGTGCCACTGAGTTAAAGTGATTGAACACAAATGTAAATGTGAAGAAATTTTAGAAATACCTTAAATGATTTGTTTTGCTTACATATTTCTTTTTATATATACAAAAATTATATATAGTTGAGTACTTGTCTAAGTAAGTCAAAAAGGTATATTTCAATAAGCACACAATAAAAATCTTGATAAAAAGGCATATCACAATTTAATTGAAAGCATTTTAAAAAATTTTTAGATTCAATTTAAAATAGAAACTGTGGTAATATACACTGTAGAATACTATACAGCCATAAGAAAGAATGAAATTGTGTTCTTTGCAGTAACATGGATACAGTTGGAGACTATTATCCTAAGCAAATTTATGTAGAAACAGAAAACCAAATACCACGTTTTCACTTATACATGGAAGCTAAACAATGGGTACCTACACTGTTTTCATTGTTTTACTCAACATTTTGAGAAGTAACTGCCTCTGACTTCAACTCAAGAAAACACTTTTTTTGTTGCTAATGTAATCGGTTTTTGTAATGGCGTAAGCAAATAAAAGGATGCTTATTAAAAAAAAAACAAGATTAGACATAAAGATGGGAACAATTGACACTGGGAACTACAGGAGTGGGAAGGGAAGGAGACAGAAAAGGTTGAAAAACTACCTATTGGTTACTATGCTCACTATCTGAGTGACGGCTTCAATCATACCCCAAACCTCAGCATCACACAATACAACCATGAAACAAACCTCCAGGAGGGTCACTTGAGGCCAGGAGTTCAAGGCCAGCCTGGGCAACATAGAGAGACCCCCATCTCTTAAAAAAAAAAAAAAGAAAAGAAATTGGCAGGGCATGGTAACACATGACTGTTGTCCCAGCTACCCAGGAGGTTAAGGCAGAAGGATGGCTTGATCCTAGGAGTTCAAGGCTGCAGCGAGCTGTGATGCCACCACCGTACTTCAGCCTGGGTGACAGAGTGAGAATCTGTCTTTATTTTTATTTTTTAAAGCTGATATTATAGGAACAATGTTCTGTGACAAACATGAAATAAAATTAAAAATCAATACAAACAGTTAAAAATTAGTTGTGAAAACAAAACCTTACTTCCAAACAACTCAAGATCCAACTAAGACATCAAAAGATAGTGAAATCACTCCAGATAAACAACTGGTGCAGTGCAGCTAAAATGGAACTTAGAGGGAACTTGATAGGCTTTGCATTTTAGAATACAATAAATAAAAAACCATAAATAAACCAAGTACTTAATTCATGAAGTTAAAAATAAGATAGAATGAACTCAGATAATATAGAAGAAAACAAGCAGAGTAGAATTTATTTAGAAAACAAAATAACAGAAAAAGAGATAATACCTCCAAAAGTTTTTTTTTATTTTGGAAGAATAATAAACAGACCAATATAAAGATAGAGACAAAAAGAAGGAAAACATAAAGAATCAAAACAAGAAAAACAGCTGTCATAGAGACTTAAAAAGCCTTAGAAGGATAATTTGAATAGCCATATTCAATAAATTTGTAAAACCTAGATGAAATAGATTATTTTCTATGAAAATATGTCACCAATAAAGCTTAGAAAATCTGAGCAAATAAATAATCATTCAAAAACAATATCAAAATGTCTACCTTCTACAATAAAGATATTATCTGTATATAGATTTATAGGCAGTCTTAACAAATGTTCAAGAAACAACTAAACCCTATCTTACACAAACTGCTAAAAGATTATTTTAAAAAAATTCTTTTAAAAGGAAACACGGCCAGGCATGGTGGCTCACACTTGTAATCCCAGCACTTTGGTAGGCCAAGGCGGGTGGATCACTTGAGACCAGGAGTTTGAGACCAGCCTGGCCAACATGGTGAAACCCCATCTCTACTAAAAATACAAAAATTAGCCGGGCATGGTGGTGGGTGCCTGTAATCCCAAATACTCAGGAGGCTGAGGCAAGAGAATCACTTGAACCTGGGAGGTGGAGGTTCCAGGGAACCAAGATCATGCCACTGCACTCCTACTCCAACCTGGGTGACAGAGCAAGACTCTATCTCAAAAAAAAGAAAAAAAAAAAAAAAAAAGAAGAAGCATGACCTGTTAATTTTTTTGAGACCATACAAGGGCAAGGAAAGAAAATTGTAGCCACATTTCTCTTATGCACATGGATGTAACCACATTAAATATATCAAGTTGAATCAAACAACGTATTAAAAAATAGACCGTGACAACTTTACATCAGAAATATAACAGTGGTTCAACAACTAAAATTATATCATTGTAACTCACAATATTAAGGAATCAAATTTTAAAATGTGGCCATTTTAATGGTCAGTGGATGAGGAAAATCTGTTTGATAATATTTAAAATCTATTCATGATTCTTAAAAAACAACAACAACAAACAAAAACTCCTTAGCAAAAAAGAAAAAGAAAGACACCTCTTAATGTCATGATTGACATCAGTGCAAAACCCATAAACACTTTCACTTAACACCATTATCACTTAATGGTTACATTTAGAAGCATTTTTATAAAAGTTAGGATGCTATATAGGTGCATAGATATTTTCTGTTACTGTTACTACTCAAGATTACATTGGAGACCTTAGACATGTTCAGATTGGCTTCTTTATTTTATTTTATTTTATTTTTTGGCTGGAGTGCAGTGGCATGATCTCGGCTTACTGCAACCTCCGCCTCCTGAGTTAAAGCAATTTTCCTGCCTCAGCCTCCATGCGCGGCCAAGTTTTTGTGTTTTAGTAGAGATGGGGTTTCACCCTGTTCCCTGGGTTGGTCTCGAACTCCTGAACTCAGGCAATCCACCCACCTCAGCCTCTCAAAGTGCTAGGATTACAGGCGTGAGCCACCTCACCCAGCCCAGATTGGCCTTTTTTATCAAGCAAATATGTACTTAAGTTTGTTCCAGGTCTTGCAGCTTGATAGTTCCTTTCCTTTAATGGCTAAATACTAAATAATATTTCACTGCATGGATAGATATACTACAATTTGTTTATCCATTCACCTTTTGGAAGGACATCTTGGTTGCTTCCAGTTTTTGGCAATTGTGAACAAAGCTGTAATAAACATTCCTAGCAGATTTTGTGTGAAAGTAAATTTTCAACTTATTGGGGCAAATACCTACAAGTGCAATTCCTGAGGTCTATGGTAAGACTATATTTAACTTTGTAAGAAACTGCCAAACAGTATTTTAAAGTGGCTATACCACTGTGCATTTCCACCAGTGATAAATGAGAGTTTGCATTGCTCCACATTCTCCCCAGTATTTGGTATTGTCACTTTTTGGATTTGAGCCATTCTAATAGGCATGAGGTGGTATCTTGTTGTTTTAATTTGCATTTCCCTAATGACATAAGGTGTTATTATGTCATTAGGCATATGGTGTATGGTGTATGTGGTCTCATATGTTTATTTGCCATCTGTGTATTTCCTCTGGTGATGTGTTTTTCAGATCTTTAGCTTATTTTTTAAATTAAGTTCTTAGTTTTCTTATTGTTGAGTGTTAAGACTTCTTTATATATTTGAATACAAGTTCTTTGTCAGATATGTATTCTGCAAATATTTTCTCCCAGTCTGTGGCTTGTCTTTTAATGTTCTTAACAGTGTATTTCACAAAGCAAAAGTTTTAACTTTAAGTGAAGTCCAGATTATCAATTTTTCTTTCATGAATTGTGCTTTTGGTGTAGTATCTAAAAAGTTATCACCAAACACAAGGTCACCTAAATTTTCTCTTGTGTTATCTTCTAGAAGTTTTAGTTTTGCATTTTACATTTAGGTATAAGATCTGTTTTGAATTATGAGTTGTGAAATGTGTGAAGTCAGTATATATATTGTTTTAACATGTGGATGGCCAGTTGTTCCAGGAGCAATTGTTGAGAAGCCTAGCCTTTCTCCATTGAATCTCCTTTGCTCCTTTGTCAAAGGTCAGGTGAGAATATTTGTGTGGATCTATTTCTGGGCTCCCTATTCTATTCCATTGATCAGTTTGTCTGTTCTTTTACCAATACTACACTGTCTTGATTACTATACATTTATGCTAAGCCTTGAAGTCAGATAATATTAATTCTTCCTGTTTATTCTGCCTCCTCAGTATTGTATTGGCTACTTTGGGTCTCTTGACTGTCCATATAAATTTGAATTTGTTGATATCCACAAAATAGCTTGCTGGGTTTTTTATTTGAATTACATTGAATCTATAAAGTTGGGAAAACCAAACATCTTAACAATATTGAGTATTTTTATCCATGAACATAGTCTCTGCATTCTTTTAAATATTCTTTGGTTTCTTTCATTGGAGTTTGCAGTTTTCCTCATATAGATATTGTACATATTTTGTTAGATTTATTCCGAAGTACTTCATTTCTTCATGCTAATAGTATTGTGTTGTTTTTTTCTTTTATTCCTATTTTAGGTTCGGGGTACATGTGCGGGTTTGTTATATAGGTAAACTGTGTGTCACGGGATTTGGTGTACATATTATTTCGTCATCCAGGTAATAAGCATAGTCCCCAATAGGTAGTTTTTTATTCTTTCCCTCTTCCCAACCTCCATGGTCAAGTAGGCCCCAGTGTCTGTTTTTCCTCTCTCTGTGTCCATAAATGTGAGCACGCAGTATTTGGTTTTCTGTTCCTGGATTAGTTTGCTTAAGATAATGGCCTCCAGCTCCATTCATCTTGCTGAAAAGAGCATGAGGTTGTTCTTTTTAATGGCTGCATAGTATTCCATGGTTATATGTACCACATTTTCTTTATCCAAACTACTGTTGATGGGCATTTAGGCTGATTCCATGTATTTGCTATTGTGAATAGTGCTGCATCAAACATAGACATGCATGTGTCTTTATAACATAATGATTTATATTCCTTTGGGCAATACCTAATAATGGGATCTATGAGTCAAATGGTAATCAGGTTTTTTGAGGAATCACCACACTGCTTTCCACAAGGGCGGAACGATTTTATATTCCCACCAGCAGTGTATAAGTGTTCCCTTTTTACCACAATCTCACCAGCATCTATTATTTTTTGACTTTTAAATAATGGCAATTCTGACTGGTGTGAGATGGTATCTCATTGTAGTTTTGATTTGCATTTCTCTAATGATTAGTGATGTTGAGTATTTTTTCATATGCTTGTAGGCCATGTGTATGTCTGCTATTGAAAAGTGTCTGTTCATGTCCTTTGTCCACTTTTTAATGGAGTTGATTTTTCTTTTACATTTAAGTTCCTTATAGATTCTGGATATTAGACCTTTGTCAGATGCATAGTGTGCAAATATTTTCTCTCATTCTGTAGGTTGTCTGTTTACTCTGTTGATAGTTTCTTTGGCTGTGCAGAAGCTCTTTAGTTTAATTAGGTCCCGTTTATTAATTTGTGTTTTTGTTGTCATTGCTTTTGGCATCTTCGTCATGAAATCTTTGCCAAGGCCTACATCCAGAATAGTATTTCCTAGGTTATCTTCTGAGGTTTTTATTATTTTAGGTTTTGCATTTAGTCTTTAATCCGTCTTGAGTTGATTTTTGTGTATGGTGTAAGGAAGAGGTCCAGTTTCAATCTTCTGTAAATAGCTAGCCAGTTATCCCAGCACCATTTATTGAATAGAGAGTTCTTTCCCCATTGCTTGTTTTTGTCAGCTTTGTCAAAGATCAGATGGTTGTGGGTGTGCAACATTATTTCTGGGTTCTTTATTCTGTTCCATTGGCCTATGTGTCTGTTTTTGTACCAGTACCTTGCTGTTTTGGTTACTGTAGTCTTGTAGTATTGTTTGAAGTTGGGTAGCATGATGCCTCCAGCTTTGTTTTTTTGTTTTCTGGGTTTTTTTTGCCTAGAATTGCTTTGGCTATTTGGGCTCCTTTTTGGTTCCATAAGGATTTTAAAATAGTTTGTGCTAATTCTGTGAAGAACGTTTGACAACGATAGCATTGAATCTGTAAATTGCTTTGGGCAGTATGGCCATTTTAACAATATATTGATTCTTCTTTTCCATGAGCATGGAATGTTTTTCCATTTGTTTGTGTCATTTCTGATTTATTTGAGCAGCATTTTGAAATTCTCCTTGTAGAGATCTTTCACCTCTCAGTTAGCTGTATTCCTAGGTATTTTATTCTTTTTTGTTGCTATTGTGAATGGGATTGCATTACTGATTTGGTTCTTAGCTTGAATATTTTTGGTGTATAAGAATGCTATTGATTATTGTGCATTGATTTTGTATCCTAAAACTTTGAAGTTGTTTATTAGCTTATGGAGCTTTTGGGTAGAGACTATGGGAATTTTTAGGTATAGAATCATGTTGTCTGCAAACAGGAATAGTTTGGTTTCCTCTTTTCCTATTTGGATGCCTTTTATTTCTTTATCTTGCCTGATTACTCTGGCCAGGACTTCCAGTACTATGTTGAATAGGAGTAGTGAGAGAGGGCATCCTTGTCTTGTTCTGGTTTGCAAGGGGAATGCTTCCAGCTTTTGCCCATTCAGTGTGATGTTGGCTGTGGGTTTGTAATAGATGGCTCTTATTCTTTTGAAGTATGTTCCTTCAATGCCTAGTTTGTTGAGGGTTTTTTTTTAACACGAAAATGTTAGCAGAAAGGGTCCTGATCCAGACTCCAAGAGAGGGATCTTGGATTTCACGCAAGAAAGAATTCAGGGCAAGTCCATAGAGTAAAGTGAAAGCAAGTTTGTTAAGAAAGTAAAGAAATAAAGAATGGCTACTCCACAGGCAGAGCAGTGCTTGAGCTGCTCAACTAAGGATACTTACTGTTACTTCTTGATTATATGCTAAACAAGGGGTGTATTATTTATGAGTTTTCTGGGAATGGGGTGGGCAATTCTGGGAACTGAGGATTTCTTGCCTTTTTAGACAATCTAGAGTAACTTCCTGATGTTGCCATTGCATTTGTAAACTGTCGTTGCACTACTGGGAGTGTCATTTAGCATGCTAATACATTATAATTAGCATATAATGAGCAGTGAGGACAACCAGAGGTCACTCTAGTCACTATCTTTGTTTTGGTGGGTTTTAGCTAGCTTCTTTACTGCAACCTGTTTTATCAGCAAGGACTTAATGATCTGTATGTTGTGCGGACCTCCTATCTCATCCTGTGACTTAAAATGCCTAACTTCCTGGGAATGCAGCCCAGTAGGTTTCAGCCTTATTTTACCCAGCCCCTATTCAAGATGGAGTCACTCTGGTTTGAATGCCTCTGACAAAGGGATGCTGAATTTTATCAAAAGCCTATTCTGCATCTATTGAGATAATCATGTTGATTTTGTTTTTAGTTCTATTTATTTGATGAATCAGATTTATTGATTTGCATGTGTTGTACTAAACTTGGATCATAGTAATAAAGCTGGTTTTGATGTACTGCTGGTTTTGGTTTGCTAGTATTTTGTTGAGGATTTTTGTGTCTATGTTCATCAAGGATATTGTCCTGAAGTTTTCTTTTTTTGTTGTGTCTCTGCTAGGTTTTAGTATCAGGATGATGCTGGCATCATAGAATGAGTTAGGGAGGAGTTCCTCCTCTTCAATTTTTGGGAATAGTTTCAGTAGGAATGGTACCAGTTCTTCTTTATACATCTGACAGAATCCGGCTATGAATCCATCTGGTCCTAGATATTTTCTTTGGTTAGCAGGCTTTTCAGTACTGATTCAATTTTGGAACTCATTATTGGTCTGTTCAGGGATTCAGTTTCTTCCTGGTTCAGTCTTGGGAGGTTGTATGCATCCAGGAATTTATCAGTTTCTTCTAGGTTTTTTTAGTTTGTGTGCATAGAGTTGTTCATAGTTGTCTCTGAAGGTTTTTGTATTTCTGTGGGGTCAGTGGTAACATCCCCTTCATCATTTCCGATTGTATTTATTTGGATCTTCTCTCTCTTTTCTTTAATAGTCTATATAGCAGTCTATCTATCTTATTATTTTTTTTAAAAAGCCAACTCCTGAATTTGTTCATCTTTTGTATGGTTTTTCGCATTTCAGTTTCCTTCAGTTCAGTTCTGATTTTGGTTGTTTCTTGTCTTCTGCTAGCTTTGGGGTTTGTTTGCTCTTGTTTCTCTAGTTCTTCTAATTTTGATGTTAGGTAGTTAATTTGAAATCTTTCCAACAGTTTGATGTGGGTGTTTAGTGCTATAAACTTCCCTCTTAACACTGCCTCAGCTGTGTCTCAGAGATTCGGGTATGTTGTATCTTTGTTCTCATTAGTTTCGAAGAATTTCTTTATTTCTGCTTTAACTTCATTATTTGCCCCAAAGTCATTCAGGAGCAGATAGTTTAATTTCTTCTCTTTTTCTTTCTTTCTTTCTTTCTTTCTTTCTTTCTTTCTTTCTTTCTTTCTTTTTTTTTTTTTTGCAAGAGATTTCAGTTTTTACTTGTTTAAAGAGTGTAGGTGGTAGTTTCAACAAAAGACTTTTGGTAAAAGCAGCTAGCAATAAGATCATGGCTATCAAAGCAGTTTCTTTCAGAGAAAATGGCCATTCCTTTAAGTGCTATATGTTTTTGGAAATTTCTTAGAACAGTCTTAAGGTTGTTTAATTTCTATGTAACTGTGTGGTTTTGAGTGATTTTTTTCAGTGTTGATTTCTATTTTTATTGTGCTGTGGTCCAAGAGTGTGGTTGATATAAGTTAGTATTGTGTTATTAATTTCACATTTCAGTTGTTCACTGCTGGTATATAGGAAAGCAATTGACTTTTGTAAATTAACGTTGTATCCTGTAACCTTGCTGTAATCACTTATTAGTTCTAGCATTTTTTGGTCAATTATTTGAGATTTTATACATAGATAAATATGTTATCTGTAAGCAAGGAAAACTTTATTACTTCCTTGTCAATCTGTATATTTTTTATTTTCTTTCTTTGTCCTACTGAATTACCTAGGATTTTCAATATAATATTGAACAGAAGTGGAGAGAGGAAGCAGTTTTGCTTCATTCCTAATTTTCGTGAAAAGCACCTACTTTACCATTATTAAGTATAATGTCAGCTATGGTATTTGTAGATATTCTTTATCAAGTTGAGAAGTTCCTCTCTATCCTAGTTTGCTGAGAGTTTTTATAATGAATAGGTATTGGATTTTGTCAGATGCTTTTTCTGCATCTATTGATATGACTGTGTAATTTTTCTTTTTTAACCTGTTGATTTGATGGATATAACATTAATTGCTTTTCAAATACTGAATCAGCCTCACATAGTTTATATAAATCCCACTTGGTCATGGTGTCTTTTCATCAATTATAGAGATTTTTAGTGATTATTTCTTCAAATACTGCCTCTCCAGCATTTTTTTTCCTACTAGAACTCCGATTAGACAGGTGTCGAAATTCCCAGTCTTTCTTCTGCGTATTTTACATCCTTTTCATTATTCTTATCCCTTCGACTTTCAATCCTGCACTCAGGAAATGTTTCCAGATCTGTCTTTCACTTACTTTTTCATGTGTTTTTAATATTTAGTTTAATCCAGTTCCAGAGTTTTAATTTTCAATTACTATGTTTTTGCTTTTTGGAAATTCTACTTGGTACTTTGTTAACTTCTCTGGCCAGTTTTGATAGACTCTTGGATTTTTACCTGAGGGAAATTTGCAATTTTTAACATAGATGATTAAATAAGATAGATTCAAACAGAAAACACTAGTGCCACTGGGCTGAGGAGACAAACAAATAGAAATTGAGAGACAAAATATCAGAGCAGAGAAAATCAAGAAAAGTAAATCCAAAACTTTCATGTCATCTTCCTTCAAGACATTTGCCAGTTGCTAAGCTTTACATGCACAAGATGAAAGTTCAAGAAATCCAGGATAAAGAAGCATCTTTGAGGCTAAAGAGCCAAACAGGGATTTCAGCAGCTTTGGGGTGGTAGGGACACAGAGGTTCAAGTTAAAAAGATCGGCAAAGGTGGAAAAACTATATAAATACCAGACTTTTAGAAGATACCACAGAAAGCCATATCCTAGGAGTAAGGGCAAAAAACAAAACAAAACAAAAAACTGAATCATCTTTTACAAAGCCTAAAACCAGGCCTATATAGAATTAAGATAATCTGTCCCATCTGTCAGAAGAAAACTGACTTAGGAAGGAGAAAACATTAGTTAAACCTTTTACAGTTTTAATACACAAAGTCTGGTATTCAGTAAAAATTATGAAGCATGCTATAAGAAGAACCACATAACGAAAAAACAAATTTAAAACAGATGGAGAAATAGCCTCACAGTGATTCAGATATTGAAGTTAGCAGACAGAGACTTTAAAATAATGATGATCCATGTTTAATTGCTGACCAAAAAGAAAAAAGAAAAAAATGTTTCTAAAAACAATAATTAAGATAGCCAATAGAACAAAGGGAAAGACAGAATTTCAGCTGACACTTGGAATCTATTTAAAAGGTCAAATGGAAATTTTAGAATTGAAAATAATCTGTAACTAAAATTAAGAAGTAAGTTGATGTGTTTAATAGATCTGACACATCGAAACAGGATATTTTAACTGGAAGACATATGAGTAGAAATTATCAAGATTAAAGCACAGAGAAAAAAGGATGGAAAATACATAACAAAGATAAGAATATATAGAACATGGTGACATCTTCTGACTTGTGTGTAAATCTCAGAATAGGAGGAGAGAGAATAGAACAGTAGCAGTATTTCAGAATATGTTGGCTGAGAATATTTTTCTACTGGTGAAAGATATCAAACCACAGATTTGAAAAGCTCTCTAAGAACCATAGGTAAGATAAATACAGATTATCATACTTGGGATCAGCATAGTCAAAGACAAGCAAATTATAAAAGCAACCTGAGAAAAATGAGATGTTTCTTTCAGATGGGCAGTTGGGTGAGACAAGCCAGATAAATGACTTTTCAATAGGATCAATGAAAGTCAGAAAACAATAGAGCAATATATTTAAGTTGTTGAAACAAACTATCCATAAAGCTATAATTCTACAACTGGCAAAAAAATTCTTCACAATTAAAAAAATTGAAAAGCAAATAACGATATTTTCAGGCAAAAACGTTGAAAGAATGTTTTGCCAGCAGATTTTCACTAAGGGAAATATTAAAGGGAGTTGCTCAAAGGGAAAAGAAATGGTCCCAGGTGGAAGTACAGAATACAAAAAGAAATAAAGCGTGCTGGGAAAAGTAAATATGTGGGTATATTAGAGTGAATATTGACTTTATCAAATGACAAAAATAATGCCTTGGGCTTAAAATATTTATAAAATGCAATCTATGACAACAATAGGACAAATTGGGAGGCAGTTAAATGGATTTAAAATTTGTAAAGCTCTTTCATTGTTTGTGAAGAGATAAAATTACTAATTTCATAGGGACTCTAACAAGTCAAGAATATATAATGTAAATGCTAAATTATTGATTAAGGACTGCATAATAAACTAATAAGGGGAAAATAAAATAAAAATACTTGAGTCATCCAAAAGAAGAAAATAATTAGTAAATTAACTAGTAAACTTCAAGATATGTCAGAGAAAAACATCAGAAGAATACGATACCAAGAGAAAAAAGAAAATATTTAGAAAAACTTAAGACACTAGGGAATAAAATGAAAAGGCATTGCATATTGTATAACATGTTTGTATTGGAGTCCCAGAAAAGGAGGAGCAAGAGAATGGTACAGAAATAATGTTTGAAGACATAATAACTGAGATTTTCCCAAAACTGAAATGTGATCTCCAGGCTTAGAGATTTCCACAGTGATTTTCGCCTCCTGGTATTCTCCCCCTCTATATAGTTTTCTCCCACATTGCAGAGGGCTAATCTGTATAACCAATAAAAGAGTGCAGAAAGGATGGAGTGTGCTTTCCAAAGCCAGGCATAAAGGCCATTTCACCTTCCATCTTGCTCTCACAGATCACTTTCTGAGAGAAGCTAACTGCCATGCCATGAAGACATTTAGATAGCCCAATGGAGAGATCCATGTGGCAGGAATTGAGGCCTATTTTCCAAAAACAGTACTAACTTGGCAGCCAATTGAGTAAGCTATGCTGGAAGCAGATCTTCCAGGCCAAGTCAAACTTTCAGATAACTGCATTCTTGGCTGTCTTCTGTTATTCAACCTTAAGAGAGACCCTGAGTCATAGCCATAATCATTAAGCCACTCCCAGGTTTTTCACCCTAAATAAACTGTAGGAGATAATAACTGTTTATGTCTTATGCCACTAAATTTGGGCTAATTTGCATGCAGTGACAAATAACAAATACAGATTTTTGAGGCCTGGAGTTGGAGTGCTGCTGTAACCAAAACCTAAAATGTAATGGCTTTGGAACTAGGCAGTATACAAAACACAAAATGGTGAAAACCTTGAAGAGCCTTTAGGTGTTTGTTAGTAGAAACCTGATGGCATTTTAGAATACTGCAGGTGAGGACTTAAAATGAAAAGGAAGTAAATTTTACTGAATATTGGAGGAAAGGAAATCTTCCTTATGTAAAAAAGTTTAGCAAAACTAGTACCTGCAGTAACATGGAAAGTAGCAAACATACCTGATGAGCTATGTGATCTAGCTAAAAACAATTTTCAGGCAAAGTATTGTGTGCCTCCTTGATTCTTCATTTTGCTTATAGGAAAATGTGAAAGGTGAGAGGAAGCAAAAAATAGAACTGCTTTTAAAAAGTTGAGTAAGAGAAGCCAGAAATCATTGGATTTGAACATTCTCAGCCTCTCCAAATGACACAGAATGCTGAAATTAACAATGGCTTCCAGACAAAGGTCAAATTTAAGTCACTTTAAGGAAAACTTGGTCTAAAGATGAAGCTGAGAGTGTGCCTATAAACTCCTTTTAAAGAGCTCAGAAGGATCCAAGGTGATGCTTTAGATACTTTTAATCAGAGAATAAAGGTTATGTGACTCTTAGGTGTGCTGTCCCCAGCAGCATCAGTGGAAGTCCAGTGTAGAAAAGGGATCACTTCAACGAGATTTGTGGGTGTGGCTTTTACTTAATAGAGTAAATCCAAGAACTTTCACAGAATACCCACAGTTTTAAAGATACTTTTATTGGTGGAAACACCACTAGCTTGGACTTAATGGGTCAGAAATAGCAAAAAGGAAAATAAGTCCTTGGATTTGGAAACATTTATAGGCATGAACTAGGCCAAAAAAATCATGCAACCAAAACCAATGATAGTGTTTTATGAAAAAGGAAGAATAACTCAAAGAAAAGAATCAAGAGCCCAGATGGTAGAGCCAAGAGATATGGAGAATTGTTCCTGTGCAGGATTAGCAATGAATTCTGATCAAGGACTTTAAAAATTTGTCCAGGTGAATTTCAGAATTGCTGTGGACTGTGTGTTGTACTCATCCCCCCCATCCTTTTAAACAGGAGCATCTATAGCAGTTATCCTTTGCCTGTGCCACCATACTGTTTGACATGGGAGACACTAACAACTTGTCACTTTAGTTCACATGCCTTCAGATTGAAAGGAACAATACTTGAGCTTTTATGAAAGAACTACACCCAAGAAGACTTACCTATATCTGGACCTGATACAAAGTTTTGTACTTTGAGCTCGTGCTGTAATGGATTAAAACTTGTGAGGGTGACTTTTTTTTCATATGAGAGGGACATGAATAATTGGGTTACAGAAGGTGGAATGTGGTAGTTACCCACCAAGATGACCTCTGGTGATTTTTGTTTCTTGGTATTAAACTCTGGGGTAGTCCCCTCTCATTCCGAATACAGTTGGCCTCTGTAACTGATACTTCTGAGACGATATAATAAAAGACAATGTGGCTTCCATCTTGTGTTCTTTTAGATCACTTGCTTTGGTAGAAATCAACTGCTGTGCTAGTATACTCACCCAGCCCAATGGAGAAGTCTATGTGACACTGCACTGTGACCACCTGCTAATAGTCAGCACTGATTTGCCATGCATGTAATCAGATACCCTGGCAGTGGATCTTCAACCTTAGTCAAGCCTTTAAATGACTGTAGTCTTAGCAAGCATCTTGACTGCTATCTCATGTGAGACCCTGTGTCAGAAACACCTAGTTAAGCTGCTTCTAGATCCCTCCAACATAAACGCTATGAGATAATAAATGTATTTTTGTTTTGTTAAGAGATGGAGTATATGTTGCCCAGGCAGGCCTTGAATTCCTGGGCTCGGCGATCTTGCTGCCTCAACCTCCTGAGCAGCTGGGACTACAGGAATACATCACAGTGCCCAGCTTGATAATAAATGTTTATTGGTTTTACCTGCTAAGCTTTGAAGGTAATTTTTAAATGCAGCCATAGATAGCTAATAACATAATTTTTTTCCAAAACCGAGGGGTTTTTTCCCCAAAAAAACAACATGAAGGATAAATATATGAAATGACATAAGAACCAAACTGCTAAAATCAAAGACAGGGAAATTTTTAAAAGCAAAATTCTGTTCATAGAAAGATAAAAAACACATATTATCTTCAATAGAATAAAAATTGAATAGATAACTGTGACTCCTCAACAGAAACAATGAAAGAGGCACCATAAAGTTATCGTCAATGTGGTTTCAAGAAAACAACTGCCAACCTAGAATTCCATAACAAACGAAACCGTCTTTCAGTAAGGAAGGTGAAATAAGTACACTTTCAAGAAAACAAAAACAAAAAGCTTTATCACCAGCAAACCCACACTAAAAAATCAAGTGTTCCCCCCATCACCTCTGCAAGCAGAAGAGAAAGGATCCCAGACGGAAGCTTGGAGTTGCAAGATATTATGAAAGCATGTAAAAGTAAATCTGAATCAATTATGCAATTATGTCTATGTAAAGCAGTAATAACAATGTCTATTGGGGCTTACGATAGAGAGAAAATTAAAATTTATAAACAATAGCACATAAACTAAGAAAGATGGGATTAAACTGAGTTAAAACGTTCTCTTAATTGACAAGAAAAAGGAAAAAGTACTGATATACATTAGACATTAATAAGCCATGGGTAACTAATATAAGCTATAATAAAGCACTTAAAGACAAGTAAAGAATAGATTACTGCAAAACTGATAAAAGAAATAATAAAACAGCCAATCAATCCAAAAGAAGAAAGAAAAGGAGAAAAATGATAGTGGAAGAGGTAGAAAACAACAACAACAACAAAAAGATAGTAGATTTAAGTTCACATACATCCCTATCTAATTATATTAAGGATAAATGACTGTATTGTCCAGCTAGGAGCAAACCATTTTCTTAGGAAGAGAAACTATGATCTGCTGTTTATAAGAGACAAACTGTAATGAAAGAAAAGCTTAAAGATAAAAGGTCATGTCATGTAAATACCAACTTAAAGAGACCTGGTATAGATATATATCACTCTCAGATAAAGTAAAATTCAAGAGAAAAAATGTCTGACTAGAAATACAGTCCTATTTCATAAAGATAAAACTAATTTATCAGGAAGATATAATAATTTTAAAATTATATGTGCATAAATAACATTGTCTCAAAACACATAAAGCAAAATAACAGAACAACAAGGAAAAACAGACACATCAACAATCATACTGGGATTTTTAAAGATACTTCTCTCAGTAAGTAAAAAAATAAACAGACAAAAAAAATTTGAAAACCAGTGAAGACATAGGAGTAAAAACTGATTTAAATGCACCTAAGAGACATGCACAGAACACTACACCCATTACCATGGAATACACATTCTTTTCAAGAGCACATGAAATATTTATAAATGTTGACCATATCCAAGGCTATAAAACAAATCTCAATACAGTTCAAAGGATTGAAATTGTGGAATACATGTTTCCTGATCACAAGGGAACTGAGTTTGAAATCAGTACAAAAACAACACACACAAGTAAACAGTAAAAGAGAAAAAGGAAAGAAACACCATGTATTTAGAAATTAAACCATACATATCAAAATAGCACATGGATTAAAAAGAAATCACGATGGAAATTTAAAAATAGTTTGAATTTAATGTTAATGAAAATACTGCAAATCAAAAACTGTAGGATATAGCTAAAGTAGTGTTGGAGGGAAATTTATAACTTTGCATACATAAGAAAGGAGAATGACTGAAATCAGGGATTGCTCTCAAGAAGTTAGGTACAGAGTAACAAATTAAACCAAAGAATATACAAAGAAGAAATAATATAAATAGCAGAAGTGAATAAAATAGAAAACAAATATTAAATATAGAAGATCCACTTACCCAAAAGCTTGATTCTTTAAAATGACTTAAAAAAAAAAAAAGAAAAGGAAAAATCTCTGAGATAATGATTTTGAAAGACAGAGAAATCACAAATAATATCAGCAATGTATAAGTGGATATCAAAACATATCCTACAGATGGGAAAATGAGTAAATTGTATTGTCAGTAATTTGCCATTTAAGAAAAACTGGACAAAATCTTGGAAAATATAACAATAAAATAGACACAAGAAGAAATAGCTGGTCCTAGGATAGAAGGGTTTAAAAAAAAAAAAAAAAAGAGAAGAAACAGCCGGAATAAACGTACGCAAAATGCATTTGCAACTCAAGGATGTCACCGTTGACACACCATTGACACACACTTTGTTTTGAAGATTGCATTTTCTAAAAATCATCAAATATTACTTCATTTTTTATCTTTCATTTTAAATACACTTTTATCCATTTTGGGGTAGTGCTTCAGTATTTTTAATGCGTAATTTTTAGTTATTGCTTTAAAAATTTTATTTGAGCGATAAGCATGTTCAAAATGTGTTTTGCATGCTGTTTTATATGTTTTTAAGTTATATTTGAAATGTGCTTAATATTTAGCTTTTCTATTTTAAAAATTTTATAATCTTGGAAATTTTAAAGAAAATACCCATCTTCACTCATATTTCAACACTATATGAAATAAGACACAACTCTATCTATATTGTTATTTTGTCCTAGTTTTACAATCTCTAGTTTGCATGGTGTTGATTCTAGGAAAGGTGTTGAAAAAAAGTGTTCAAGTTTTGTAAATATTCCATTTATCTATTGTCAGCTTAAGTGCAGGAGTATATAAATTAGTTTAAGCTTGCTGATTTTGTTGTTGAAATCTTCTATATCCTCACAAATTTTTTAATCTGTTTGCCCTATCAGTTTCTAAAAAAGGTATATTAAAATCTTCCTCCATGATTGTAGATGTCTCAATTTTTTTCTATTGATTGTTATATTTTACTTTATAAATTCCAATCTTATGTTGTTAATTATAAGTTGAGGATTATGACACCTTGTTCATTAATAGTTCCTTTTATAATTACTAAGTAGTGACTATTTTTTTTTTTTTTTTTTTTTTTTGAGGCGGAGTCTCGCTCTGTCGCCTGGACTGGAGTGCAGTGGCCGGATCTCAGCTCACTGCAAGCTCCGCCTCCCGGGTTTACGCCATTCTCCTGCCTCAGCCTCCGGAGTAGCTGGGACTACAGGCGCCCGCCACCTCGCCCGGCTAGTTTTTGTATTTTTAGTAGAGACGGGGTTTCACCGTGTTAGCCAGGATGGTCTCGATCTCCTGACCTCGTGATCCGCCCGTCTCGGCCTCCCAAAGTGCTGGGATTACAGGCTTGAGCCACCGCGCCCGGCAGTAGTGACTATTTTTAATCCTTATTAAAGCTTTTGTCTTTAAATGATATTTTGGACTCATGTTAATATTTTTAACCTATTGTAACTGAACCAGACCAATTGGGTTCAACTTCTATGTAACAAAGTTGTGAATTGCTTTTCAGTTGCTATGGACCTCCCAGGTTCAAGGTCATGTAACCTGAGCATGCCCAGATGAACCAAATGTGCAACCACTGGTGGAACCTAAGTGCTCAGACCAAGGAACAGGGACTGAATTAAGAAGCAGACACCACTGACATCATGACTCCCAGCAGCAACTCATTGCAAGCTCCAATCAGATCACCCCTCATTATCCTATATTTTAAAAACCTGACCCAGGCTGGGCGCTGGTGACTCATGCCTGTAATCTCAGCACTTTGGGAAGCCGCGGTGGGTGGATCGCTGGAACCCTGGAGTTCTAGACCCACCTGGACAATGTGGCGAAACCCAGCTCCACAAAAAAATACAAAAATTAGCCGGGCATGGTGGCATGCTCCTGTAATCCCAGCTACTCGGGAGTGGCACTTCAGCCTGGGCGACAGAGCGAGGACCCCGTCTGAACAACAACAACAAAACAAAAACCAAAACAAACCAAAACAAAAACCTGGCCCAACCCCCAGCTTGGGGAAACAGGTTTGAGTGTTTCCTCCTCTGGTCTACTTGCCAGTGCAGTCACAATAACCCTTTCACGTTGCAAAAACCTGGTGCTTCCGTGTTTGGCTTTGTGTTGCGCAGGCAAACTGGCCCGGTTTGGTTTGGTAAAGCCATCTTCCATTAGTTTAATATTTTCTTGGTGTATCTACCTAACTTTTACTTTCAAACTTTATAGGTTTGTTATTTTCTCTTGTAAGCAACACAATGATGGAATTTGTTTTTGAGATATATTCTGAGGATCTATCTGTCTCAATATGTAAGCTTTCTCTGTTAAAATGATTGATGAACTTGTGTTTATCATAATATTTACATTTACATTTTCTGTTTACCGTTTTTTATCACTGTGTCTTTATTTTTCCTTCTTTAGATCGGATTGAAAAACAAATGTATTGCCTTTTGATTCCTCTCTTGGCTTAGAAGCTATAGAATATATTTCTCTTCTTTTAATAGGAACCCTTAATATTTGAGGTACATAACTCCATATAAATTTTTTTAACAATGTCTGTAATTATTCAATTTTTATTTTATTATTATTTTTTTTGAAACAGAGTCTTGCTCTGTTGCCCAGGCTGGAATACAGTGGCTCGATCTCGGTTCACTGCAGCCTCTGCCTCCTGGGTTCAAGTGATTCTACTGCCTCAGCCTCCAGAGTAACTGGGATTACAGATGTGTGCCACCACACCTGGCTAATTTTTGTATTTTTAGTAGAGACAGGGTTTCACCATGTGGGCCAGGCTGGTTGAACTCCTAACCTCAGGTATTTCACCCTCCTCGGCCTCCCTAAGTGCTGGGATTACAGGCATGAGCCACCATGCTCAGCTTGTGATTACCCAATATTTGTATCTTTCTTCTGAATACCACATGACTTTTATCCATTGAGCATCAAGACCAACTCCAAACCTTGTAATTGTTGCATAGCATTTTAGCTTCAACTTTTTTCGAAGATTAGAAAATGTTTTCTTGAAGAGTCCATTACTCTTCTCACATATTTTGTAAGTTTCAGAACTCAACATTTTTGCTATATTTTATACTTTTCCTCTTGATTTACTTACCTTCTGGCTGAAGTTCATTATTTAATATTCCTTTGCAGAGAATATGTGGAGGTAAATTTAATCTTTAAATGATGGCAAATATCTTTAAAATTGCCCTCATAACAATAGTTCAGCTAGGTATGAAATCCTATATACAGTCATTTTCTCTCACCACTTAAAAAAATTATGATGTTGTTTTATAGTATCTATGAGGTATTGAAAAATTCTGTTTTTAGTCTAATTCTTTTATATTTAATTGTCTTTTCTTTCTGGTGACTTAAAAAAGAATTCTCTTTTTTTTTATTTTCATAATTTTACTATGGTGTGTCCAGGTATGTTTTTATTTATTCTATCCAGTGTTTGTAGCACATTTTCAAATGGGGACTCTTTTCTTTTTATGTTTTTAGTTACAATTTATTTTATTTTTTAAATTTTTGTGGGTACATAGTACATGTATATATTTTGATACAGGCATGCAATTCATAATTACATCATGGAAATTGGAGTATCCATTCCCTCAAGCATTTTCCTTTGTGTTACAACCAATCCAATTATACTCTTTTAGTTATGTTAAAATGTACAGTTAAGTTATTATTGACTATAGTCCTCCTGTTGTACTATGAAATACTAGGTCTTATTCATTCTTTCTTACAATTTTTTTTGTACCCATTAACCATCCCCACCTCCCTGCTATCCCTGCCACCCACCCCGGAGGAATCTTGTGTTTTCTCCAATTCAGAAACATGCTTAGCCTTTATCTCTTCCAATACTGCTTTTCTTCCATTAACACACTTGCATGCACTCCTGTAACAGGTGTATGTTGAAAACACTCAATCTTTCTCCATTTCTATTAAAAGCTCTTTCATGTATTTCAATGTATTTGTTTCTCCTTACTGCATTTCAGAGAAATTCCTCTGGGTCATTTTCACATTTATTCTCTTTATTGTAACCACTGTAGGCTTTATTCCATCTGTTAACTTACAATATTTCAATGGCTAGATTTTTATTTCCAAGATATCTAATTATAATTCTAATACATTCTTTTAAAATATCACTCTACTTGTGCTTCATTTCTGCCTGCTTATTAATTCATTGCTTACTGTTTTTAATAACATCATTTTTTCATTTACCTTTTTGTAAGACAGTTTAGTTTCTTCAGGAGTGAACTTACATTCTAAAGTTTGATTTATTGGCTACTTTCATAGCATTAGATTACTTTATGGGGTTTGGAGTTGAATTTGCAGAGTCAATTTGAATAGGAATTTTATCCTTCCTTCCTTCTTTCATTTTCTTTTTTTGGGGGAGGGGGACAGAGTCTCGCTCTGTCACCCAGGCTGGAGTGCAGTGGTGCCATCTTGGTTCACTGCAACGTCTGCCTCCAGGGTTCAAGCAATTCTCCGTCTCAGCCTCCCAAGTAGCTGGGATTATAGGCACCTGCCACCATGCCCTGCTAATTTTTTTGTATTTTTAGTAGAGATGAGGTTTCACCATCTTGGCTAGGCTGGTCTTGAACTCCTGACCTTGTGATCCACCTGCCTCGGCCTCCCAAAGTGCTGGGATTACAGGCATGAGCCACTGCGCCCGGCCATTCTTTCTTTTTCTCTTTCTGTCACTCTTGATCTTGCTCTCTGCTCACTCTTCCTCATTTAGTTATTTTGAAGTTGTCTTTCTTAGCCTATCCCAGTCCGTCAGGCTGGAAGGAGATTTCATATTACAGATGACAGGCCTCTGTTTTAGAGTAAATTGAGGCTAACACAGTTCCCCAGAGAGCCAGTAGATAATTTTGTTTTGTTCCTGTGCTTCCTTTTTCTATTATTCTGAGATTTTCTTACACTTTCTCCTGACTTACACTTCCTATTATCTGATTTCTGAGTTTTACTCTTTCTTAATTTACTCCCTGAATTTTAGTGAAGCATTACCTTTTTGGGAAAAAGCGCAAGGGAGGTAAGTTTTAGAGCATTTCCCTTCCTAAAAATGTATTGATTCTACTCTTTTTTTTTTTTTTTTTTGAGACGGAGTCTCGCTCTGTCGCCCAGGCTGGAGTGCAGTGACCCGATCTCAGCTCACTACAAGCTCCGCCTCCCGGGTTCACGCCATTCTCCTGCCTCAGCCTCCCGAGTAGCTGGGACTACAGGCGCCCGCCATCTCGCCCGGCTAGTTTTTTGTATTTTTAGTAGAGACGGGGTTTCACCGTTGTAGACCAGGATGGTCTTGATTCTACTCTTATGTTTAATTGTTTAATTTGACTTAGAATTTAAAGGTATTACTCCATTGTTGTCTAGTTATTTGTGTAATTGTTGAGAAATTTGATTTTATTTTTATTTACTATCTTTTGCATGTGACCTCTCTTTTCTCTTTGTAAGATTTTAGGCTCTTTGTATCCTGATGTTCTAAAATCTACAGTGATGTATCTTAGCATGGTCATTTTGGTGACATTCAGTGTGAAATTCAGTATAGAAAGTGCCATCCTCCAGTTCTAGGGCATTTTATTGTATTTGTTTAATAATTTCTTCTCATTTCTCTTCACGGAAAAGAGGAGCTCCTATTATCTGGATGTTAGGTTTTAATTTTTTATGTTTTCTATTAGTTGTAGTGAATAATTCTGCTATGAACACAGTATACAAATATCTCCTCAGGATTCTGTTGTTAATTCTTTTAGGTACATACTCAGAAGTGAAATTGCTGGATCATATGGTAATCCTATTTTTACTATTTGCATGAAATGTATTTTTCCATCTTTTCACATTCAACCTATTTGTGTCTTTGAATCTAAACTGAGTCTCTTGTGGACAGCATTCAGTTGGATCATGTATTTCTATCTATTCTTCCAATTTCTGTCTTTTAATTAGAGAGTTTATTTATATTTAAAGTAATTACTGAAAAGGAGGGACTTTGTTATGTCATTTTGCTTTGTTTTCTATATGACTCATAACTTTCTTGTCTCTCATTTCCTTACAGTTTTCTTTTATCTTTAGTTGACTTTTTATAGTGAAATGTTTCAATTCCCTTCTCATTTCTTTTTGTGTATATTCTATAATTATTTTTGTGGTTACCATGGGGATTATATTTAACATCTTAAAGTTATAACACTCTAATGTGAATTTTTACCAGATTAACTTCCAATAGCGTACAAAAAGTCTGCTCCTTTACAGCTCCATGTCCACCTCTTTTTATTATTAAGGTCACAGAATTACATCTTTATATATTGTGCATCCAAAAACATAAACTAGTCACTGGTTTTTAAAATTCATTAGTCTCTTAAATTATGTAGAAAATGAAATATGGATTTACAAACCAAAGTTATAAGAATACTAGCTTTTAGACCAATAATTGTTTTTTAATTTATTGGTCTCTTAAATCACATATAAAACAAAAAGTGGAGTTACGCCAGACGCAGTGGCTCCCACCTGTAATCCCAGCATTCTGGGATGCCGAGGCGGGTGGATCACAAGGTCAAGAGTTCGAGACCAGCCTGGCCAATATGATGAAACCCCTTCTCTATTAAAAATACAAAAATTAGCCAGGCGTGGTGGTGGGTGCCTGTACTCCCAGCTACTTGGGAGGCTGAGGCAGGAGAATCGCTTGAACCCGGGAGGCGGAGGTTACAGTGAGCAGAGATCATGCCACTGCATTCCAGCCTGCGCAATACAGCGAGACTTGGTCTAAAAAAAAAAAAAAATGTCGAATTACAAGTCCCTGTTGGCCTAGCGTAGTGACTCATGGCTGTAATCCCTGTACTTTCAGAGGCTGAGGCGGGTAGCTTGAGGCCAGGAATTTGGGACCGGCCTGGGCAACATGACGAAACTCCATCTCTACAAAAAATACAAAAAATTAGCCAGGCATGGTGGCACATGCCTGCAGTCCAAGCTACTCTGGAGGCTGAGGTGGGAGGATCACTTGAGCCTGAGGTCAAGGTTGCAGTGAGCTGAGATCATGCCACTGCATTCCAGCTTGGGCCACAGAGTGACACCCTGGTCTTAAAAAACAAGCCAACAAAAAACCAAGTTATTGTTACCATAAAACTAGTTTTAATAATTGCCCATGTATTTTTCTTTATTAAGACCTTTATGTTTTCATATAACTTTGAGTTACTGTCTAGTGTCCTTTTATTTCAAGCTGCAGGAACTATCTTTAGCATTTCTTGCAGAGCAATTTTTGTTTTGTTTATTTTTTCCCTGTGATTGTGCCATGCTTTCCTGTATCTTTGTATGCCTTGTGATTTCTTTGTTGAAAGTTGGCCACTGGAATCTAATAATGTGGCAGCTGGTAATCAGAGTCCTCCCCATTCCCACAGGGTTTGCTGTTTTTTGTTGTTTGGGTTTTGGTTGTTGTAGGCTGTACTCATGCCAAGCCAAGGATCAACCTAAGGTGTAAACCAGTCTCCTCAGGTGTTTCCTGAGCCTGTGTCTTTTTCTGGGCATGTGCAGTGACTTTCTTATTTCTCCTGGATATGCAGTTGCCTTTGAATGTCCTAGTCTTCAATGTTTGGCTCCCAAAAGGGCAAAAAGGAAAATGAAGGAAAGGAAAAAGGCGCTGGCCCTTTAAGTCTCCTGGCAGTTGCTTCAGCCTGAGGGGGTGGGACTTGCCACCTTGGAGGAGGGGTTGGGTGGTGGTGGTGCAACAATGGCTGTCCAACTCTGTGCGGACACTCTTAGGAACAGAAGTAGCAATCAGCAGTCAGAACACAGATCCCCAGTATTTGGAGGATGAGTACTTGCTCCTTATTGCCACCCAAGCCCAGCAAACTGCAAGCAAGGGACTCCAGGAACAAGTGCACAGCTGCCTTGCTGGAGGCTACAGGGTGGGGGATGGTAGCTATTGCGGAGCTGAGAGCTGAAATTGACAGAAACTGCAATTTACCTTGCAAGCCTTCTATAGATGCCAGAGTTCCAAAATAGTTACATCAGACATATCCTGCCAGTACCACTTGTTGACAGATTCCTGCTGCTTCCTGTGTTGTCATCTTCCCAGAATCCTCTCTTAAAAACTTTTCTTCTTAAGTCTTTTTGGTTTGGTTTTGTTTTTTGGAGGGGAAGAAATTTTATCTGTACCCCATGAGTTTTATTAGTGATTTTTATTATTAACTTTTAAATTAATCTTTCTGTGTCAATAATTGTATAGGTCCAGTCCTCTTAACTCCCTTTCCTGTTTGTCTAGAAACTGTATTAATTCTGTCAGACTTTAAGCTAGGAGCTGGATGTTGATAGTTTCTATTTTTCAGTTACTCAGCTGCCTGAGGAGGTTAGGGAGATGGAAAAAAAAGAGAGTGAGGTAATTTCTGTCTACACAGGGGCATTTTTCATTTAAATCTGTTGAATCTCTGCATTTTGTCCAAAGGGTCAGTTCATTTTGCCGTATCTCTGCTTTCTTGTGTTTAAAGAACATTGGTCATCTTGGTGCCAGGATCAGTTAAAGTGAAGACCTATGACTTGTGGACATACATGAAATGTGGTCTTATATTTTATCTGTAAATATTTCAGCATGTGTCTCTAAATGATAAACTTTAAAGACATAACAAATATATTACATCTAAAAATTAACAAAACAATTTAATACAATCAAATATCCTGTTTTCAAATTTCCAATTGTCTCATACATGTCATAAATGTGTTTTTGTCTGTTTGCTTGAATCAGAATCCAAGTAACTTCCACACATAATGATTAATTGATATATAATTTGTCTCTTTTAATCTATAGGTTTTCTCTTTCATCTCTTTTTTTCTGTGCAACTTTTTGTTTGGTTGAGAAAACAGGTCATTTGTCTTATACAGTTTCACGAAGTTTATAGTTGGTTTTGCTCATTGTGTAGTTTAGTATGTTCCTCTGACCTCTGTAATTCCTGTGACTTGGTAGTGCTCTAGGCACTCTTGTTTTCCCATAATGACTGGTTTTCTCCCATTTTTTTTTGTGATATTGACAGAAGTCAAACATTTTTATATGCTAACCAAAAGTTATTCATCCTTCCTCCATGCTAGTTAGAACCACTATTTTGCTCAGTTGTCAATTTGCCCAGTCTCAGGGTGTAAGTCATGATTGGTTTGAGTCAATCACAGCAATACTGTTTTTCTTCGCTATCAATTTGTTCTAGAGATGAGTATGTGATTCCATGTTGGCAAATTAAATATAAGAAGTTCATTAGAAAAGGTTTTTCTCTCCAGTAAAATTTGGAAAAGTGTGAGAAGAAAGATTTTTTTTTTTTTTTTCTTTTTCTCACTTCTTACTGCTGAGGGAGGATACAATGTCTGCTGCTGTGATAGCTACATGATCTCAATCTGATTCTTATTCTGTATAAGTGATCTTTTTATCTCTGGAAACTTTTAGAAGCTCCACTTTGTCTTTGATATTCTTCAATTTCATTATAATGTATCAGGGTTAGGTTTTTTGTTTTTTGTTTTTTCATTACGTCTCTTGCTGGACACCTAATGAACCATCAAACTTTTATTAAAAGTTTTCTTTAAAATGTAATGAACCATAATTATCTACTTTTACAAGTTCTCAAATATAATTTATTGGTATTAGCATAGTCCATATGGCATTGATCTCACAAAAATCAGATTTATCTTTTAAGCCACTTTAGACAAAAAACCAATTAATTTCCACTAACAAAAAAAGAAAAGAAAAACCCTATACTTTTTTTCTTTTAAAACTTTAAATAATGAAATGTTCTATGCATATACAAGAGAAATAAAGGAGTACATATAACATATATATGTACCAGGTTTGTTCTTAAATGTAATTAACAAGTATTCCACTGAATTCTTTTTTCTTTTTCTAAGACTTGAATTAACTGTACTATCTATTATCGTTCCCTCAGGATGCAGAGAGTATTAGGAAGAATTTGATGTGATTGGAGGTGGGGAGAGGTACCCTAAAATACTTAGGTAAGACCAATATAGTTTATACAGTTCATTTTAATGTTCTTTATGGTGAATATAGTATCCATGAAAAGAACTAAGAAAGAGGGACTCATAAAAACTTAATAAAAATGTCTTGGTCATCTAAGAAGTGTGAATTGAGAGGAAACTGTCAGGATGCCAACCTAAAGAAAAATCTTTCTCATCCTGTATTACAGGATCTGAAATCTCATCTTTAGAATTGCTTTGTTGGATCATAAAATCTTTTAAATATTCAAGAAAATTCCATCGAATTGATGGTCCTCCACAAGGAATCATGTCTTATTTATTGCTAGCAGTTTCTGGCACATAATAGGTAGTCAAGAAAATGTCTGCTGAATAAATATTAAATAACAAAATTGAAAAGAACGTTGAGAAGAATAATACTTAAAGACCAAGTAACACTTGTATGATAGATTGCCACAAGTAATTAAGCCATAATATCTTTGACCAAGATGTGTAACCACTTTATGTTGTATCACCCAGACTCTTCCTATCTCTTTTTTTTTTTTCCCCCAATTCTGGTTGCACTTGATTATATTGTTGGGGGTAGAGAACCTGGGCTTGAGTTCATAGATCAGCAAAAAGAAGAGAGGCATTTTTAAGAGACTCTTATTATCCAAATTAATATCATTTAATCTTTTGTTATCACAGTGCTTATGAGGTACCAACTTATCTATGTCTTAAAAGTATGTTTACATTGTTGTAAGAACAAATACAAGTTTGTTGGTATGATTTACAGGTGAGAATCCTTAGAGAGAGATGTATTTCCATTTATATATTATTTTTAGGAGAAAATTTCACTGTCTTAAAGTGAGCTGCTTTATGACAGTGTCCATGAATTGTATGTATATATTTTTTTATCCTTCCACCTCAGTCTCCTGAATCGCTGGGATTTTAGGCACAAGCCACTGCACCTGGCATCAGTTGTATATTGAAAAGCAGAAAGAGGTTTGTAATCAAGATGGAAACTTCATTACTATCACCACCATCGTCACTTTTATCATTTCCATTACACTCTTGGTGCAATGGCATTGAGTACTCTCTCCAATCTATCAAACAATATATAACATATTAGTTATACGTTGCACAGCTCTGAGAAACTCAGAGGTTAAATGCTATCAGCTAGTAAACAGTAGTAAGGTCTTTGGAGGGATCAACTATTTAAAGCATTAATCTAAATGCCCTATCCCCACTAACTATCCTTCTCAAGTAAAAAAGTATTCCAGAATCCTTTCCTGAGCTATGATTTAGCCCTCTCCCTTTTTCTTTTTCTCCCTTTTAATCATCTTCCCTTCCTTCTTGATTCACTCTCCTCTTTCCTTTCCTCCCTCACCGTTTTTTTTTTCTTGCTAACCAATATGTTCAAAACCTGAAAGGAGATCGAGATAACTTTCAGGTTTTGAACATAGAGGTTAGCAAGAAAAAAAGGTCATATGAATGGTGGAAAAGGTGAGATGAATGGTGGAAGAGGTGAGATGAATGGTGGAGGAGGAAGGTGGAAGAGATAAGGTAAGTCTGACTAACTATTTTAACTTTCTCCAATTCTTCTGTAACATAAATGCAGGTTTGCAAGATTTTGTAGGTGAATGTATACGTAGAAGTAAAATAAAGTTATAATGTGAATACTGTTGGGGGGAATGCAATATCCTAATCTGAAAAACAAAAAGTACATCAAAACACAGAACAAACAACTCTACCCATTTTTCCAAACTAACATCGTTTTTTGTCATTAAAAGAAAAATCTTGTTCTCTCTTTCTGCTGTGATGTGTGTGCATGTCTGGCTTGCATGGAAATGAGGACCTGAAGAGAGACGGGGGATGTACGATGCGGCGTAAAATCCACTTTGTAAACATGTTCATCATTCCACAATGGCATCCCCTTTGGTATTTACAGAAGATTTCTCCTTGTGTGTTTTACACAAGCGTGAGTATGACTAATGCGAATTTCCGCTCATTTGCCTTTTCTAGGTGGAATTGTGTAGCCCAATAAACACAATAATAAAGAAGGCTTCCTAAAGACAAAGTGAGGATTTCTCAGTGTGCTTTTTATTAAAGGATGGAGAAAATCTTGCATTTGGCTACAGGTTGACATTTTCAAAAGCCTACTCTGAGACAATTATGTATCACACACATTTTTAAAGTTTTTAGAAAATTGTCAATGCCATACATGCTACTTAAGAAAACATGGAATAAAAAAAAAAAGTGAAAAATCAGATCATAGTTTCGCTTTTAATTTATTGGTATATCCTTCTGCTCCAAAGTATTTTGTTGTTGCTTGAACGTTTGCCCCTCCTTATTCCCTCCCACATTTTAAAAGATAATTTATGTAGAATTATGTAGAAAGTGAGGTATCAATTAATAGGTTGGATTTATAAAGAACAGAAGAGGAGCCATACTGGCCTTTGGGGTAAAGCCAACCATATTAACTGTCCAGCCCTGTTGTGAGGTAGAGGAAGTATTCGTTTGAAGGGGATGCGAGCCTCTCTCATTGTAAAGACAGTTTTTGATCAATTATTCAATATGTACATGTTTGAAGTTCAGTACATCTTCTAGAGCTACTGGCGACAGCTTCTTTCGTTGACATGGGCTACAATGGTTGCTAAAACCTGTGTGCCAAAAGCAAGGGGTGGGGAGGCGCCATTTGCTAAACCGGAACTGGTTAAAATCTCAGGGTGGAGACCATTCCCAGTCAGCAAAGGCTTGCGAAGTGCATACATTTCCTGCTCCTGGTGTCTACTCTGAAGAGCACAAAGTGGACGTTTGTCTGCCATTTCACTGGCAGTAGGATCAGCAGCTGCTGGTGAGCAAAGAGGCAGTAGTGAGTCACTGGAGTGGTGGGCGCCGGGGCAGCGCCCTACGGGGAAAGGTCAGCGGCGAACCCAGCTCCATGGCCTAGTCTCGTCGGACCGAGCGCGGACCCTGCCGGCTTCCGTTCTCTTCCGCTTGTCCCAGGTGCAGCGCAGATCCCTCCGCCGTAGCGTGCACTCCCGGTAGCGCTGCGATCAGCTTTTCAGCAATACCCGGATGGAAGTGTAATGGCCGCCATCAGGGACTCGCAGGCAATGGGGACTACGACAGGTACTCCCTGTGAGCGGGACTGCCCAGACCTTTTAGGATGCCGGAACTTCTAGAGGGCCACCCAGCAGGCAAACGGCGAGTTTGTGGACCGTCAGGGTCCCCCAAACAGGTCTGGGGATCCGCCTCTTGTGAGAGGAAGCGCAAGTTAAATAGTCCCGGCCATTCAGCGCTTCCGCTTAACTTGCCGCAAAGTTTTTCTGGCGAAGTCGGGGTTTTTTTGCCGAGCGCTTTTGCAGGCTGCCAGAGCTAATCCTTACTTTCTAAACCTGGGGTTGTTTTACGTCCGGGCTTTTTGAACTCTACACTCTCCTACATTCTAGGAGCTGGGTGGGAGTAGGGCACGGTGTGCCTCCGCGCTTCGCCGCGGGGCAGCCGAACCCCGGAGGAAGGGGCGGATCGGGCGCGGTGTTTGGGGCGAAGCTGGGCGCGCGGCGCTCGAAGCACTCACTCGGCGGGTTTCGTGGTTGGTGGAGACAGCAAGGGCACCCCGCAGACCGCACCCCTCGACCTATAGGTTCGCAGGCCCGACTCGACGGCGTCCCCATTGCTGGCCCAGCCTATGGTCATTGGGGGCCATTTCTTGCAGAGATGCCCAGCTCCCTGAAGCGCTCGCTCTTCTCCAGAGTTGGCCAAAGGTGCTCTTCCCCGCAGACCCTAACCACACCCAGTGGCAGATGGATTTCTTTGTAACTTGTTTTCTCACATGTAGGGTTCATTTTGACTCTATTCTTTACATGGTGTCCTCTTTGTCAAGTAGACAGTCTCTTCCTAGGTGGCTGTGGTAATTGAAAAGTATATGGAGTGAATGTATATAAGGAAAAATGTTTTAACTCTTAAGCGGACCGATCCAACAGATGTAGCTTTAAAGTTTAGAATACAACAGTTAAGACTCAGTGTTCTTTTTAGGTTTAAATTTGATAGCAAGTAGTGTATGTGAGCTGTTTGAGTGCAAACATTGTTGAGTATGTTGTCAAACGTCTAAAACAACCCTAGAAAAATAAAATAAGTCAGTGTTCAAGGAATTCATAAGAATGTTGGAATTTGTACAGTTGTCACAGTGATAAAACATGAAGACACCAAACTGTCAGCATAGGAATTCTATTAACTTGAAAATGTGCATGTTAGATCTAGTTACTGGTAATTATTGAATTGCTTTTTCTGCAGCGAGGGGTCTGATTTGAGTATACTCTAAGGTTGGTATCCTCAGATTTAATTTAAAACATTTAAATTGATTCAGTGAAATTTCCTAACATTTTCAGAGTTTAACTGCAAATTTATAGAAATGCATTCACTACCTTTCAGCAAAATTCTCTTTTCTGAAACTTATAAAGAGACATTGCGTTCTTTTAACACTTTGAGGGTGTTGGGATTTCCTGGGGAAGGTAAGCATAGTAAACAATGTTGATTTTTGCTATAAAAACTATAAATTAGATCATCCCTAGATACAGAAAATTGCCAACAAAAGGGGGAGGAGAATAAAATGTAGGTATGTTACACAACCAAATGTTTCCTGTTTGTTGCAGTGAAAATAAGTATAATGACCACTTAAAACGTTTTATATATGGTTTTATGGAAGGACAAAAGACAGTGACCACAATGAACACCCACTATGTGCATTGATAATGTATGAACTTTTAAATGCTTCAGTTTTTTGCCATGGTCACACTTCGGATTCTGTTCTAGTCTCTCTGGTAATAGTATGCTGTAATCCCAGAAGTTTCTGTATTTTGAAACATTACAGAGGGACTGTACTTTAGCCTAAATCTATAATTTGACTTCGAGATATACTTTAAATGCCCTTTATTTTTATTGTTTGCTTTTCTGTATATAGTTGTTTAGAATTGTTCTCATTGAGGCGTTCTGACATTGCATACTTTAAAGCACTTAATACAACTTTTTTTTTTTTTTTTTTAATGATAGGAGACTTTAATCTTGCCGACATTCCTTCAGGTATGCTACTGAAGGTTTTGTGGCAAAGTGCTATAAGCAGAAGAAAAGGTTTTAACACAGTCTTGAAATTTTTGTTTATTATCTGGTCCCAGGTGTGTAGGCTGTGAGTATTTCAATTCTATATGGGGTATTGGCGTCTCATGGTGAGCAGTTTTCATGGCATATTAGATACCAGAAATGAGTGTTAAGGGTTAGTATTGTGGTTGTAGGATAACTGAGTTGGAATCAGATCCAGATATTAGTTCTAGTTTTGTGACTTTGGGCAAGGCTCATTTTCTTTTTCTTGTAATAAATGAAGATACTGAGTCAGATTGATTCTAGGCTTTAGATTGTGACTTTTGCAAATTTATGACGTGTTATCACTGGGCATCAATGATACATGCTTAAGTGTAGAGAGGTTTTCTTAGTTTTGTGTGTGTGTGTGTGTGTTTTAGGTTTCTTTATACTCCTTAAGTTGAATGTGACGTGTAATTGAACAGTTTTTGTAGTCAAAAGTTTTAAAATCTTGGTCTTCATTTCCAGATATCATCTCTTCTTTTGATCACTGTTCCTGATTGTGACATTGTGCAAGTGTTAAATTGTGTGCCTTTTGTTCCTGAAGAAAGAGGTATGGTAAAGATTGAAATACTGGAGTATATAGTCTATTAAGTAGTAAGTTAGTATGTTTTAATATTGGACTAAATAAAATAAAAATAAAACACAGGTTAAGTATCCCAAATCCAAAAATCCAAAATGCAAAATTCTTTGAGTGCTGACATGATGGTCAAAGGAAATGCTCTTTGGAACATTTTGGATTTTGAACTTTTGGATTTGAGGTGCTCAACTGGTATAATGCAAATATTCTAAAATCCTAAAAAAGAAAAAAAAAGAATGAAACCCTTCTGTTCCGAAGCATTTCGGATAATAGACCCTCAACCTGTAGTTTACGTATACATGAGTTTTCATAAGTTATGTAAGTTACAGTTGTATTTTATTTTTTGGCCAGAATAAAATACTTAAACATGGGTTTTCATTTTAATCTAAGCAAAAAAAGTAATTTTTGGTTTCATAGTTTATTGCTTAACATTTTATTAGAGATCCAAATACAACTTTAACTGTATCATCCTTCTAAATAGAAAGGTGGCATTAAAGGCTTCTGGGTAATGAACAGTGGAGATAAAGGTGGCAGATAAATGTTTCAAAGCTGTATGAATGGCCAGAAGAGTGTGGTTGTGGTCTAGTAAGTGCAAAGCAATGTACCTAAAGAAAAGTTATCTCATACATGTTTATACTGTGACTAATAGCATTTTCATTATGAATCAGGAACGGGACTTGGGAATCACTATCGTGTTATGATTAGTTTCTTGAAGACAATCATGAATGTCTGGGTGTAGACAAAAAAGGAGCAAAAATATGCCAACAAATCTATGGTATTATAAGGAAAACTTTGGAAATGTAGTGGAAAATATTGTACCCGTGTAAAAAAACATGTTTTTTCTACCCTCGAAACACAGATGTCTCTTACTGTTTGTGTTGGATAGGTCCTGGGATCTTTGAAATCCTAAGATTCTTGGATACTACAGTATCATAAAATTCCTCTAAATGGAGTAAGTATACACATAAGTATAATGATAAATTAGGAATAAGATTATTTATTTAACTGTTGAAATAGCTGTTGTATAGTATACCACCTTACATTATTGGTTTAATTATCATAACTGTGTTCTTCTCTGAACTTCACCAGCAAATAGATTTCTGTTCAGGGCCATTTTTTTACAAAGGCGTGAATTTTTATTTTGTCAGAAAATAATGTACATTAAGTAGAAAGCCGTAGAGCTGAGTTGAGGATACCACGTTATCATTTATGTCATTAAGTAACTTTTTCCTATATAACGTTTGTTTGACTTCCTCCCATGAGATTCACATGGGTACTGTGTTATTCCTGAAGAGATAAAGTAATTCTGAATGCTAAGAATTTTCCTAAAGGTTGAGCATCCCAAATCTGAAGACCTGAAATCCAAAATACTCCAAAATCTGAAACTTTTTTAGTCCTGACATGAAGGTCAAAGGAAATCATCATTGGAACATTTTGGATTTTGGATATTCAGCCAGTAAGTAGTGCAAATATTCCAAAATCCTCAAAAATCTGAAATCTGAAACACTTCTAGTTCCAAGCTTTTTTGTTTTGTTTTGTTTTTTTGAGATGGAGTCTCACTCTGCCACCCAGGCTGGAGTGCAGTGGCGTGATCTTCTTGGCTGACGGCAACCTCTGCCTCTCGGGTGCAAGCAATTCTTCTGCCTCAGCCTCCCGAGTAGCTGGGACTACAGGAGCATACCACTATGCCTGGCTAATTTTTTTTTTTTTTTTTTTTTGTATTTTTAGTAGAGACGAGTCTTCGCCATGTTGGGCAGGCTGGTCTCAAACTCCTGACCTCGAGTGATCTGTCTGCCTTGGCCTCCCAAAGTGCTGGGATTACAGGAGTGAGCCACTGAATTACAGGCATGAGCCACTGCTTCCGGCCTGCTTCCAAGCATTTTGGTTAAGGAATATTCAGTTTGTACTATTTGAACCAAACTACTCAGAAAAAGTAATGTAATGAAGAGTGAAAGCTTCAGTTGTAGTAAAGTAAATAAGAGACTGCTATGTGATGACTGACCAAAATGATTTGTATTAATTTATCTTGAAAAGTTGTGAGCAAAGTCTGACTAAAAATTTAAAGCTGTGACTGGTATGGCTGTGTGAAACAAGTGTCAGAATATTAGAATGAAGGTACATGATGTGAAGTTTCAGAAAGTTAAGTGGGCTTCACATAGGTGTCATTTCATGAGGAAAGTCAAATAATTTCAAAATGTAGTAAGCTTATCGTCAACTCCTGATTAAAATTGGTTTGTTGAAGGCTGTGGCTGGTAGAAGACATATATATTGTTTTTGTCAACTCAGTATCTCTTCATTTAGGGAACCACTCCTCCCCTATTCTGAGTGGTTGGTGGGCTCTCCGTCAGTCTTACTGTCTTATAACCTGAGCTTGGTCATCCCTATTGCAACAGTGATTGCTGTTACTCATGCAGAACCAGTCAGAATCCTTTTTCAAAATTTATGGGCGAATGCTAGGACAAAGGTAGTACCTTTTCTCTGAAACTGTTGATCTGGGAAGGTGCTGGTGACATTCTTTACCACGTGTATGAAAAGCACATCTGTGTAGTGGGAGAAAGTGATGCCATAAGGAGATGGGAGATGGATGGTGGTAGTGCCACTTTCAATCTCAGGGAACATGGTAAGTGGCACCTACTTTTGATTTTGTGAGCTATCCTGGTGTCCTTCTCAGTCCTTGTGCCAGAATTCTATGTATAAATTGGTTTGAATTGGAGCAGAAAGTGTTCTGATGAATATATGGCCCTTATGAATTTAAGGTCTAAAGTTTCAGATTGATCATTCACATCCTTCTGTAGTTTGCCACTTTCCTATACCTTATAAAAGGTTCCCTTTATTTATTCATCATTTATGCATATGTTCAATCCACTTTCATTCAACCTACAGACATTTTTTGAGTGTCCATTATGTACGAGTATGTGCAACTGCATGGATAGGCAAGGATTATATGTACTAGACTGAGTGGATGGTGGATATATGACTTGTTTTTTTTTTATTTCTGGTGCACAGATCAACAAGCATGTGTTGAGAATAATGACTGTGGTGCTTGGCATCTAAGTAATAACGTGAGAATAAGAATTCGTTGTCTTCTAGTTAAAGAGTTCATATTAATATACAGCAAACACAACAGAAAAAACGGATAAATGAATGCACAATTGTATTTTAAGTCAATTTTGATGGGAAGGAAGTGAGCAGGTTGACCCATTTAGGAAGATTTTGTGAAGAATATATAACTTTAAATGTATTTCTAGTTATGAATGTGGCTTTGATAGGCACAGAGAATAACTGAAGAGAGGATGGAGTTAAAAATGATTATAGTCTGATCCAGGTTGGAGTGGAGATTGGTTTCACTATAACAGTATGTGTTCTTTGGAAATGAGGTAGTAGAAAATAAGGTGACTGTTTAAGGTAAATCTTTGTATGAGGCCTTTGGAAAACCAAGCAGAAATTTTGGCTTTCTACTAAGATGGAGATTTCTTTGAAAAAATGTGTATATTTCTTTTCATATAATTTCATTTTTGTACGCTGAAATGTAAAGTATGATGGAATACTGTAAAATTATTCATTATGGCGAAAACCTTTATTATATTCATCTGTCTTGAAGATTTTTTAAAAATAGCAAATAACTTGAAATGCCGATTTATAAATATGTATGTATAACCTTTCTCAAAAAGGGAAAGGTAAGAAGAAATATATATAACATTTCTTCTTACCTTTCCCTTTTTGAGAGATCTCTTAGTAATAGTCAAAACCATACCCTATTCCTTATCAATAAAGCCAGTTTGAAACGAATGTAGCAATAGATGTAAAAACATTTAAAGGCTGGGGAGGTGGCTCATGCCTGTAGTCCCAGCACATTGAGCAGCTGAGCTGGGAGGATTGCTTGAACCCAGGAGTTTGAGACCAGCCAGGACAACATAGTGAGACCCCCATCTCTATTTAAAAAAAAAAGTTTTTAAAGATAAGGAACAAAATTAAAGTGATGATCGATTGCTCATAGAATGTTCATTTTGGGCTCCGGAAACTAGGAATGATGTACAACTTATTGTTGGGTCATTGTCTCATTAAATGCTGTAATTTCCTATGTCCTTGCCTACCTTCTTTCCTCATAGCCTCGCATCTGACTCTCAACTCAGTAACAGTTGGATTAATCCAGTTGGATTATTCCAAGGTTGGCAAGCTTTTTCTGTAAATGGCCAGATAGTAAATATTTTAGGCTTTGTGGGCCATATGGTTTCTGGTGCAACTATTGTAACACAAAAGAAGCCATAGGCAATATGTAAATGAGTGAGTGTGGCTGTATTCCAATGAAACTTAATTTACAGAAACAGGCAGCAGGCCAGATTTGGCCCGCAGGCTGTCATTTCATTCCACAAACTCTCTCAGTCACATCTGCGCACCTGCTAGCATCTTTATTTATCCTCCCCTCTAGTTACTATAGATGGATCATGTTTGCTACTTTCTAAGTTCACCTCTTCAACTCGTTCGCTAGATTCCGTCCCTTCTAACCTGAAGGACTTCGCTGCTGCATTTGTTTCCTATCCTCCATCATCAATTTTTTTATTTTTACTAGATTATTTTAATAAACATGCAGTCATACTGTAATTTCTCCCACCTTTAAAACACAAGAAATAAAATTAAACAAAACAAAACAACTCCTTTATCGTAAAACTCCTTGAAAGAGTCTGCACTACATCACTACTTCCTCTCTTCCCATTTTGGCTTACATCCAAGCTTGTCAGCCTTTCTCCTCTATAACTCCACTGAAACTCTTCTAATCCATGGTACCAGTGATCTTCACATTAAGTCTAGTCAGTCATCTTCTTACTTGACAGAGTTGTTCAATCCCTTATCCAGGAAACATTTTTTTCATTTTGCTTTGATTTACCTTAAGTCTTATTGGTCTTTTCTTTCCTGTCTCACTTGCTGGTTCTTTTTAATCTCTTTCTGTTGAATGTGTTATAGAATCTTAAGGCTCAGGCCTTGGACTGCTCTTTTTGTTTATTCTTCTGGTGATTTCATCCTGCTCCAAGTACTTGAAAGTACATAGGTACATATACGCACACCGATAACTCCCCAGATTTCATCATCCACCTAGCCCTGTGTAGTCTATATCCAGCCACACAGTCCACCTTTCCTCTTGGATGTCAAATAGACATCTCAAATGTTACATGCCTAAAATGGAACTTTTGGTATACTTCCCTCCTACTTTAACAATCTTTTATATCTCGGTAAATAGCAATTCAGTTCTTTCCATTGCTGTCAGAACTTCTAGAGTTATCCTTGACATGTCGCTTTCAGAGAAAGCATGTCAGGATATCTTGTAGGTGCTAACTTCAAAATATATTCAATCTTACCATGCCTCATTAAACTAACCAAACCACCATCAACTCTTACTCGGATAATTGCACTGTATATTCTTTGTCTTTACTCTTAATCCCTCCTGAATACTCTGTTCTTAGCATGGCAGCCCAAGTGATAGAAGTAATTCAACTCATGGTAATTCTCTGCCCGCAACATCTCCAGTAGCTTCCTCTCTGATTCAGAATAAAACCAAAGCCTTTATAGTTTCTATCAGGGCCTGTTTCTGTCCCCTTGTTACTTCTCTGACCTCATCTTCTAGCTTTCCCTCTAATGCTTTCTGTTGTGGTCATACTGATTTTCTTGCTGTTCCCCAAATGTGTTAGGCACATTGCACACTCAGGGTCATGGCACTTACTGTTTTCTTTTCTTGGATTGTTGGCTTCCTCAGCTCCTTAAGATCTTGACTCCAAAAAGACCTTTTCAAGTGAGGGCTCCCTGACTTCATATTTAAAATTATAGCACTCTGATTCTGCCTTTCCATCTTTGCTTTATTTTTCTCTGTAGCACTTGTTGCCTTTTAATATACATTATAATTTACTTGCTTTGCTTATTACCTAAATAATCAGTAAAATGTTATCTCCATGAGGGGAGGGATTTTTGTCTGTTTTGTTTACTGCCATATTCCCAATGCTTAGAACGTAGATGTGGTGCTAGCTATAAGCCTGGTACCATCTCACATGCTGGTGATACAGTAAAGAACATTACAGATGTAGTTCTCATCCTTATGCAGCTTATATTCCAGTGGTAGAGATAGATAGAAAATAAATTAGCAAATAAAATATTGCCAGAGATGTAAGATGTAAGTGTTACAAAAAAGAAATACAAAAGGATAAAGTGGCGAATAATTTTTTTTTTTTTTTTTTTTTTTTTTGAGGAGGGGATGGTTTATAGGGAAGGGCCCTTCTGAGGTGGTGACATTTGAGCTGAGACCTAAAAGATGAGAAGGATCTAGCCTTTTGAAGAATGGAAGAAAGCACATTTCAAGTAGGGAACAGCTGATGCAAAGGCCTGAGATAGGAAGGATAGGAAGAATATTTGAGGAGCTGAGAATCTGTGGCAACTTGTTGGAGTATATGTACAGTGAGGAGAGTGGTGTGAGATGAAGTTGAAGAAAAAGGCCCAAGACCAGATACTGCTGTCTCTTGCAGGCCTTTGTAAAGGGATTAAATTTTAAGTGCCTTTCCGCTATAGACTGAATGTTTATGTCCCCCTTTGCCATCCTTAGATTGATATATTGAAACCTATTGTTCAGTGTGATGGCATTTGGAAGTGGGGCCTTTTTAAGAGGTGATGAGGTCATGAGGGCAGAGCCCTTAAGAATGGAATTAGTACCCTTATAAAAGAGACCCCAGAGAGCTCTATTTTGTCATGTGAGGACACAGTGAGAAGATGGCCCTCTGTGAACCAGGAAGTAGGCCCTCTCCAGACACCAAATCGCCAGTGCCTTGATCTTAGACTTTCCAGCCTTCAGAATTGTGAGAAATAAGTCACCCAGTCTATGGTACTCTGTTACAGCAGCCAGAACAGAGTAAGACACTTGGGAAACCACCAAGGAGCTTTAAGCAGGGGAGCTTTGTGATCTATTTTATTTTAAGAAGAACATTAGCTCCTGTGTGGAGAGTGGACTCAGAGGTGGGTGGTGGACAAGGTGGAAGCATGGATGCCAGTTGGGAAGACTGTTTTCATTCATGTTAGAAATGATGGTGGCCTGGACTAAGATGATGACAGTGGACAGGAAGAGAAGAAGGGAAATACAAGATCTGTTGTTTCTTTTTTGGTTTTTGTTTCTGTTTTTTCGAGACAGAGTTTTGCTCTTATTGCCCAGGCTGGAGTGCAATGGCGCGATCTTGGCTCACCTCAACCTCCACCTCCCGGGTTCAAGAGATTGTCCTGCCTCAGCCTCCCGAGTAGCTAGGATTACAGGCATGCACCACACCCGGCTACTTTTGTGTTTTTAGTAGAGGCGGGGTTTCTCCATGTTGGTCAGGCTGGTCTCAAACTTGCAACCTCAGGTAATCCACCTGTCTCAGCCTCACAAAGTGCTGGGATAGGCGTGAGCCACCTCACCCGGCCCAAGATCTGGTTTTGAGATAGAGTTGACCAGGGTTGCTTATGGGTTAATGTGGGGAGTAAGGGATGGAGGAATCAAGGATGAATCTTGATTTCTGGCTCGTGAAAGTGTATGGATTTTAGTGCCACATACTAAGTAAGATGTGGACATGCAGTTTCTACTCATGGAGGCAGGTGCTGTATAGACCTAGAGAAAAACTAAACCATTTATATTATTTAGTGAAGCTGAGCAGGAATGGATCACGTGATAACACGTTCTCCCAGCAAACAGCAGTACATCTTTTGATTTTCTTCCCTCCCCTCGTGTATTCCAAATCAAAATCTGCCTATTCTAAGTCACTGTCACAGCAAAATGACAAACAGAAGAAAAGAGCAAGAGATGAAAATAATCCCTTTCCTGTACTGAATTCAATGGTGCTTATGTCACTTTGGACGAATTAGTTCAGATTTTTCTCCCAATTCCTACCTATTAAAAAGGTGATTTCTGCCAGAGTGTGGTGGCTCATGTCTGTAGTCTCAGCACTTTGGGAGGCTGAGGTGGGCAAATTGCTTGAGACCAGGAGTTCAAGACCAACCTGGGCAACATGGTGAAACCCCATCTCTTAAAAAAAAAAAAAAAATTGGACAAATTAGCTTGGCATGGTGGTGCACACCTGTAGTCCCAGCTACTTGGGAGACTGAGGTGGGAGGATCAATTGACCCCAGGAGGGTGAGGCTGTAGTGAGCCATAATTATGCCATTGCACTTCAGCCTGGGAGACAGAGTGAAAAAAAAGATGGGGGGTTGTGGGAGTGGTTTCTGACTCAGTGTGTTTTAAACCAAGTTCCAAATTATTGCAGCAAAAAAGTTTACATGCTCTTTGAAGTTTGCTATAAATTGATTTAATCTAAAATCATAGTCGTATTTGATTTGAAAATGAGAATGAATCGCTTAAAAATATATGGGTTAGGTACCTGTTTACCCAGTCTTCTGGTTTTTGTGAGGGAAAAACGAGAAATATTAAGTAAAGCTTGCATTTAGGAAGCTTATAAATTATCTGGGGAGGTAAAACTTAAATAATGAAATTATGTAATAGTATAAAGCAGTTTGTAATAAATGGTGAGCACTGGCTGCTCTTTAAGTGGATATTCAGAGAAAGGAGAGATTTAGTGTGTATTGTAGCATTTGAAAGGAAGTTTGAATAGTATTGAATTTAGATAGAGGGAAAGAGATGCCATGCCTGGTGACCAAAAATTACACGAACAGAACAAAGGTCAATAAAGGTGTATGTGTGGGTAAGCATCTTTTATATTGGGCACAGTGAGAAGTCATAGTTTCAGGGAGTAATAAAGAATAAGGTTTACCTGAACCAAGAACTGCTTCTGTATTTTAATTTTTAATTTTAAACTCCTTTATAATTGTATACCAATATCAACTGCATACCAGAATGGTATGTGACCCACAGATACACTAGAATTTTGAACATTTCTAGATCTGTATTTAATTAGTTTTGCATATTTAACCCTACATTTCTTTTTTTCTTTTCTTTTCTTTCTTTCTTTTTTTTTTTTTTTTTTTTGTTTTTGAGACATGGTCTAGCTCTTTTGGGCTGGAATGCAGTGGTGCTTGGCTTGCTGCAACCTCTGCCACCCAGGTTTAAGTGAGCCTCCTGAGTAGCTGGGAATACATGCACATGCCACCACACTTGCCTAATTTTAAAAATGCTTTTGTAGAGATGAGGTCTCACTGTATCGCTCAGGCTGGTCTTGAACTCCTGGGCTCAAGCAGTTCTCCCGCCTCTGCCTCCCAATGTGCTCGGATTATAGGCCTGAGCCACCGTGCGCAGCCTTCATTTCTTTTTCCATGTTTAAGTTGTTCATTAAACCACAGTGATTTGGAAAGAGCTGGATTTGGTTATGTATGTAAACTGTATAAAACCATTTCTTGCACTCTCTTAAAATGTGATAGGCATTAGTCTTGCAGGTAAACTTTCGGAAAACTTAAAACAGGTACAAAAAAAGGTAAGCCCAAAATGTTTGTTTCAAGTAATGAATAGATAATAGTTATTTTGAGGGTACTAAAATAGATTCTGCTTTGAAAGTAATATTCTTAGGTGGATGTGTGTGTGTGTGTGTGTGTGTGTTTCTAGACTCCTTTTAGCAGAACCTTATATTTTTCAGTAAGCTTTTACTGTACTTGCTGCTTTGGTTTTATCACCACTAATGTATTCATTCATATGATTGTTTTACCTGTATTTATCTGCAGAAAAAGGATTGAATGACTTAAGGAATGCAGTAGTTTTCTATGTGATGAGACAACTTACAGAGCTACATGCTGAGTCACGAATATAGCTAAGCTAAAACTAGAGTTTTCTAGTTTTCTTTGGTTTTTAAGCAACTTGAATATAGTTAAGTAGCACATAGATTCTTCGTTTTTAGACTCTGTAGAATGCCTTTGACTTTTAATTATCGTAGAAAGCAAATGTAACTCTCTAGGAATGTTGCCTTTTGATGAGCTCTTCAAATCTTCCTTATCTTTGGCATTGTACTTTGGGAATTATCTTTAAGTCTTTCTGGACCCAATGTGTGATTTCTATTTTTTTTTTTTTATTTTTTTATTTTTATTGCAACAGAATCTCACTGTCACTTGGGCTGGAGTGCAGTTGGCAGTTGGCCCACTGCCAACCTCTGCCGCCTGGGTTCAAGTAATTCTCGTGTCTCAGCCTCCTGCAGGATTACAGGTACCCACAACCATGCCCGGCTGTATTTTTAGTACAGATGGGGTTTCACCATGTTGACCAGGCTGTTCTTGAACTCCTAACCTCAGGTGATCCGCCCGCCTTGGCCCCGCAAAGTGCTGGGATTAGAGGGGTGAGCCACTGCGCCCACCTGTGATTTCTGACCTATGTATGTTAACGTTACTAGTTCCTTGGCTCCTCACTTTTTATTTGGATTGTCCCTCTAGTCATTTAATTTCCTCATTTCTATTTTTACTCTTTCTCCAGTTTATGTTGCTTTCTAGTACCCTTCTAATATTTCTAATGTACATCTTTTGTAACTTTTTTCTGTTCATAAATTGACAATTGCTTCTGTTAATCTTTCATTTCCAATTCAGATCTGTCCTCTATAGTCTTTTCTCACTTAACCTCCCCATCGTGCATTCTCTTTTTGATCTAGACCCTGTGGTACCTTGGGAGAAAAATAGTTTTCTTTCATTGTTTCTTTCTTCTGTTTTTCTGGTTGAGATTGCCTTTGCTCCTTTCTTACATGTTTAAGTCCTGCTACTCTTTAAAGGGTTCTCACAAAATCTACCTTTCTATGAAGTAAACACAGTCATCATTGATTTGTCAACTTTTTGTATTAAGAAGCCTTTGATAACAAGCAGTAGAAACCAATGTGAGCTAGCTTATGTTGAAAGCGGAAATTATTTTAAGGATACAGAATTTCCTGGAATTCAGGAGTAGGAATATATAGGCAGACCTCATAAAGGCTTGTGGTGGTGACATTGCCCTCTTGGTTTCAGTCAGGGTTCTTAGAGCTGATTATTTTTCTTCTATTGATTTGGTTTTCTGGTTTGTTTTTTGCTATGCCATGCTGTCATTTCTTAAAAAAAAAAAATTAAACTATTGTCAGTAGTTTGGAGGATACCCTTCTGCAGATCTGTGCTTATATACACATATGCTTATAAGATCTTTCTTCTTAGCATGAAAATGAGGATCATTTCTCCTGCTTTAAAAATGTATTCTGTGCCTCAGTCTGCAGCTTCCTTCGTTGTTGTTTTTTTAGACAGGGTCTCGCTCTGTCACCTAGGCTGGAGTGCAGTGGCCTGATCATGGCTCACTGCAGCCTTGACCTCCCAAGCTCAAGCAATGCTTCCACCTCAGCCTCCCGAGTAGCTGGGACTACAGGCGCACACCACCACGCTTAGCTAATTTTTGTATTTTTTGTAGAAATGGGGTTTCGCCATGTTTCCCAGGCTGGTTTTGAACTCCTGAACTCAAACCATCCACCCACCTTGGCTTCCCAAAATGCTCGGATTATAGGCATGAGTCACCGTGCCCAGCCTACATCTTCTTTTCAAAATTAAAAAAAAAAAATACATAGAATAAATATTGTTTGAAGGCAATTCAGTACACATACTTCTTTCTGTACAATTTCATGTGGATGTTCCGTTATTTTATAATTTTCCTATTCCTGGGCATTTAAGTGATACTGACATATATATATTTATATGTTATGCTTTTTAGGGGGTAGGATATTCTTAAAAGTGAGGTTTTTGTGAGTATACAAAATTGAGTATTATCAAGGAAAATATAAATTACCGAAGTGACTCAAGCAGTAGAAAATCTAAAGAGCCCAGAAACCATAGAAGAACTTGCAAAGGGTGTAAGGTCTAAAAAGCTGAAGTGTTACTAGTTCCATATGGTGTTCTTGGTGCAGTCTGTATAATTTTAAGGAAAGAACAAAAATTAAACTGTGGTCAGTAGTTTGGTTAGTGAACTATTTCAGAGCAGATGAAATAGTGGTAAGTGCTGCAATCCATTTTATGAACCCTCTGTAATACCACTGCCAAAACTGTTATAGATAGCAAAAAAAAAAAAAAAAAAAAGAAAAAAAAGTCTAAATAACATTTTGTCAGATGAAATTCAGCACTTTATTAAAGAATAATATGCTGCATATTGCAAAAATAGCTCAACATTATAGTTGCTCTTCATTTCTTTGTATAGCATACAGAAAGAAATATATAGGCAAAATTAAGTGGGTGTTAAAATTTTTAGTATTTCTTTTAACAGTATCAAGATCAGGAACCATCTTGTTAGTTGAATACCATTTGTTTTTATATAAAATACACATGTCTTTTAATTTTTTTATTTTTTTGTTGAGATGGAGTCCCACTCTGTTGCCCAGGCCGGAGTGCAGTGGCACGATCTCAGCAACCTCCATCTCCTGGGTTCAAGCGATTCTTCTGCCTCAGCCTCCCGAGTAGCTGGGATTACAGGCATGGGCCACCACACCCAGCTGATTTTTGTATTTTTAGTAGAGATGGGGTTTCACCATGTTGGTCAGGCTGGTCTTGAACTCCTGATCTCAGGTGATCTTCCCACCTTGGCCTCCCAAAGTGTTGGGATTACAGGTGTCAGCCACCGCTCCCAACGACATCTTTTTATTTATGTAACAACACTGCATACATAACTGCTATTCTGGTTGTATTAATTCCCATTACTTTTTAGTTAGCCTCATTCCCTCATTCCTCACAAATTAATTGTTAAACAAACTAAAAACACAGCATGAATTTATGTAACATGAGTGAAATTTAGTAACATAATTCATCATTTTCTTGAGTGTTTACCATTAACTTTGACGCTGGTGTTAAAGTGTTCTCTGCACTGGTATGAGTGGGTATGTGTGTGTTGATATGGGAAACACAGAATTGAATGATACCTATATTGTTTTGATCTCTTCTTCACCTTTAGTGTCAACATTCTCCTATTTTATACTGGCAGCAAGTATATTATTTTGAGTTTGTTCAAGAAAAACTCAGTTGGTTTACCACAGAAGTCACTTGCTTTGTTTGAGAATTTCAAAATTATCATGGCTTCATGCCACTTTATTTCATAAAGTTTCATAAAATTGCAGTCTAGAGGCAAAAAGATTGCTGTTTTCACAACATCCAAATGTAAGTTGTTTGCTTGTGCTATCATAAGGTAGTATGCCAGTGTGGAGGCCCTGGTGATCTAAGACAGCATTTTATGAAACACTGACCTAAGAGTAACCAGTGATCACTAGGAACATTTTTGTATGTGTGTTCTTCCTGACTTTTTACTTTTTACACATTTGTTTATCCATTCTGTATCCATCTATCAGTATTTGAACAAATTAAACTCTTATTATGTCTACTGTTAATTTTTTCTTAAGGTATGTTACATATCATCATGTTAATAAATGTGAGTTTACAGTATTGATTTTTAGATTGCATAATATTCCCTTAAAATACCATACTTGATTTAATCATTATTTATTGGTGGACACTTATTTTTAATTTTGTGATTTTATAAACAATAGCACAAACAATATTTCTGATTATTAGCTTTAGGGTGCATTTCTAGAAGTGAATCAGAAGTTGTATGCCTTTTCCTCCAGACTTTTTATGTATGTATTGCAAACTGTTCTTTATAAAGGTCATGCCAGTTTTATCTCCATCATTAGTATATCATTGTGCCTTTTTTCCCCTCACTGACCAACACTAGGTATTACAAATATGTAACATCTTTTGCAGTCTGATTGGCAGAAGTTTTCTCATTTTTGTTTGTTTTGAATTCTAGTGAAGTTGGGCGTGTTTTCACTTATATTCCTCTGTGACTTTCTTCTTTGGGTCTTTTGCCCAGTTTGTAACTTGTTTGTATTTTTATTATGAAATGTGTTTATGTACAAAATGCACACTGTGTGTATGGTTTAAAGATAAATATCTGCATACCAACTGTTTGAGAAACAGAAGCTCCTTTCCTCTACTCTCATGGTGTTCTCTCTGGTCATATCCTCCTCTCTGCTCCTAACCAATATGAAACTACCATTCTAACTTTTGGTATTTTGATGACTATAAACACCAAATTGTTTAGTTTTGAAAATTTGGTAGCAAGCCTCAATCTAGCTGTACAGTGAAAGGGTAACAGTGCTGCTAGTAGATGAAGGCTCCCAGGAGAAGTTAAGGTAACAGCATACCTAGATCACAGTCTGGTTTTAGCTTCCCTAGAATTTACCAGAGCCGCTTTTGGGGAAGTCTAGGTAAGTCATGAGTGAATCCTAGCAACCTTAGGGCTCACTGTAATCAGAGAATCTGGCAGGCCCAGAGTATAGACCAGATAGTGGATGTCTGAGAGAGGCTGCTCTGTAATTTTGGCTTCTAAGCTCACCATGCAGTTGATCTGGATATAAAGGTATGGAGGGAAAAGCAGGAATATGATGAGTTTATATCAATACAAGCCAAATACAGATAAGAATCTGGGCCAGGCTCACCTGGGGATTCTGTCCAATGATTGAAAAGATGGTACAGTGTCAGTGATGTTTTTGGCGATGAAAGTCCTCAATGTGTCTTTTGATGTCCAAGATGTCTTGTCTTTGGACTGACAGGAGCATGTGATCTGTGGTCCAACTGTTTGTTATCCTGGTATTTCCCTTTACCATCATCTTGGGGATATTATTTACTTCTCTCTCTTCCATTTGATCCCACAATGCATATATTTCATGTCTTTCTCTCTCTTGGTTTATTCTTTCATTTTGGGGAGGATGTCTGGCAGGTAAATTTTGAGATTTTGCATGTCTTCATTTTACCCTTTTACTTAGACCCTTGGCAAAATGTAAAATTCTCGGTTGAAACTTTATGCCAGAATTCGAAGGTATTGCCCCTTTGTCTTTGTCCATCTGTTATTTTTGTTGTTGTTGTTATTTGATTTCTAATTTGTTTTCTGACCTTTTTTGTTTCTTTTCAGAAACTGGATTTTGCCTCTACTGTTATGAATCTTTGCAATGATATGCCTTCGTACTTTACACTGAGCACTTGAAAATGTCCATTTGGTGGACATTTTCATCCTGGAAACTGCTTTCCTACAGCTCAGTACTTTAAAAAGTTATTTTATTGATGATTTCCTTCCTCTTTTTCTTTGTACTCTCTTCCTGCCCTCCTGTTAGTCAAATGTTAGACCTCCTAGATTGCTCCTCTAACTTTCTTACCTTGTTTCTCCTGTTTTTTATCTCTGTGTTTTGTTTTTTTCTGAGAAGTTATTTCACCTTTACCTTACAGCCCTTCCGTTGCCCCTTTTTGCTTCTTTATGTTTTCTTATTTCTTAGAGTTCTTTTTGTTCTTTTGATGTTCCCTTTTTGTGGCATCCTGTTCCTATTTCTTATATCCCTGGAAATCAATGAATTTTTAAAAATGTATTGTCTTGGCCAGGCACAGTGGCTCACACCTGTAATCTCAGCACTTTAGGAGGCTGAGGCGGGTGGATCACCTGAGGTCGGGAGTTCGAGACCAGCCTGACCAACATGGAGAAACCCCGTCTCTACTAAAAATACAAAATTAGCTGAGCGTGGTGGCCCATGCCTATAATCCCAGCTCCTAGGGAGGCTGAGGCAGGAGAATTGCTTGAACCTGGGAGGCAGAGGTTGCAGTGAGCCAAGATCGTGCCATTGCACTCCAGCCTGGGCAACAAGAGTGAAAGTCTGTCTAAAAAAAAAAAATTGTCTTAATACATAGTCTCAGTTTCTAACAAATTACTTTTTAAAATTTATTTGGTCTGGATCTTGAACTAATATTAGAGGGTTTTCTCAGATATCCGGTAATCCTTGGCTGTCTGCTTGTGTCTCAGAAGCTCCTGGAAAGCCCAGTCTGAACCCATAGAAGGGTTTGTAACACAAGGTTTTGATTCCCACTGTGGGGAGCTCTTTGGACTGGGCCAGGCACCAGAATCTGGCCCAGTGCTTCTCCAACTGGTGAAGCTCCAGGATTTTTTTTCCTTTTATTTTTCTTTTTGAGACGGAGTCTCGCTCTGTCGCCCAGGCTGGAGTGTGGTGGCTCAGTCTCGGCTCACTGCAAGCTCCACCTCCCAGGTTCACACCATTCTCCTGCCTCAGCCTCCCAAGTAGCTAGGACTACAGGAGCCCACCACCACACCTGGCTAATTTTTTGTATTTTTAGTAGAGACGGGGTTTCACCGTGTTAGCCAGGATGGTCTCGATCTCCTGACCTCATGATCTGTCTGCCTTTGCCTCCCAAAGTGCTGGGATTACAAGCATGAGCCACCGCGCCTGGTCTGATTTTTTTTTTTTTTTTTCTTTTGCCTCTCAGTCTATTACAGCTGATAGTTTTAAAGCATAATAAAAATAAATTGCCAGAATAATGAAATTTTAAAAATGAAGACATATAAAACACAAGTATGTATTTTTATTATTAGATTTAACAGATAATAACCCTAACTCTGAAAATTTGCGTAATAGGTTATAAATGTTTATTTTCGGTTTCGGTACTTACCTTGTCATGGACTGGTGACAGATGGCTTATGGCCATCAGCAGACCATAGTTTAAGGAGCATTGTTGTCGCCTAGGAGCCAACCTAGAAGCAGAAAAAAAAAGGGATATGAGGTGAGGGTTTGTGTCTCATGTATGTGGTGATTTAATCCTCTTGGTTTTGGTGTAGTGCCTACTCTCTCACCTGTGCCTGGTCTCCCCGAAAACAGAGATTCTGTTTTACCCACTGTAGAGAGTAAGCCTCTAGATTTCTGTAGTAGGGAAACAACAGTAACCGATAGCTTGATAGAGTGAGGAAGAGAATCTTAGCATCTAACTAAAAGTCAACCAGCTTTCTCCAAATTTCTGCTTTAGCCTCCCCCTCACTCCTTCCTCCCATTTCGTAGTTGCTTGGTGCTGCCAGTTCTTAGGCCTCGTAAAGATTCAGAATGTAAAATGTGTTAGTTGCTAGCTTTCCCAACTGTCTGCAAGGTCATTTATGTGCTTTTCAGTATCCAAAAGTTTGTTGCTATTGTTTCCTCTTCTGTTTTCTGTTGTGAATTTTGCTGTAAGGGATTCTAAATATTTGTTGTCGCAAGTGTTCTTTTTCTCCATCCAGTCTTTTCTGCTTTCTTAACTATATTAATAACAATGTTTATATTCATTTCTGTGTTGTAGGTTATATTGTTCACAGATATTTCTTCTATATTAGTTTTTTTGAGTTTTCTTTGTGATTTAAATTTGAATTTGCTGAAGTATTTACTCAAAACTTTTTTCCTTAAAGAGTACATATGTAGTGTATTTTCTGAATCTTTGCATATCTAAAATTGTGCTTTTCCCTCACATATGGGAACTTTTCTGGATGTGAAATTAATCTTGGGTTACCTCAGAACTCTATATAAATATTATTCCATTTTCTTCTCGAGTTTAGAGTTGTGAATAAAATGTCTGATTAATATTGGTGTTTGGGCTGGGTGTGGCGGCTCACACCTGTGATCCCAGCACTTTGGGAGGCCAAGGCAGGTGGATCATGAGGTCAGGAGATCGAGACCATCCTGGCTAACATGGTGAAACCCCATCTCTACTAAAAATACAGAAAAAAAATTAGCCGGCCGTGGTGGTGGGTGTCTGTAGTCCCAGCTACTTGGGAGACTGAGGCAGGAGAATGGCATGAACCTGGGAGGCGGAGCTTGCAGTGAGCCGAGAGTGCGTCACTGCACTCCAGCCTGGGCCACAGAGCGAGGCTCAGTCTCAAAAAAAATAAAAATAAAAATAAATAAAAAAATTGATACCTGATGAAAGGTGGTGTTGCTGATGAAAAATCCCTTTTTTTAGGTGACTGTCACCACCTTTTTGGATAGCATTTCATTTTTATCTTTTAGGCTAAAAATTTTTACAGGAATAAGTTGTAGATACTGAGCTTTATATTCTCCTTCTACCTTGTAATCTTGCCTGGTATTTGGAGAGCCTTTGATTTTAAAAATTTAGGTCTTATTGAAAACAAACAAACAAAAACCTAGGTACAATTTTTTCTCATTTTCAAAATCATTATTCCTTGTGCATCTACTTTGTTCTCTCTTTTATGACAGTCAATATGCTCTTTTTTTTTTTTTTTTGAGATGGTGTCTCGCTCTGTCGTGCAGGCTGGAGTGCAGTGACCCGATCTCAGCTCACTGCAAGCTCCGCCTCCTGGGTTTACGCCATTCTCCTGCCTTCCTGCCTCAGCCTCCCAGGTGGCTGGGACTACAGGCACCCACCACCTCGCCCGGCTAGTTTTTTGTATTTTTTTTAGTAGAAACGTGGTTTCACTGGGTTAACCAGGATGGTCTCGATCTCCTGACCTCGTGATCCACCCGTCTCGGCCTCCCAAAGTGCTGGAATTACAGGCTTGAGCCACCGCGCCCGGCCCTCAATATGCTCTTTGTTTCAATATGCTAGTTATTACCTGATTTTTTTTTAAGTTTTCTCTTATTTTTTAATTGCAGTAACTTTCTTTTTGTTTTTTGTTTTTGTTTTTTTTTTTGTGAGAGAGTCTCATTCTGTCACCCAGCCTGGAGTGCAGTGGCGTGATGTCGGCTCACTGCAGTCGCCACCTCTACTTCCTAGGTTCAAGTGATTCTTGAGCCTCAGCCTCCTGAGAAGCTGGGATTACAGGCACCCATCACCATGCCTGACTAATTTTTGTGTTTTTAGTAGAGATAGGGTTTCACCATGTTGGCCAGGCTGGTCTCAAACTCCTGACCTCAGGTGATCTGCCCTCCTTGGCCTCCCGAAGTGTTGGGATTACAGGCGTGAGCCACTACTCCCGTCCTTACTGCAATAACTTTAATTATGGTCACAGCTGAATGGGAGAACAGGGGAGAGGTTTCTCAGAGGGTTCAGATTATTTTCTCTTTTTAGAGCTGCTGTATCCAGTGATGTTTCTGCCTACTTATCTTTTTTTGTTGGCATTGGTGGTTGAGATGAATTCCTAGAGAATATACCAAGATTTTCTCAATGTTTTTGTTAGGAGAAGGGGAAGTTGAGATTTAACCTCATTTATTTTTCTGACGGTGTAGAGATAATTCAGTTATGTGGCAAAAGGACAGGGCTGTTGAGCAGAGGAAGATAGCCATGAGTGTAGGAAGATTCATCTTTGTTCAGAAATAATGTCTTCTTTGCATCTCTCCTGACAGTTGGTGCTAACAGTCCCCTACTCTGGCCTCTGGACCTAGCTTGAAGTTCTGGATTAATTTCCTTCTTCCTTGTACCTCAGCCTGAGCCTTCTGTCACCCAAAGGGTTCCAGCTTTTTTTCACTCAGGCCTCACTTTATCTTCCAAGGTATGTTTAGGGGTAGGAGTAGTCAAAATTATATCTCTCACTTCTGTACTTGGGGCATAATGGGCAGATCCTCATTAAACATTGATTGGATGAATGTTCCTAGTGAACTCCCTCTTTAAAAATGGTGGTTGGCAGTGGGTAGGCGTTTGTTTTTACTCCCCTCTCACCAGACCGTTTCCTATCAGACACCTTGCTGTATGTATGTGGAATGTTTTTCTAGTTCCTAGCCATGTTGTAGTTTTTAAGTTATGTTGTTTGATTGTTTCAGTAGGCAGTTAGGAGGAGGAGGAAGTCAGATGTTTTCAGTTGCCATGTTCTTATAGGAAACTACAGATTATTGTAATACTTTTACAAATTTGTATTATTTCAAGACTTATTGAGATGTTGGTCAAGTCTTATGCTGTAATAATACATATATAGAAGGCAGTAGTTTAAATAGCACATTTAAAACCAGTAATCTGGGCTGGATGTCGTGGCACACACCTATAATCTCAGCACTTTGGGAAGCCAAGGCGAGTGGATCACTTGAGCTCAGAAGTTCAAGACCAGCCTGGGCAACATGGCAAAACCTCATCTATGCAGAAAAATACAAAAATTAGCGTACTGTGATGGTGTATACCTATAGTCCCTGTTACCTGGGAGGCTGAGGTGGGAGGATTACTTGAGACTGGGAGGTTGAGGCTGCAGTGAGCTGAGATCACACCACTGCACTTCAGTCTGGGCGACAGCGAGACACTGTCTCAAAATAAATAAATAAATAAATAAAACCAGCAATCTTTGTTGGTGGGTAGAGATTGGACTGTAGTAAAAAGAACATTAGCTCATAGGTTGGAGGATTACAATTGTAATAAAATTTTTCTTTTTTTATGTTGAGATGTTCACAACATGTTTTGTCCATATGTAGCAACCTTTGTATAAATTGCTGTCAGATATCATGTTTGTGTATTAGTCAGAATTCTCCAGAGACACAGAACCAATAAGATACTTACACAGTCATACCTTATTTAATGATGGGAATATGTTCTGAGAAATGAGTCATGAGGTTATTTTGTCATTGTGTGAACATCAGAGTGTACTTACAAAAACCTAGATAGTGAACCTGTTACACACTTAGGCTATGTGGTATAGCCTTTTGCTTCTAGGCTACCTGTGTAGCATGTTACTGTACTGAATAGTGTATGCAAATGTAACACAATGATGAGTATTTGTGTATCTAAATGTAGAAAAGATGCAGCAAAATTATAGTATTATAGTATTATAATCTCTTGAGACCACTTTTATTTGGTTCATTGTTGACTAAAACATAATTATGCAGCATTGACTGTATATGGATTGATAGATATATAAATACATGAGAGGGGATTTATTAAGGGAATTGACTCATGCGGTTATGGAGGCTGAGAAATCCTGTAACAGGTTGTCTGCAAACTAGAGACCCTGGGATGCTGGTAGTGTGATTCAGTCCAAGTCCAAACGCCTCAGAACCAGGGAAGCCGATGGTCCAATTCTCAGTCTGAGGCTAAAGGCCTGACCAAAGCAGGGCTGCTGGTCTGAGTCCTGGAGTCCTAAGGCTAGAGAGCCTGGAGTTCTGATGTCCAAGGGCAGGAGGAAGAGAGTATTCTTGCTCCAAGAGAGGGGCAGGGGAAATCCTTTTCTCTCCTTTTTTGTTCTGCCAAGGCCCCTGGCCGATTGGATGGTGCCCACCCACACTGAGACAAATCTGCCACACTCAATCTACTGACTCACATCGTGGTCTCTGGAAACACCCTCACAGACAAACCCAGAAGTAATGTTTTACCGGTTTTCTAGGTGTTCCTTAATCCAGTCAAGTTGATACCTAAAATTAACCATCACAGATTGCTTCCCCATGCAACAAGTTGAACATAATTGAAGACATATAATAGACTCTCTAGAGAAACTTAAAATTTGAGGGCAAATAACCCCAAACTACCTAAAGTACACAAACTCCTCTAGTGCTATATTGTATATGCCATTAAATACAGAAAAGATTGACATTCAACTTTATTTAACAGTTACCAAGCTTAAGTAAGGGCTAAGTGGATTTCCTAATAAGATGGTCTCTTTTATCCTTATTGTTATGCCATTTTTTTGACTTACAAAAATGTTCCCAGTGAAGCTTTTGAACCTCTTGTATTTGAAGTTGAAACTAGTGAAAACACATGAAAACTCGAGTAGCACAGAAGAGATGTCAAATGTGAAATAGGACATAAGCAGTGTAAATACTGAGTTTCCATCTGCTAGGCATCTAAAATCTTTTGATACTCAAACAGAAAAAGTATGTATTACATTTTAATAATCCTATTCTCAAAGTTTAAGTGAGACATTATTAGAGAAGGAAGCCAAAGCTGTCTGTTATGTTTTATTTCACAACCATTTTGACTCCTGAGTTACATATTAGAGTATCTTACAAGATTAGACAGTTTGATTTCCTACCTCTACATATATTCCATTTCCCCACTCTTGCCCTAGTCCCTGAAGGAGAACTGAACACTTGATTTAGTAATACTATTTTCTTTTTAATAAACTCATACAATTCTTTCTACACCTAGCCTGGGCAACATGGTGAAACCTCATCTCTACAAAAAATGCAGAACATTAGTTGGGTATGGTGGCGCATGCCTGTAATCCCTGCTGCTCGTCGGGAGGCTGAGGTGGGAGGATCACCTGAGCCTGGGAGGTCAAGCCTGCAGTGAGCCATGATGGCGCCATTGCACTGCAGCCTGAGCGACAGAGTGAGACCCTGTCATCATTCTTTTCTTTCTTTTTCTCTCTCTCTTTCTTCCTTTCCTTTCCTTCTTTCCTTCCTTTCTTTCTCCTCCCTCCCTCCTTCCTTCCTTTCTTTCTTTTTTTTCCTTCCTTCCTTTCTTCTTTCTTTTCTTTTCTGTTAACAAAGCAGTGAGTTAAAACCTGACTGTTGGATTGTAGAGCCTTCTCTTACTGGTAATTAGTGTCTAGTTCATTCTCCTAGAAAGGCAAGTGCTCTGCTTTGCTAGTCATTCTGAAATCATCTGTAAGCCCCATCTTTAAGAATAGCAGTCAGATAATTCTTCTCAGCCTTTTCTCCTGGTTTCCTGACAGTTCCAGTTACTTTTTCAGCTTTTCTTGTTTTAGGGCCCTAAAAACCCTTCATAAGGCCTTCATCTTGTATTACTTTTTCTTTGTAATACTAAAGTTTTATGACAAACATCCCATTCTAGATTCACATTTTACTGTATTAGTCGTGGCATGTAAAACAGTTCAATAATTGGTATCCTTCTGATTAATTTATTATAGATCTCTTAATATGTAAGTAATTCAACTTTTAATCATTCCCTCAGTAAAGGATTTCTAAAACACTAAAGTTCATAGGTATTTAGATTAATTGAAGTTTAAAGCTGAGACCTTTGGATAGACATTATGGATGGGGAGCTTAATGTGATTTATACTATGTTTTGTTTAGCTTATCTGATTTTGTCTATTCATATATATATGGCACAAAATTAAAAACATGTAATTTTTCTAATAATGCAATTTGATATTTTAATGACTGAACTTTCAGTATTCAGATTCCTGTCTCAACAATATGTTGTTATGTCCCATACATGATAATCACATAGAGTAATAGTGGTAGCTATGATTTATATAGCACTTTTAAGGATATTTTTACATGTATTTTCTCATTTTATATTCACAACAACATTGTGAAAGACATAGGGGAAGTACTAATTTTTTCCCCCATTTTACAGATGAAGGAACTAAGACACAGAGGTTGAGACTTGTCTAAAGTAACATGACCAGTAAGTGCTTGAATTAATGCAGGTAGGTAGTGATGGGTATGTTCTAATCTGCCAAGGGCTTTTCCTTGCTGTCATCTGGCTAGAGTTCTAGGGATATAAATCCACATAGCAAAATGGTAGGGAACCAAAAAGGTAGTAAGTAGATAAACTTTAGGACTACACCAGGAAAATGGTGCTGCTGTTCTTTTAAATTTCTTCCTTTTTGTTCTTTTTGTTTGTTTGTTTGCTAACCTGTTAGTAATGATAAGCAGATACTGTCTTTGGTTGTTTCTGTTAGATGAATGAAGCTTTTGTTTTAACTGTAGATTATCTCTGAGGAGCTAAGGAAGTAGAAAATCTGGAGAGAAGTCTGTTGGGATTCTCACAGGGAATAGCTATTAGATCAACTAAGCAAATGAAAAAGTTAATAGTATATGGATAAACCACATGTGTGTAATTGGAACTTTTTAGGATTCTGAGATTTTTAAAGTCTTGTTTAAAAACTGTGTTATCACCTTAATATAAAAATCTTAGCGCTTGAGCGTACTTATCCAACTGTGGTTTTCTTTAGATGAGAAAACTGAGGTCCAGAGAAGTTGAAGCTTTCCCAAGGTCACACAGCAGAGCTGGAACTAGAGCTTGCATTTCCTGACTTCCAGATTAGTATTATTTTTACTTCAAACTATTACTTCTTGGTAAGCTGTTCTTAAAATACTTAACAAGTCTTTTGTATATTTAATTTGTGGTTTTGATTAACATTCCTACTTTGTGCCAAAATGAACTTACAGATACGAAATTTACTATTATTTTTTATGATGAGAATTTCAATTCTGTGTTTAATTTTAGGTGAGTTATTGTGGGAAAAATCCTGTATTTTGAAGATGTCTCTACACAGTATCGTTTCCTGTTTAAATTACAGATAACTTCAAGAGTTTTCAGAAAAAAGGAAATTGGGACTTTTTTGGTTAAATCATGCCATCTGAACAGAAAGAGTTATTTTGTGATGAAAAACAAACTACTTTAAAAAAAGAGTATGATGTGAAAAATGAGATAGTTGATAGATCAGTACTTAAACCAAAAATTTCAGAAAGTATTCATTATGAACTAAAAAATGTGAAAATTCATTTGCCAAAAATAAATATTCCAAATGAAGTCCTATTGAAACATGAAGTTGACAAATACAGAAAATTATTTCAGAGTAAACAGCAGACTGCAAGAAAATCTATCAGTATAAAGACTGTAAGCTGTGTAGAGGAGTGTACATTGCTTCATAAGTCTGAGAGAGCTGAAGAGGAGGGTATAAAAATGTCTGCAAAAATACTCAATTTCAGCTGTTTAAAATGCCGAGACAACACTCGATATAGCCCAAATGATTTGCAGAAACACTTTCAAATGTGGCACCATGGCGAATTACCTTCATATCCTTGTGAAATGTGTAGCTTTTCAGCAAATGACTTTCAGGTATTTAAACAACACAGACGAACCCATAGAAGCACTTTAGTAAAATGTGACATTTGTAACAATGAGAGTGTATATACTTTACTGAACTTGACAAAGCATTTCACATCCACACATTGTGTTAATGGTAATTTTCAATGTGAAAAGTGTAAGTTCTCCACCCAGGATGTTGGCACATTTGTTCAGCACATTCATAGACATAACGAAATTCATTATAAGTGTGGTAAATGTCATCATGTATGTTTTACCAAAGGAGAGCTTCAGAAGCACCTTCATATTCATTCTGGTACTTTTCCCTTCACTTGTCAATATTGTAGCTATGGTGCCACCAAGAGAGAACACCTTGTAAGACATGTTATAACTTTGCACAAAGAACATTTATATGCAAAAGAAAAACTGGAAAAAGACAAATATGAAAAAAGAATGGCAAAGACTTCAGCAGGACTTAAGCTAATACTGAAAAGATATAAAATAGGTGCATCAAGGAAGACATTCTGGAAACGTAAGAAAATTAACAGTGGAAGTGATAGAATTGTAGAAAAGAACACGCAAGTGCTTCAAAAAATGAAAAAACCACAGACTAAATCTGAAGACCAGAGCCATGTTGTTCAAGAGCATTTAAGTGAAGAAAAGGATGAAGGACTACACTGTGAGAGTAATGATAAAGCCCCTGAATCAGAGTCAGAGAAGCCAACTCCTGTGTCCACTGGGCAAGGTAATAGAGCTGAAGAGGGACCAAATGCTAGTTCAGGTTTCATGAAGACTGCTGTACTAGGACCTACACTGTTTATGCTGAAAAATAATAGAGGAACAGTTCCCCCTAACTATAGTGCTAAGTTTATGGGCTTCAGGATGATGGATGGAAAACAGCATATTTTATTAAAATTGGTGCCTATCAAACAAAATACATGTTCACCAGACTCACACTCAGGTGCTGCAAAGGACAGTACTGCTAATTTGCAGCCCCAGACTTTGGACACTAATGGATTTTTGACAGGAGTAACAACTGAGTTAAATGACACAGTTTATATGAAAGCAGCTACTCCATTTTCGTGTTCATCTTCTATACTTTCAGGGAAAGCAAGTTCAGAAAAAGAAATGACTTTGGTATCTCAAAGGAATAATAAGCTTCAAACAGTGGATAATGAGAAAAGTGTATCTTCTTTGTCAACAATGTCAGAATTGGTTACATCATCAGTGAATTTGACCACAAAATTTGAAACAAGAGATAATGTTGACTTCTGGGGAAATCATCTCACTCAGAGTCACCCCGAGGTATTAGGTACCACCATTAAAAGTCCAGATAAAGTCAACTGTGTTGCCAAACCAAATGCATACAGCAGTGGAGATATGCATAATTATTGCATTAATTATGTCAACTCTGAGCTACCTGTTGAATCCTCCAACCAAGGTTCATTACCTTTTCATAATTACTCAAAAGTGAATAATTCTAATAAACGTCGTAGGTTTTCAGGAACAGCAGTGTATGAAAACCCTCAAAGAGAATGTTCATCCAGCAAAACAGCTGTCCAACAACCAATTAGTGAATCATTTTTATCGCTAGTGAGGCAGGAGACCTCAAAACCAGATAGCCTGTTAGCATCTATTAGCCTTTTAAATGATAAAGATGGAACTTTAAAAGCAAAATCTGAAATTGAAGAACAGTATATTTTAGAAAAAGGACAAAACATTGATGGACAAAACCTGTACAGTAATGAAAATCAAAATTTAGAGTGTGCAACTGAAAAATCTAAATGGGATGACTTTTCTAATGTTGATTCACCTATGATGCCTAGAATCACATCTGTTTTCTCTCTCCAGAGCCAACAGGCATCAGAATTTCTGCCACCTGAAGTAAACCAATTGCTTCAGGATGTATTGAAAATAAAACCTGATGTAAAACAAGACTCTAGTAACACTCCAAATAAAAGCCTACCACTTCATTGTGACCAGTCATTTCAAAAACATGAGGGAGAAAGCAAAATTGTTGAATCTTCGAAAGATTTCAAAGTGCAACGCATCTTCCCAGTTCCACCTGGCAGTGTGGGTATTAATGTGCCTACAAATGATTTGAATTTGAAATTTGGAAAAGAAAAACAAGTGCCATCAATGCCACAAGATGTGAGAGATTCAGAGAAGATGCCTAGAATTTCAGGTTTTGGCACATTACTTAAGACTCAGTCAGATGCAATAATAACACAGCAGCTTGTAAAAGACAAACTACGAGCCACCACACAAAATTTAGGTTCTTTTTATATGCAGAGTCCACTTTTAAATTCAGAACAAAAAAAAACTATAATTGTTCAGACTTCGAAAGGATTTTTAATACCATTGAACATTACTAACAAGCCTGGGCTGCCGGTTATTCCCGGAAATGCACTTCCATTGGTTAATTCACAAGGTATTCCTGCTTCTCTTGTTGTCAACAAGAAACCTGGGATGATTTTAACACTTAATAATGGGAAACTTGAAGGTGTTTCCGCTGTCAAAACCGAGGGTGCCCAAGCTCATGCAACTATGACTAAGGAGCCTTGCAAAACACCTATTTTGAAGGTAGAACCAAACAATAATTGTCTTACACCTGGACTTTGTTCCAGCATTGGCAGTTGTTTGAGCATGAAAAGTAGCTCAGAAAATACTTTGCCATTAAAAGGCCCTTATATTTTGAAACCAACAAGTTCTGTGAAAGCTGTTCTTATTCCTAACATGCTCTCTGAGCAACAGAGCACTAAGTTGAATATCTCTGATTCAGTAAAACAGCAGAATGAGATTTTTCCAAAACCACCTCTTTATACCTTCTTGCCTGATGGCAAACAAGCTGTTCTTTTAAAGTGTGTGATGCCAAATAAAACTGAGCTGCTTAAGCCCAAATTAGTCCAAAATAGTACTTATCAAAATATACAGCCAAAGAAACCTGAAGGAACACCACAAAGAATATTGCTGAAAATTTTTAACCCTGTTTTAAATGTGACTGCTGCTAATAATCTGTCAGTAAGCAACTCTGCATCCTCATTGCAAAAAGACAATGTACCATCTAATCAGATTATAGGAGGAGAGCAGAAAGAGCCAGAATCTTCTAGAGATGCCTTACCCTTCTTACTAGATGACTTAATGCCAGCAAATGAAATTGTGATAACTTCTACTGCAACATGTCCAGAATCTTCTGAGGAACCAATATGTGTCAGTGACTGTTCAGAGTCCAGAGTATTAAGGTGTAAAACAAATTGTACAGTTGAGAGGAACTTCAATAGAAAAAAGACTTCCAAAAAAATTTTTTCAAAAACAAAAACTCATGGAAGTAAAGACTCTGAAACTGCCTTTGTATCTAAAAACAGAAACTGTAAACGAAAGTGTAGGGATAGTTACCAAGAACCTCCAAGAAGAAAAGCAACATTGCATAGGAAGTGTAAAGAAAAGGCAAAACCTGAAGATGTCCGTGAAACATATGGATTTAGCAGACCTAGGCTTTCAAAAGATTCCGTCAGAACTTTGCGGCTTTTCCCTTTTAGTTCTAAACAGCTTGTGAAATGCCCTAGGAGGAACCAACCAGTTGTAGTTTTGAATCATCCTGATGCAGATGCACCAGAAGTAGTAAGTGTAATGAAAACTATTGCTAAATTTAATGGACATGTACTTAAGGTTTCATTGTCAAAAAGAACTATAAATGCTTTACTGAAACCAGTTTGTTATAACTCTCCTAAAACAACTTGCGATGATTTTTCCAAGAGGCACAAAACATTTAAACCTGTTAGTTCTGTGAAAGAAAGATTTGTGCTAAAATTAACACTCAAAAAGACAAGCAAAAACAATTACCAGATTGTGAAGACTACCTCTGAAAATATTTTGAAGGCTAAATTTAACTGTTGGTTTTGTGGTAGAGTATTTGACAATCAGGATACTTGGGCTGGTCATGGGCAGAGACATTTAATGGAAGCTACTCGGGATTGGAACATGTTAGAATAGTTGACCATAATTACCAAGGAAAAGAGAAGTAAAATTACCTTAGAAGAAAACGATGGGTTGAATTACCGTAATGCAGACATTTTCTACTTCAGTATAGTACCTGAAATTGAACATTTAAAAAGTTGATTATCTTTCTCTGGAAGAGTAAAAGTTGTATGTATGATATTTGAAACTGCTATCCCTGCACTCAGAAGTTTTGAAAGAAACTAATCACAGCACAGAAGTACCTTGATTTAATTTTTTAAACATGTGTTCTTGGGAAATTAGGGCTAAAGAAAATTTTGATAAAACAATTTTCCCACTTTAGTTCTTTAGTGACTCTTAGTAGAGGGTAATGGCTGACACCCCATTCCCTCTCTTCTTCCACCAGCCTTATGCATCTAAGTGTAGCTTCTCTGGAGATGGAGAGCTCTTTCATCATAGAACTGAAGGAGTTTCTCACATTTATGAAGATACTTTGAGAGAATTTGGGTAAAGAAGTTAGTCTATGTCTGCTAAATATAGTTATTTTGAAGGATATTAGGCTCCTTGAAAGTACATTTAACTCACTACAGTTACACCTCATATAATGCTTGAAGAGTTTTTGGCAAGTAAATTTGTTTTCCAGTTGAACTCTGTCACATGTCAGAGATTGGGAACAGTCTCCCAAGGTGATTTTCTTTTTCTAAATTACGATGTCAAACGTTGCAGTAGATGGGCAGCTTCAAGAGAAGAATTTAAACTTTTTGTCTCATTGAAAGTTTGGTTAAAGAACTTGAACATAGTTGTGAAATTGATTATGTTCTCTGATGATCCTCTTGCACAGAACTATGCTTATCTCATTTAAGTTGTTTGTCCACCATAAACAAATGGCCATTTTTTCTTCTTGGTTCCCATCCCTTTAAAAAGAATGGAACATAGGAGCACTTCCAAGGAAGTGGCTTTTCTTGAAAGTTAAAATTTTTTACCAAAACAATGTTCTGAAGCAAGATCATATTTTTGTCTGTATTCACTTCATTATTTGAACATGTCCAAATTAGGACAAACCATTTCGGTTAGCTGCTTCTCAGTGTGACTGACAACCCAAAACATATATACAGATGGTTGGCATTTGAAAAAGGAAGCATCAACAGTGGACCCAGAGGCAGTGCATAAAACCTTAGGATAGATTCCTAAGGGACATGCCCAACAGAGTTTTAAAATGGATGTTTTCATGATGACAACAGAATCACAGATTTAGATTTTTCACCTTGTAAGTTTGAATCAAATTTTGTTGGATCTTTGGATGATGGAGTTCTTGTATTACAAAATTACGTGCTACATGATTTTTTGTTACATTGTTACAAGTGTTAATGACATTTTCATTGATTGATGAAAACTTCAGGGCTTCTTTTCTGTATATATCAAATTAAATCTGTACATATTTTTGTACCTTTTATGTAAATTTTGCACAGAAATTTTTGGCATAAGTTTATTTTCTTTCAGTTTAGTTCTGTGCATGCACTAATAAAACTGGTTGTTTACTTTAAAAGGAATATATAAGACTTTACCCATGTTATTTTCTTGGTTTTTATCTCAGATGTAGATTTTGTTTTTGAGGTAAATTCGTTTTTCAGGGATTGAACACTATTGTTAGCAAGTGCCTAAAAAAGATGTGAAACCGTTTACATATGTCAACTGTAACAGTAGGTCCCAAATGGGCCCATTCCCCTAATAGTTTTATTTTAAAGAAAGCCATACATAGAATGCTTCAAGCTATCTTGCTATGCACATTATACTTGTACTGTTTTGTGCAGTTTGTCTACTTTCTTAGTGAAGTATTTTTTGTATAAAATGTTACAATTGTGTTTCTTAAATTGAGCCTAAGAATGGAGTTCATTGGAAATATACAGTATATATTAATAATGTATATGGTGTTTAAAGAATGGTAAGCATTGTTAATTTCTGTAATGAGCATTTTCAATTAAATTTATCTTAAGTTTGTGTTTACACAAGAATTTTTTTACTGTGCTAAAATCTAATGGACATTTTATTCCCTAACTAGGAAATACAGATTTTAAAGTGTATGTGTTTTTTCAGTGCTAGTTAACTGTACAAGATAAAGTGTGGGATTTTTTTTCTTCCCAAAATCATAGATGATACATTGTTTAAGAAAGGTAACAGATACCATAATTTTACTATGGTTATGCTGGCAAGGTAAGCCATAGAGAGGCTTATAGTCTTCAGTGCCCTAATGGCAATAAAAATAAAATGCTCTGTTTGTTACATACATAAAATACTCTGTTTGTTACAGAGGCATCATTTGCTGTAAATAGAGAGGAGAGAGAAAGAACTTCCCTGCTAATATTCGCAGCACTATAAAATTACATTTCAGAATAGCCCTATCAGGAAAATTATGTCGAGATATGTACTTCTTGCCTTAAAGTTTTAACAGCCATTTAAGCTTTGTGCTCCAGATATTCTAGTTGGAACTTTTTCTGATTTTGTTAACTTAGGGTTATTCTGAGGGAGGCAAACCTGCTTAGAGCTTCATTATTGCCATTGTAGAAAATCCAAAACAAAATCCTATATCCTTTATTTTTTTGTGGCTTTTCAAAGAGGACTTTCCAAAATATATTCAGTAGTTCAAGGTTCTTATTACAATTGAAGAGTTAGTTTTAGTTTTGCAGTTGAAATTCTGGGTCAGGAATTTGTTTTATTTTTTCCAATTTGTCCATCTCCACTGAAATGCATCTCTCACTATTTGGCATCTACTTAAAAAACATTCACTTTTCAAAGAATTTATCTTGCTAAGTATTCAGTAATACGAATTGAAATGTAATAGGTTTTTTAATGAAAAATCTTTTCATTGAGGGGCTAGCAAATTTTTTCAATAAAGGGTCAGATAAATAACTTAAACTTTGTAGGCCTTCTAGTTTCTGTCCTAACTACTCAATTCTCACAATGCAGAAACAACCATAGACAATATATAAATGAATTAGTGTGGCTATGTTTTAATAAACAATTTACAAAAAGAGGAAGTGGGCTGAATTTGGGCTACCAGGCATAGTTTGCCAACTGTTGCTTGAATTCCCTAATGTCTACTTTCAGAGTGGGATTTTTATTAAAAAACACAAGCTTGATAAGTTTGGTGATGTACTCCACCTGTGTAAAAGAGCTACAGAGTGTACGAACTAAAATGTATGTATATAAAGTTTCTAGGGTAGATGTATTTGTATAAAAATGAAGAGACTGTAAATGTAATGACAGTGGTTAGTGGGTAAAATAGGTCATTTGTGTGCTAAGAGTAATGCAACTTATGAAGGGATTAAAAATGAGATAGAGCAGAAATGCTGTGAGAAATTATGTCCAGGTTCGATGGGAAAAGGACTTAGATATAGTGATTTGAAATAGCTGTTAAGAAAAAGTAATAGAAGTTCTTGGGATGGGAGAAAATGGAGTTGAATTAAAAACAGAGTATTATATATTAATTCCATACAACTTATCTTGATTTTTAAAAAATAAGATTCCTTTTCACCATTGACATCTACTTCCTTCCTTAACTTTCTTAACAGAGCCATTTGGGACATTCGCTCTGTTCTTTGCCTTAGCATCTTCTTAGGATCCTTGCTGTCAGCATATTTACCTTGACCCATTAGGGATCTCATCTAACAAAACTTACTGGGGGGATTTTTCAGGGTGGTGGTTGTTGCTAGTTAGCAGAGTATGGCATTAGTGGAAAATTTCCCCTATAATGGAGAGTTGAAATGGTTGAGTTTGATGTTTATTAATATATGTATGCCTTGCTCAATAAGTGGAGAATTGAGAAGTAATTAGTATCTTGGAGGAAGTATTTCATGAAGTCATCTTTGAGGTGCTTTTTGACTATAACAAAGCTTCTCTTAATGCCTCCAAATTTAGGAATCTTTTCTGTTTAAAAAGAGAATAATTGTTACAAGAGTGGAAACTTTCAAGTAAATAGTGTGGAAAAAATATAATGTACATCAATTTTAGAAGTCATGATTTTAGGAGATGCCAAGAATGTGCTCAATTTGAATACTTATTCCTAGTGAAGACATTTCTAACGTGTTAAAATAAGAATTTTTCCATATACTTTAAAGTGCTTAAACCAAAAGTGAGGGTTATGTTTTTGTGGCAGCTTTTGAAATACATCTTTCAATTAAGGAGTGAAATGTTGCCTGCTATCATCAATTACATGATAAGCTATTGCTAATATCAAAGAATAGGAAAGCAAAATGAAAGTTAAATTTGGGAGAGAGACCAACATAATTGTCGATGACATGCTTTTAATATCTTGAAAGTTTAAAGGAGTACACTGAAAATTAGTTACCATTCCTTAACAATTAACAGTAATCAACTGGGAAACAATAAAAGAAGACCCATTTATTTGTTTTTTGAGCTGGAGTCTCACTCTTGCCCAGGCTGGAATGCAGTGGTGCAGTCTTGGCTCACTGCAGACTCCGCCTCCCGGGTTCAAGTGCCGCTCCTGTAGCTGGGATTACAGGTGCCCACCACGATGCCCAGCTAATTTTCATATTTTTAGCAGAGATGGGGTTTCACCATGTTGGCTAGGCTGGTGTCGAACTCCTGACCTCAAGTGATCCACCTGCCTTGGCCTCCCAAAGTGCTGGGATTATAGGCGTGAGCCACCACACCCAGCTGATAAGACCTGTGTATAATAAGAGGCACAAAGTAATACGAGCCTGCCAAAAAACAACAGCAAGCAAAAAAAAAAAAAAAAAAAAAAAAAAAAAAAAAAAAAAAA